>NC_056728.1:356641770-356789270 GCF_019279795.1 Protopterus annectens
CAAAGTGGGACAGGTTTTAATCATAAAGTCTCACCTCGGCCAATTTAAAAGGTGGCAAACCTACAATAGGTATGCGGTAGCATGACCCGGCAGATGGATGTGGGACCCAAAACGCATTTACTTGTCTGCATTGCAGAGTATCGGTTCCCATGTATCAGCCAGATGGGAGCAGATTGCATGAGGAACACGCATATAATATGATTAACTCACTGGACAGGCTGCCGATTCCATACAGTCGAACGCCATGCCATTGCCTAATGGTCAGCCATACCCGATACTGTAGTCATGTAGTCCGATGTAATAGGCATCACAAGGGATCGTGCCCACCCAACGTGAGTGACACATGCAAGCACCAATGTCGGTGCATGTGCAAGTGAGGGAGCGAGCGCGTGTAAGCGTGTTTGGCTACCAGTATGCAAGTATTACACTGGTAAAGAAATGTGGAGTCTAACCAAGTGTAAGAAGCTGTAACCAGAGGTCAGCAGTGCTTAATACTGTGCAAACCCACGCACAACCACTCCCAACTGCTTCAATGTGCCTTACTCACTCCGTATCCAATGGGCTTGTTCTGGCTGCAAACAAATAACCATCCTTTGCAAGTGCTGATAGCAACACCCTGCACACACAGCTAATGTGAATTACCAATACACCATGGCAAATATACAGACAATAGACAGTACCACACACATGCCATAGAGCACAGTCATCCAACAGTATAACAATGTACCGGCAGATATGTCCGGACCACTGGTGTTTGCAGACCTGGCCGTCTTGTGTTTACGTGTGTGAGCATGCCCAGTATGACCATTCTGCATGTTGTCGACTGACATTGCCGTCATGCCTTCATGTGTTTGAGCATACCCAATATGGCCAACTGTATCGCATGTGTTATATGTACAGGTAGTCAGTACTGTGGTCCCGACCTCTGCATTGTACACCGACAGGTGGCATGCTGTGTCTGCAGGGTATCCATCGATCATGTGGCATTGACTGTTGCTACATTTCTGCACAGCGTGGGGGGACATCGAACGGTATCCACATTCCTACACAGCACCAGGGGGGGTGCACCTGACTGTTGCTATATGTGTACGTTGGAAGGGGGGCACACCTGACACTTGTACACGTTAGCTACTACTGTACTGGTATGTCAGGTACTCCAATTCAGTGTGTAGACCTATCTATTGTGCTGGCTAGAGGCATACCAGTGTACTCCAGATCTTAGCTTTAATTACCAACATATTAGTTTCAGACGTCCTAGCCTTCACAACCTACATCCAACTGCCTGGCCTGCTGTAGTCTGTCTGTGTGGGTCTGTGGGGGGGGGCATCCATTGGGCATATTCAGAGGCCATAGGACAGCATTTGTCTGTATTGGTCTACACCTGTCCAGCTGTTTGAGACTTGTGTGGGCTGTATGGACACACATGATGTACAGCCCATTACCCGCAGTGGGTTATGACACCCTGTGTACTACTGGCTACTATGGTGACCCCGGTATGTGCTACAGATGTCATGGTGCCACTATGGACATCTACTGTCTGCTGCCTTAACATTCGGCCACCAAATTCCCTTGCATGCTCACATCCATACCATAGCTACAGGTAACAACACATTCTAATACAACTGCCAATTGGTAGGTTGATGGACTTACCTTGAGGGTGTGCCAGACCTGAGGATGGTGCTGGAGGGCTGCCTATGTCGTATGCACATAGTGCACTTCTATACATGGCTGAGCACAGGTAGTGTCATGTTTGGCATCTGTTTTACTGTCTTTGCGACTCAGAGAGGGTGACATTCCCTGGGTACCTACTGTGTCAGTGCATATGCTATGCGTTGCCTCTCTACCAAGGCCAGGTCATACTGGGCATGCCTCCTTCTGCCTACTGGGTCCGGCTCAGGTTGTTCCTCCTCTGAGTCACTCTGTGCCTGTACAGGCCTTGGCATTGGTGGGGGGCTGTGTGGCCCTGCCCCATGCTGTTCCTGCTGCAGCTGTTTCCACAGGATCATATTGTGTAGCATAGCACATACCATAACAATTTGGGTGCATGCAGCTGGTGAATAATGCAAGGCTCCACCGGATGTGTCCAGACACTGGAACCGTGACCTGAGCATCCCAAACACACACTCTATTATATGTCTGGCTTGTGCGTGTGCCTCATTATGGCGTAGTTGTTCAGGTGTGTGTGCATTTCTGATGGGTGTCATCAGCCACGGCTCCAGTGTGTAACCAACATCCCCCACTAGGTGACTGTAAGGGATGTCCATATTGGCAAAGCTGTAGTACAGCTGTGTCAGATGCCATATATCAGAATCGTCATAGCTTCCAGGGCAGCCAGCACACACATTCAGTATAATGCCCTGGGCACTAGCACACACATTCAGTATAATGCCCTGGGCATCACATACAACCTGGCAGTTGATGGAGGGGATGCCCCTGCTTTTAATGCAGACACTACCTCGTTCACCGGGTGGTGCTTTGATGCATACATGCGTGCAGTCTATAGCACACACTACCCCAGGGTATTCTGCTATTTGGTGGAAGAGACGCATATTGCTGGCCAACACCTCACGAGTGTTGAGGAAATATACGTGCTCACTGGCATGTGCTGACATGGCATCCAGGAACTGGTAGAATACTCTGGATGTGTTGCCATGGCATCCAGGAACTGGTAGAATACTCTGGATGTGTTGCCATGGCATCCAGGAACTGGTAGAATACTCTGGATGTGTTGCCATGGCATCCAGGAACTGGTAGAATACTCTGGATGCTGATCCCTGTGAGATCCACATGATATCCTCAATTGTGCTTTGGGAGATACCTGTGGCTAGTATACCAAGGCCTACAAATAGCTTGGTATCTACTGGGATGGGTTCCCCTCGGCCTGTTCGATGTGTCAGGTATGGCTGGCACAGCTCAACAATCTGCTGTAGGAGGTCTCTGTCCACCCCCTTGTGCTCCACTATCTCCAGCTCATATAGCCCCTGGTAGGTTACCTTGGGTCTGTACAGCCTTCTCTGTCTCCTCACTGAGGGTTGTTCGACAGCATTCACATCCTCACCACCCTCAGCCTCCTGCACATGTTGGTCTATGTTGCCTGCTGCAGCCCTTCTCATTTTGTTGGATTGTTTGGTAAAATTTCCCCAAATGTATACACCTGTGGTACAGAGTGTGGAAAAAACCTGAGGGGATGGTGCTTGCTCATTTTATCGTAGTGTTCTGGGCCAGGCTGGTCTGCTGGGCCTGTAATCTGCTGATTGTGATAACTATCACCTGTTTGCCCAGCTTGTTCACCTTGACTACTCTCCTACTGCTGTTGTCCCTCCCAATTGCACTAGGCAGGTATAGACACACCCCTAGCTTAGGTGTGCTAAGCCAAGAGCAATCCCGAGACACAGGGCTCCAATCTATGTACAGTATGCCTGACACACACACATCCATGCTTTCACCTATATTTGAGTCCTGCACCCGGCTATCTATACACATACACTCTTGGGATCTGCATCACACCCTGGGGATAAACAGGATTCACTATTTTCCACCTTGTTTGCATAGTATTGTCTTTTAATGCATAGTTACATGACCCATACTGAGCCTCCCCAAAAATAACCACTGCTTACTGTCATGCAGACCAGTACACAACTGGTTAAAAGTGCCTTACTATCACCGTATTCAATGTCCCTTGTTTTTCCCAGCAACAAAACAACCGGCCTCTGCACAGCTCGAAACTGGGACCCTGCACACCACAGACGATGTGCTTTACATGTACCAACACCTTTGCCCAAAGGTTCTTGGAATTCATAAATTCCAATACCCTGGATCAACTAATCCATAGTCCCACCAGGGGCTCCAATATCATAGACCTGGTCATTACCAACATGGGAAATCAATGCTCCACACCTATGGTCACCCCCCTCATTAGTCAGGTCTGACCATAAGCTAATCACCCTTAACATCCACATCCCACCCCCACCCCAGTAAGGAAACCTCCATAAAAAAACTTCTCCAAAGCCAACTCCATGCTACTCAAGTCAGAAGTGACAAATGTCATGACACCCATGCAGATGGGAACTGAAGGTTCAACTGCTGAATCCTACACTAAGGCACTGTACGAGCACATCCACTCATGCATGAATCGTGCCATCCCAAATAGAACCAAGATGCTCTCATCCAGAAAAAGGAAGCCAATCCGGTGGTCCCTTATAACAAAAGGAAAAAACTGTTGCAGAAAAGAGGAAAATCCCAGGATGCAAAAAACTCCTTTACCAGCCTCAGTAAAAAACTGAGATCCCTCAAAAATCCTCCAAAGCTAGTTATGAAAATAAAATTGCCAAAGATTCCAAAGACAACCACAAGGCATTCTATAACTATGTCAAGAATCTAAATGGCAATGTTCAGATCTGCTCTGAGCTAAAACAGAATGGCATTAAATATACTGATCCCAAGGATATTGCCAATATCCTGGCAGATTGATTCAGTGCCATCTTCACCCCCCCCTCTCACCCCCTAAATGGCCCATCTCAATACTGGAAGATTGCCAAAGTCCAGTAATAATGGCCACACAGGTAAAAGCCGCACTCTCCAAAGCTAAGAATACAGCATTCATGGGACCAGATGACATCCCAGACTGTGTACTACATGAGCTACAATATGAACTGGCACCTCACCTAAGTGTCATGTTTAATCATAGCCTCACCTCAGGTTTCATGCCCACTGAGTGGTGCAGAGCTACAGTTATCCCACTCCACAAGGGGGGATCCACCTTGGATCCCAGAAACTACTGTCCCATCAGTCTGACAAGCCTTATCTGCAAGGTCATGGAGCATATTATCATGGAACATTGGCAACCTTCAAACACTGGACCCCACCCAGTTTGGGTTCATGAAGGGCTGATCTTGTCTCCTGAACCTGATTGACTTCTTTGAATCAGTCTCTAGAGCCATGGACAAGGGTAAGGTGGTCCACACAGCCTATCTAGACCTTGCCAAGGCCTTTGACACCATCCCCCACTCTGGAATCATAGATAAACTTACTAAGCTGGACATTAATCCCTACATCACCCAATGGGTTGCTAACTGGCTTACTGATAGAACCCACACTGTAAAAGTAGCCAACTCCAAATCCATCTCCAGACAAGTAACAAGTGGAGTACCTCAGGGTTCAGTCCTGGGACCACTCTTGTTTGGCATCTACTTCTCTGAAGTACAGGCCAACACTAAGGGACTCTGGCTAACAAAGTTCGCAGATGACTGCAAACTGGGAGCTATTATTGAATCCCCAAATGATGTGGATACTCTACAAAAGGGCCTTACAGAAACAGATGCTTGGTGCCAGAGCCATGGGCTCAAGCTCAATGCCAAGAAATGTATAGTTATCCCCTTTGGGAAAAAAAAACATGTATCTGTGAATTACCATATAGGTGGTAGTACACTAAACACCGAAAGTGTGATAAGAGACTTAGGGACACAGGTAGACAGTGGTCTCACCTTCGATAACCATATCACCACAACAATCAGGAAATCCTTCTATGTGGCACACCTCATCACTAAGGGCTTTTCATCCAGAAAAAAGGAGGTCATTGTCCCACTGTACTCATCCCTCATTAGACCCATTATAGAATACAATACCCCGTTTGGTATGTACCTCTCAAGACATCAGCAACAACTGGAAAGGCCGCAGAAATACCTCACTAAAAGAATCACAGGCCTAAAGCAGATGCCCTACGCTGACCGCCTTAAAAAACTCCAGCTATACTCTGTCGCATATTGTCTACTCAGAGGCGATCTCTGCTTAACATACAAGGCCATGTAAAACCCTGAGCTGATGGACATGCTACACTTAAAGAAATCCCAATCTCTCAGAGCCACACGCTCCAGGGATCTAAACCTTGTCATCACAATAAACAAAACATGCTGGAGGGATAGGTTCCTAACCCAGAGACTCCCCAGACTCTAGAACAGATTGTCCACACATGTCAAGCAGAGTGCCTCTTTGGCCCTCTTCAAAAGGAACCTTGATGATTGGATGGGAGAAAGGAAATTCACCCCAGGGATCACTTCAGTCACCCTGCTAGACAGGGGTCCAGGGAAGTAAATAGTGTGGGAAGAAATAGCCAGGGAATTGTTATGGCTAGGTTTGTATAGGCCCTAGGGCTGATAACCTAGTACCAACCTATGAACCTATAAGCCTATGAACCTTTACCACTAAGCCATGGCAGATATACATACATTTGAGGTTATCACGTACAGATCATCCAGCACAGGCATTCATCAGTATAGGACATGTATTCCATCATGTAGATTTATGTGTGCTAATGCCCATATATCTATATATATATATATATATATATATATATATATATATATATATATATATATATATATATATATATATATATATATATATATATATATATATATATATATACACACATATACATATACACACACATACGTAGATATAGAATATATATCTCAACAGCGGACCACGTGACACCAAAGCATTAGACAAGAATGAAAAGGAAACCACATGCGCCTCCTGCATTATGTAGTGGTGTTAATATCAAGGCAAGTGTGTTTCTGTGCATCACACAGTTTCAGACTGTATTAAGGGTAAGATTAGGGCTGCTGACATTGCTCACCAGACCTATTGCTGAATGTATGTGTATGTCTTGCCAACCCAGTCTCTTGGCCGATTGTGACATTTATGGCCACTATATAGGAAAACAACAAAACACACTCCTTAACACATCCAGTAGCTAGCCACTCACAGACACCAACACATAGGATATGACTGCCAAACACACACACCTGTCATGCCTTGGAATAGAGCACCTACCTGTCTATTCTATCACACTACAGCATTATGCAGTTACAGAACATGCTACCGAGATTACTGGGATGAAACACTCCCAGAGGTGTACTTCTAGGTGGGTGACATCATCAGCAATGGCAAAGTCAGTGATAGGGATTGTATGGAGTGTGAGCAGTCTAAAAGCATTATTCTGTCCCCAGGCAGATGGAGACACACACACACACACACAGTTGGCATGGCCAGGATTAGAACACCGACCTAACTACCTTATCACACTACAGCATTATGCAGTTACAGAACCCACTACCAAGATTACTGGGCCACAACCCTCACAGAGGTGTACTTCTAGGTGGGTTACATCATCAGCAATGGCAAAGTCGGCGATAGGGATTGTATGCAGTGTGAGCAGTCTAAAAGCATTATTCTGTCCCCAGGTGGATGGAAAAACACACACACACAGTTGGCATGGCTGGGATTAGAACAACGACCTAGCTGCCTTATCACACTACAGCATTACGTAGTTACAGAAGGTGCTACCAGGATTATTAGGACACAGCACTCCCAGAGGTGTACTTCTAGGTGGGTGACATCATCAGCATTGGCAAAGACGGTGACAGGGATTGTATGGAGTGTGAGCAGTTTAAAAGTATTATTCTGTCCCCAGGCAGACGGAGACATACACACACAGTTGGTATGGCTAGGATTCGAACACCGACCTAACTACCTTATCACACTACAGCATTACACAGTTACAGAATGCCCTACCAAGATTACTGAGACACAGCACTCCCAGAGGTGTACTTCTAGGTGGGTGACATCATCAGCATTGGCAAAGACAGCGATAGGGATTGTATGGAGTGTGAGCAGTCTAAAAGCATATTTCTATCCCCTGGCAGATGGAGACACACACACACACACACACACACACACACACACACACACACACACACACACACACACACACACAAAGTTGACATGGCTAGGATTAGAACACCAACCTAACTAGCTTATCACACTACAGCATTACACAGTTACAGAATGCACTACTGAGATTACTGGGACCCAGCACTCCCAGGGGTGTACTTCTAGGTGGGTGAGCAGTCTAAAAGCATATTTCTGTCCCCAGGCAGATGGAGACAAACACATGCCTGTGGTGGGATCAGGACAACTACCTATCTACGGACCACTATTACAATACTACATAGATATGAGCCACGCCACAGACACTACACCTTTGAAGACTGTCACTATGACCTTCTAGGAATGCGGACATCGACATGGATACTGGCAATTATGATGTACATACCTGTGAACCTGTGTGTTCAATGTAGGAATCCATCCTGGAGTGGGGTATGGCCATCTGTTGACTGGACGACTACTATCGCTATACAGGGTTACAATGGCCATGTTCATACACATAGAGGCACATAACTGACACAAGGTGTCACTGGGCATGCTCACACACTTAGTAGCACACGGCCGTTTGGAATGCCCTATGTGTCCATCTACACAACATTATACTGGGCATGCTCACACACTTAGTAGCACAGGGCTGTTTTGTATGCACTCTGATTCTAAACACGGAAGGGCACAGTGGCCATGCTATTACAGTTAGATGTGAACAACACATTGTAATGGACTTCTACACAACATCTGCTGCTGTCCGTCACCTTAGATGTACCAAGCTAAACCTGGCACACTACTACCACCCATGGTGATGTCCTGCCAGGAGTGGCTACTTCACCCATATAGTGTCATTCATAGTCGAATGTCCTGAGACCAGGTTAACACCCTGACACCTAGAGGACAACTGCATTATATGTGTATGCTAAACAGTGCTAGATGTGTAGCGTTCGTAATCACAACTGCCCAATGTAGATACAACAATGGGGAATACTGGCATCTGTGCAATGAGGAACACCTGGCTGAATGCTGAGTTGTGCACAATAGCACTACCACCATATACCTCGGATAAAGATGTGTTGGCCATAATACAGGTGCGGACCGCTCCAGGTGTTGGTGTCCCCATGTACACGAAGGCCACTCACATGTACTGGCCAGTACACCCTCAAAAGGCATCACAGATGTGTCAGGTGCAGATCACAGTGTCAAAAGCTGCATTCTAGGATGTAGCCCTCAGACATCACCATGTCCTTGGACCAGCAACACACATCCATACATGTGGTAGAACATATGATAGTACAACACCATGTGACCCATGACCAGTGTACTGTACCTAGCTCTACATCAACTGAGCAGACTACCCATGTACTAATACAGTTGCATCATGTGTTATGCAATGCAATGATACCACCGTTCATAACCAGGTCAGCTATACACATAACAGGGGCCCTGGGTCATATGCAGCAGTAACAGATGACTGTTGCTGTACACCAGTAAACACCCTCATGTTTGGATATGCCATACATATACCTGTCGTGGATATGTACATGCCACACACACACACACAACACATATGTATATAGCATAGCTGTTGCTGCCCGTCATGCAGACAGGTGGCTACAGCAATTACACACATGCACATGGAAGGTAGGTCCATGGCTGTTGAATGCTAACAGTACATAAGGTGTGATATCAAAGTTGACTGAGTTAACATTCCCTCTGTACTGGTTACCCATGACAACTATCATATCATACAACCATCCATGTGTCATGTATGTCATTACACATGTCCACCAATTGCAATGCCTACAAACATGGCTAAATGACAGGAATGTAGGACCTACACACATGTGCATGTAGTTGTGTGCATTCAACTACCATGTATGTGCAGTAGCTGATGTTTGCAGGTGACGTCTGTCTTACTACAACATGCAGTTGCAATGCAGCACCATCATTGCCAACTGTATATGGTGATATACTGACAGTACGGTAAGATGTACATCAGGTATGGATAGATATGTGGACATAACTAAGTGGTGGAACATCTTTGCAGATGGATGTTTGCTGAGGACAGCTCACAGGTGTGTCACAAGCAGTCCTACAATAACATGTGCAAACACTAAGCTATGTTTCTGTTAATTGAAAGGGAACACATACAACCTACACAGTGGTCAGGGTGTCACTGACTGTAAATCACTTGACACCTGTAACACTTAAGACCTCCCGTGTGCATATATCAGCACAAGTGCCAAATGTAGCATCAGTACACATTGTAATGCGGGTAATACTGCTGCATGTCTGTCATACGTATCATAAGATAGCAGGTGTTTGATTCACAGTACTGCCATGTGTGTTTGCTTGTATGTCCATATATGCCACATATGGTGGGGAATACATCCCAATTATTACTCGCTCTCCTGTACACTGTTGTAGAGATCTGTACATACTGCATTGTAGAAAGCAAGACATAGGCAGGGGTGGGGTGTGTATCACACACAGTGTGTGTGTGTATGTATGTATGTATGGCTGTCTGGTCCATGGAGTGAGGATGCATGTTACCATAGTGAACAGATAGGACCCCTAACACCTCCAGGTGATGCAATTTACTACCCTGTTGATGCCTTCAATCTTAGGCATTACTGACTACCTGTACATGTGTATTGTCTGTGTCGCATCATGTGGGTGCACAGTACTGTAATGGTGATTACCACATCCATATAGACAGGGGTCCTCACCTCATCACTATCAAGTGTGTGTGTATGTTACAGTGTCATTGACCCCGTGAGTGTGGGCGTGTTACTGTGTGTCTGAATACATGTGTGCAAATACCTGTGTGTGTGTGTGTGTGTGTGTGTGTGTGTGTGTGTGTGTGTGTGTGTGTGTGTGTGTGTGTGTGTGTGTGTGTGTTCTCATCCTGTAATGTGAATGTGTATTACTGCTACACAGTGAGGCCTCAAGCTATCAAATGGCCTCTACCCTTGTCATCAGCTAGACTGCTATGTAAACTCCCCACCCCATGTAACTGCAGCTGTGATGTCAGCTGAAAAAAAAAAAAAAAAAAAAAAAAAAAAACCCCCCCTTTTAAAAAAATTTCCCCTGCAAAAAGGCCCCATGGAAAAGGGCCATTATCAAATGGTAAATGAAAAAATTTTGGGGAAAAAAAGGGGCCCCTTTCAAAAAACCAAAAAAAGGGGGGGAAAAACCCCCCCAAAACCCAAAAGTTTTCCCTTCCAAAAAAAGGGGGCTTTGATCTTTGGGTTTTTTTTTTTTTTTTTTTTTTTTTTTTATTTTTTTTTTTTTTTTTTTTTTTTTTTTTTTTCCGGGGGGAACGGGAATTTGACTTAAAAAATCCCCAAGTTTTTTTTTCCCAAGAGCCATGGACAAGGAGTAAGGTGGTCCACACAGCCTATCTAGACCTTGCCAAGGCCTTTGACACCATCCCCCACTCTGGAATCATAGATAAACTTACTAAGCTGGGCATTAATCCCTACGTCACCCAATGGGTTGCTAACTGGCTTACTGATAGAACGCACACTGTAAAAGTAGCCAACTCCAAATCCATCTCCAGACAAGTAACAAGTGGAGTTCCTCAGGGTTCAGTCCTGGGACCACTCTTGTTTGGCATCTACTTCTCTGAAGTACAGGTCAACACTAAGGGACTCTGGCTAACAAAGTTCGCAGATGACTGCAAACTGGGAGCTATTATTGAATCCCCAAATGATGTGGATACTCTACAAAAGGGCCTTACAGAAACAGATGCTTGGTGCCAGAGCCATGGGCTCAAGCTCAATGCCAAGAAATGTATAGTTATACCCTTTGGGAAAAAAAACATGTATCTGTGAATTACCATATAGGTGGCAGTACACTAAACACCGAAAGTGTGATAAGAGACTTAGGGGCACAGGTGGACAGTGGTCTCATCTTCGATAACCATATCACCACAACAGTCAGGAAATCCTTCTTTGTGGCACACCTCATCACTAAGGGCTTTTCATCCAGAAAAAAGGAGGTCATTGTCCCACTGTACTCATCCCTCATTAGACCCATTATAGAATACAATGCCCCGTTTGGTATGTACCTCTCAAGACATCGGCAACAACTGGAAAGGCTGCAGAAATACCTCACTAAAAGAATCACAGGCCTAAAGCAGATGCCCTACGCTGACCACCTTAAAAAACTCCAGCTATACTCTGTCGCATATTGTCTACTCAGAGGCGATCTCTGCTTAACATACAAGGCCATGTCAAACCCTGAACTGTTGGACATGCTACACTTAAAGAAATCCCAATCTCTCAGAGCCACACGCTCCAGGGATCTAAACCTTGTCATCACAATAAACAAAACATGCTGGAGGGATAGGTTCCTAACCCAGAGACTCCCCAGACTCTGGAATAGATTGCCCATACATGTCAAGCAGAGTGCCTCTTTGGCCCTCTTCAAAAGGAACCTTGATGATTGGATGGGAGAAAGGAAATTCACCCCAGGGATCACGTCAGTCACCCTGCTAGACAGGGGTCCAGGGAAGTAAATAGTGTGGGAAGAAATAGCCAGGAAATTGTTATGGCTAGGCTTGTATAGGCCCTAGGGCTGATAACCTAGTACCAACCTATGAACCTATGAGCCTATGAACCTTTGCCACTAAGCCATGGCAGATATACATACATTTGAGGTTATCACATACAGATCATCCAGCACAGAGTATAGGACATGTATTCCATCATGTAGATTTATGTGTGCTAATGTCCACATATATATATATATATATATATATATATATATATATATATATATATATATATATATATATATATATATATATATATATATATATATATATAGATAGATATATACACATATACATATACAGACACATAATGTAGATATAGAATATATATCTCAACAGCGGACCACGTGACACCAAAGCATTAGACAAGAATGAAAAGGAAACCACATGCGCCTCCTGCATTATGTACTGGTGTTAATATCAAGGCAAGTGTGTTTCTGTGCATCACAAGTTCAGACTGTATTAAGGGTAAGATTAGGGCTGCTGACATTGCTCACCAGACCTATTGCTGAATGTATGTGTATGTCTTGCCAACCCAGTCTCTTGGCCGATTGTGACATTTATGGCCACTATATAGGAAAACAACAAAACACACTCCTTAACACATCCAGTAGCTAGCCACTCACAGACACCAACACATAGGATATGACTGCCAAACACACACACCTGTCATGCCTTGGAATAGAGCACCTACCTGTCTATTCTATCACACTGCAGCATTATGCAGTTACAGAACATGCTACCTAGATTACTGGGATGAAACACTCCCAGAGGTGTACTTCTAGGTGGGTGACATCATCAGCAATGGCAAAGTCAGCGATAGGGATTTTATGGAGTGTGAGCAGTCTAAAAGCATTATTCTGTCCCCTGGCAGACGGAGACACACACACACACACTTGGCATGGCTAGGATTAGAACACTGACCTAACTACCTTATCACACTACAGCATTATGCAGTTACAAAACGCACTACCGAGATTACTGGGCCACAACACTCACAGAGGTGTACTTCTAGGTGGGTTACATCATCTGCAATGGCAAAGTCGGCGATATGGATTGTATGCAGTGTGAGCAGTCTAAAAGCATTATTCTGTCCCCAGGCAGATGGAAAAACACACACACACAGTTGGCATGGCTGGGATTAGAACAACGACCTAACTACCTTATCACACTACGGCATTACACAGTTACAGAATGTGCTACTAGGATTATTAGGACACAGCACTCCCAGAGGTGTACTTCTAGGTGGGTGACATCATCAGCATTGGCAAAGATGGTGATAGGGATTGTATGGAGTGTGAGCAGTCTAAAAGCATTATTCTGTCTCCAGGCAGATGGACACAAACGCACACAGTTGGCATGGCTGGGATTAGAACACCGACCTAACTACCTTATTACACTACAGCATTACACAGTTACAGAACGCACTACCAAGATTACTGAGACACAGCACTCCCAAAGGTGTACTTCTAGGTGGGTGACATCATCAGCATTGGCAAAGACGGCGACAGGGATTGTATGGAGTGTGAGCAGTCTAAAAGCATATTTCTATCCCCAGGCAGATGGAGACATACACACACACACACACACACACACACACACACACACACACACACACACACACACACACACACATACACACACACACAAAGTTGACATGGCTAGGATTAGAGCACCAACCTAACTACCTTATCACACTACAGCATTACACAGTTACAGAATGCACTACCGAGATTACTGGGGCCCAGCACTCCCAGAGGTGTACTTCTAGGTGGGTGAGCAGTCTAAAAGCATATTTCTGTCCCCAGGCAGACGGCGACAAACACATGCCTGTGGTGGGATCAGGACAACTGCCTATCTATGGACCACTATTACAATACTACATAGATATGAGCCGCGCCACAGACACTACACCTTTGAAGACTGTCAATATGACCTTTTAGGAATGCAGACATCGACATGGATACTGGCAGTTATGATGTACATACCTGTGAACCTGTGTGTTCAATGTAGGAATCCATCCTGAAGTGGGGTATGGCCATCTGTTGACTGGACGACTACTATCACTATACAGGGTTACAATGGCCATGTTCATACACATAGAGGCACATAACCGACACAAGGTGTCACTGGGTATGCTCACACACTTAGTCGCACACGGCCGTTTGGAATTCCCTATGTGTCCATCTACACAACATTATACTGGGCATGCTCACACACTTAGTAGCACAGGGCTGTTTTGTATGCACTCTGATTCTAAACACGGAAGGGAACAGTGGCCATGCTATTACAGTTAGATGTGAAAAACACATTGTAATGGACTTCTACACAACATCTGCTGCTGTCGTCACCTTAGCTGTACCAAGCTAAACCTGGCACACTACTACCACCCGTGGTGATGTCCTGCCAGGAGTGGCTACTTCACCCATTAAGTGCCATTCATAGTCGAATGTCCTGAGACCAGGTTAACACCCTGACACCTAGAGGACAACTGCATTGTATGTGTATGCTAAACAGTGCGAGATGTGTAGTGTTCGTAATCACAGCTGCCCAATGTAGATCCAACAATGGGGAATACTGACATCTGTGCAGTGAGGAACACTTGGCTGAATGTTGAGTTGTGCACAATAGCACTACCACCATATACCTCGGATACAGATGTGTTGGCCATAACACAGGTACGGACCGCTCCAGGTGGTGGTGTCCCCACGTACACAAAGGCCACTCACATGTACTGGCCAGTAGACCCTCAAAAGGCATCACAGATGTGTCAGGTGCAGATCACAGTGTCAAAAGTTGCATTCTAGGATGTAGCCCTCAGACATCACCATGTCCTTGGACCAGCAACACACATCCATACATGTGGTAGAACATATGATAGTACAACACCATGTGACCCATGACCAGTGGACTGTACCTAGCTCTACATCAACTGAGCAGACTACCCATGTACTAATACAGTTGCATCATGTGTTATGCAATGCAATGATACCACCGTTCATAACCAGGTCGGCTATACACATAACAGGGGCCCTGGGTCATATGCAGCAGTAACAGATGACTGTTGCTGTACACCAGTAAACACCCTCATGTTTGGATATGACATACATGTACCTGTCATGGATATGTACATGCCACACACACACACACACACACAACACATATGTATATAGCATAGCTGTTGCTGCCCTTCATGCAGACAGGTGGCTACAGCAATTACACACATGCACATGGAAGGTAGGTCCATGGCTGTTGAATGCTAACAGTACATAAGGTGTGATATCAAAGTTGACTGAGTTAACATACCCTCTGTACTGGTTATCCATGACAACTATCATATCATACAACAGTCCATGTGTCATGTATGTCATTACACATGTCCACCAATTGCAATGCCTACAAACATGGCTAAATGACAGGAATGTAGGACCTACACACATGTGCATGTAGTGGTGTGCATTCAGCTACCATGCGTGTGCATTAGCTGATGTTTGCAGGTGATGTGTGTCTTACTACAACATGCAGTTGCAATGCAGCACCATCATTACCAACTGTATATGGTGATATACTGACAGCACGGTAAGATGTACATCAGGTTTGGATAGATATGTGGACATAACTAAGTGGTGGAACTAAGATGGATGTTTGCTGAGGACAGCTCACAGGTGTGTCACAAGCAGTCCTACAATAACATGTGCAAACACTAAGCTATGTTTCTGTTAATTGAAAGGGAACACATACAACCTACACAGCGGTCAGGGTGTCACTGACTGTAAATCACTTGACACCTGTAACACTTAAGACCTCCCGTGTGCATATATCAGCACAAGTGCCAAATGTAGCATCAGTACACATTGTAATGCGGGTAATACTGCTGCATGTCTGTCATACGTATCATAAGATAGCAGGTGTTTGATTCACAGTACTGCCATGTGTGTTTGCTTGTATGTCCATATATGCCACATATGGTGGGGAATACATCACAATTGTTACTCTCCTGTACACTGTTGTAGAGATCTGTACATACTGCATTGTAGAAAGCAAGACATAGGCAGGGGTGGGGTGTGTATCACACACAGTGTGTGTGTGTATGTATGTATGTATGGCTGTCTGGTCCATGGAGTGAGGATGCATGTTACCATAGTGAACAGATAGGACCCTAACACCTCAGGTGATGCAATTTACTACCCTGTTGATGCCTTCAATCTTAGGCATTACTGACTACCTGTACATGTGTATTGTCTGTGTCGCATCATGTGGGTGCACAGTACTGTAATGGTGATTACCACATCCATATAGACAGGGGTCCTCACCTCATCACTATCAAGTGTGTGTGTATGTTACAGTGTCGTTGACCCCATGGGTCTGGGCGTGTTACTGTGTGTCTGAATACATGTGTGCAAATACCTGTGTGTGTGTGTGTGTGTGTGTGTGTGTGTGTGTGTGTATGTGTGTGTGTGTGTGTGTGTGTGTGTGTGTGTGTGTTCTCATCCTGTAATGTGAATGTGTATTACTGATACACAGTGAGGCCTCAAGCTATCAAATGGCCTCTACCCTTGTCATCAGCTAGACTGCTATGTAAACTCCCCACCCCATGTAACTGCAGCTGTGATGTCAACTGGTATGGATGTCACATCTCTAGCCACTGTAGCTTAGTACACAGGTCCCATGCTCCTGGATCAGTAGATGTGTAGATATCTTTGGAATGTCAGCCTTTCTAACAGTGAGGTTGAAGCTACAAATAGCATGCTGGTATTGCCATACATACGTGTGAGTAGTCCACATTTACACATGGGAAACTAACTGCAAACACTGACACTCAACGGCACATGCAATTAGACCTCAAGGAGGGAAGCAGGACATCGTGACCAACATGCTGTTACTGTTGTTACCAAGACACATACTGTGAACAGAAAACAATGCATTCTAAACCTGTACTACATGGTATGTCTGCTGCATGTCAACAGTACACAACAATTGCAATCTACACTTATCTCCCTATTCTGTTCACCCTGTGCATCAGACCATATCAGCATGTCCCTGCACCGATGGTGTGGATGACAGGGATGCGGCACAGGCACCATCATATGCACAGGGTGATAATGTTTGCCAGGGGCCTAGGCTGCACCAGTGGATGACATCAAGTGTGTGGTTTAGGGCCTGTGATCTAATTGGCCATGTGTGATTGTATGCGTGTCTGTGTTGCGGTGCCCTACAGATGTTTCTGGTGTGTGCGTGTATGTGTGCACACAGTTCTGCCATGTGTCTGGACTACACAGGGGTATTATTGGCAGCTCCAGACTGTACAGACCAGGATGTTCTTCATCTCACATTGCTGCAGTCCTAACACTTGGGGTAGTCCGCTGTCCCTCGGTCGGCCCGAATATCAGAGTATAAGGCTGACGTCGGTCAAGGCGCATTTGACTGACATCAGAACGTCAGGGTACAATCGCATGACCCGGCGTCATATCCTCAGTCTTTTTTGCCGCATGGTCCGATGCAGAAGCAGTGTTGCAAGTGCCGTTCGGCGTTCTGAAATTTTTCGGTGAGTTTCAGACCCGAAGTCAGAGTTGGTTAAGTACCCGTTGGGAATATTTTGTTTTCTTGCCTCAGTGGTTTACGGATGTCAGAAAAAGTGAATAACTGTATTTCTTGTGGGAAACAGATGCATAGGGATTACCATAATTTGTGTATACCTTGTTTGGGACCTGAGCACAACGTTGTTGGGTGTCGCTTTTGTGCTAGGTTCAATAAACGCACTATAAAGCGTGGTTGGATTGTGCCAGGTTGGTCTTTGGGAAGCGGTGCAATTACAATATGCCGTCGGATGCTCCGGCGCTCGCTTCCTCAAAGAAGTGCAAGGGCAAGGCAGTTAAACCTAGGTTGGAGGAGTCGTCGAACCGGACGCCGGTTCTTTAGAGCGTCAGTGGAACCGGTGGTTCCCGGAGAGGCCTCTCTGGAGTCACAGGGAGAAACTTTGATTTTACAGGATGTGGCCTCCCAGGAGGCAGGTCAGGCTGTAGGGGCTTCTCAGATATCTGTACTCCCTTCCTAAGGTGTCTAGGCCCTCTCTTTCTGCTTCCAAGGCTTCTCCTAGAGGCAGGTCTAGTTTAGCTTCTGTGGGTGTCACTCCTAGTTCTTCAGGTTCTGTGCCCAAGAAGCACATGCTTAAAATGGCAGAAGATTTAATTACTTTAATTAGAGGCTCTATGCCCCCTCCTGATAAGAGGCCTAGGATGGAACCAGTGTTGGGAGATTATGAGCAGGTTTAGGATGTGTCTGAGTCTTGCTGAAGACTTGCAGGA
The DNA here is from genome assembly GCF_019279795.1 of Protopterus annectens. Lineage (NCBI taxonomy): Eukaryota > Metazoa > Chordata > Ceratodontiformes > Protopteridae > Protopterus > Protopterus annectens. The sequence continues at coordinate 356,660,353 of NC_056728.1, forward strand.
GTATTCTCATTATTCTCATTCTGATGTGGATGATTCTACTCCTGCTTCTCCTCCTGAGGATTTTTCTTTCAGAGACCCTTCACTCCATGAGAGAGCATTTTAAATGGGAGGGTCAGGACTTCTCTGATTCCAGGAAAAGGCTTAGGGAATTTTGTTTTACCCCAGCATAGGCCTTTGGCTATACCTCCTGTTCTGAATGTGGTGGAAGATGTGTTTGCAGAGGCTTCTCTTAATCCTGATTCTTTGCCTCCTGCTCCTGTTAAACCTGATAGGTATTGGGTGCCTGAAGCTCATAAGTATCTTTTTAAGAGTCCTAGGGCAGACCCAGAAACTGTTAGCCAGGGGCCTAAGGGTGTTAAGGCTTCTGTTGTCAAGAATCCGGTTCCTGCAGATAAAGAGGCCAGGGCCTTGGATAGATGGGGAAAGAAAGTTTATACTTCTTCCACTCTAGCCATGAGAGCTTTGAATTGCCAGTTTCACATGTTGAAATATCAAAATTATCTCCTTTCACAATTGAAATCTAAGGTTGATGCTCTGGCGGAAGGTATTGATTGTAAAGAGTTACAAGATTTAGTGCATGTTTCTGAACAGGTGGGTAAGCATTCTTTGCAATGTGGTTTTGATGCTGTACAAGCCTCGTAGAGGTGGCTGCCACTGGGTCAGTTCTTCGCAGGCATGCCTGGCTGAGGGATCAAAATTTATCTGACCATGTTAAAACTAGGATTTTGGATGCCCCTTTGCAATCTGATGTCTTGTTTGGTTCTCCTGTTGAGGCAGTTTTAAAGAAAATGGAAGACAAGGCTAAGTCTATGCAGACTGTTAAAGATTTTTTGCAGGTTCAGCCTCCAAAGTTTAGTAGAAATTGGCCTACTAAGGGGTGGACGTATCCTTCTTATGATTCCCAGTCTACGGGTAGATCTAGCCGTGGCAGGGGCAGAGGTCAGGGCTCTTTCAGGCCTAGAACAGGAGTTCTCCTGCACAGTCTTGGGTGAGGGCAGGGGTCAGTCCTTTCGTAAACAGACCCAATGACCTACCTTTTCAGCTGCCAGAACCTTCTCGGCTGGCAGCACCTTTGGGAGGAAGGTTGGCACTTTTCAAAGAAAATTGGAGTTTGATTACCCAAGACAGATGGGTATTGGATATCATACATCACGGTTACAGGTTTTATTTCCATACCTTGCCTCCTTTCAAAGGCATGCCAGATATTCCTCCACAACAAAGAATAGAGGCTCACAAGCAAATTTCTCTGTTACTCCAAATAGGGGCCATACAGCCGGTTCCTATACCAGAAAGGGGCCTAGGATTTTATTCTCGCCTGTTCCTTGTACCAAAAAGGGAACACGTGGAGACCAATTTTGGACTTATCTATCCTCAACACTTATCTGGACATTCCCAAGTTCAAAATGTTGACGTTACAACAGCTTTTACCTCTGCTGGGCAAGGATCACTGGATGGTAACATTGGATCTCAAGGAGGCTTACCTTCATGTGCCTATCAGGCTAAGTTGCAGGAAGTATCTGCGTTTTCGGACTGGGACTTCTCACTATCAGTTCTCTGCATTGCCCTTTGGCTTATCTACTGCGCCCAGAGTATTTACGAAAGTTCTGGCTCCAGTGATAGCTTTCTTCAGACTGAAAGGAATACAAATCTATCCTTATTTGGACAATTGCCTGATTCTGGCTCAAGGCAGGGAAGAGCTTCTTCGTCATTTGGAATATGTGATAGCAGTGCTAAGATGCCTGGGGTATTCTGTGACCGCAATAAAGTCCAGTCTAGTACCCTCTCAAGACATGTGCTTTCTGGGTGTAAGACTGAATACAGCATCCCAGATGGCCTTTCTAACCCCGGACAAACAAAAGAATCTTTCCCTTTACTTCCATCATCTATCTCTTCAGTCGGGGCTGACTGCAAGGACAGTCCTTCAAGCCTTAGGGTTCATGGCATCTTGTATTCTGGTGCTTCCCAATGCCAAACTGCATATGAGGAAGTTGCAATGGTATCTCAAAAATGTATGGACACAGCACTGCCAGGATCTGGACACTGTCATTCAAATAATACCTTGCATTCAAAATGAATTTTTGTGGTGGGCTCAGGAATGTCACCTAAACAAGGGACTCTCTGTGACCCGGCCAGAGGCGAGTCAAATTTTAACGACAGATGCCTCGGACAAAGCTTGGGGAGCTCATCTAAATGGAAAGTGGATACAAGACAAGTGGCCTGTCAGACTACAGCATCTACATATCAATTTGAAAGAGATGTTAGCAGTCCAGTTTGCATTAATAGCTTTCAAGGATTTACTTCTTCCAGGGCAGGTGTTGATTCTAACAGACAACACAACTGTCATGTGGTACATCAACAAGCAAGGGGGAACACATTCTTATCCTCTATGCAGGCAAGCAATGATTTTGTGGGAGACTGCTCTCAATTTACAACTAAGTCTTCAGGCAAGGTTTCTGCCGGGAGCACAGAACTCCTTAGCAGATGTGTTAAGCAGACAAATCATGGATCCCCACGAGTGGAAACTGGATCTTCATGTATTTCAAAAATTGACAGTGTCCTGGGGAACTCCAGACATAGATCTGTTCGCTTCTCCACTAAACCACCAGCTGCCAAAGTTTTGCACAAGGTTTCATCCACAGCTTGGAAAGTGGATGCTCTTTCTTTCAGTTGGAAAAATCTTCATGTGTATGCCTTTCCACCTCTGCCTCTCCTCCTAAAGGTACTTCTGAAGGTCAGACAGGACAAGCCAAGGATGATTTTGATAGCTCCAGATTGGCCTCGACAGCACTGGTACCCATTACTGAGAAGTCTAGTACGGAAGCCTCCATGGCCTTTGCCTTTGATTCCACATCTGTTGTCCCAGGAGGACAGTCATTTGCTCAATGTCAAACTTCACTCTCTTCACCTAACAGCCTGGCATATTCTGTTTTGAACCATAGAGGGTCTCAACTTTCACAACAAGTTTTGAATGTGATTTTGGAAGCTAGAAGGCCTAGTACAAGGAAAGTGTACGCAGATAAATGGAAGAGATTTTTGTTTTGGAGTGCAGCTAAGGATTTGGATGTTTCTGAGCCTGATTTAAGTGTGGCTCTTCAATATCTTACTGAATTGTTAGACAAAGGTTTGTCCTTCTCTTCTATTAAGATTCATGCTGCAGCAATTTCAGCTCACTACGACTGTGACCCACCATTGTTTTCTCATCCTTTGTTCAAGCAATTTCTTAGAGGGGCAAAGAATATAAGACCCCCACGAAGGGCTCCTACTCCTGCTTGGGATCTCAATTTTGTGTTGGAGAAACTCACTTTACAACCTTTTGAGCCTGCAGCTACTGCTGAGTTGAAATATTTGTCATGGAAGACTGCTTTTTTGTTGGCCATTACCTCTGCAAGAAGGGTTTCTGAATTGCAGGCCCTTATGGCAGTTGAGCCTTTCTTAATTTTCCATAAGGATAGGGTATCTTTACGTACTAATCCTTCCTTTATGCCTAAAGTGGTTTCTAGTGTGGCTTTAAACCAAACTATTCATTTGCCTACTTTCTATGCAAATCCCCAAAATAAAGGGGAAAAGATTTTGCACACTTTAGATGTACACAGGCAGTTGAGATATTATTTGGACAGAACTAAAGGGTTCAGACAATCTCAGCAGTTATTAGTTTCTTTTGCTTTGTGCTCTCAGGGCAAGCCCATGTCAAAACAAACTATTTCTAAGTGGATTGGATTTTGCATTGCTTTCTGTTATTCCCATCATGGCAAAGAGATTCCAGCTGGGATTAGGCCTCATTCCACTAGGGCTACTGCCACTTCAACAGCTTTTTTGGGGGGGGGTGGCAACTAAGGATATTCTGGAGGCAGCCACTTGGAGTTCAGTGCATACCTTCTCTAGGCATTGCCACCTTCCACTATACTCTAAATCCAGGGCTGGTTTTGCCACTGCTGTGTTGCAGGGCATTTTGGCAGCTCCCGCTTCATTATAGTTTAGCCATCCTCCCTTACCTCTGCTTTGGGATTCTACCCAAGTGTTAGGACTGCAGCAATGTGAGATGAAGAACATAGTACAGTTTTGTACCTACCATAAATGTAGATGTTCGAAGATCCACATTGCTGCAGTCCAATACCCTCCCTCCTTCCTCTGTAGTGTGAGGTGGTTGTGTGGGTTGGGTTATCCATCTGGGGTATATTGTGTATATTGTATATATTGTATATATTGTATATATTTTTGGTGTTAGGCTGGTTGGTTGTTTAGTTGTTGTCTATGGGTTTTGACCTTTCTTTTTAGGGTCTTCTGACATCTGGGGCAAGAAAAGACTGAGGATATGACGTCGGTCATGCGCATTTGTACCCTGACGTTCTGATGTCAGTCAAATGCGCCTTGACCGACGTCAGCCTTATACTCTGATATTCGGGCCGACCGAGGGACAGCGGACTACCCCAAGTGTTAGGACTGCAGCAATGTGGATCTTCGAACATCTACATTTATGGTAGGTACAAAACTGTACTTTTTACAGCTCACGGTGTCCGGCCATGGCCACGTGACCTGTACCTGCCAGGGGTTGCACAGGCACTACCAGGCAGAGGTGCAGATTGGGTACTGTCTGATGACACATGTCCACTGGAACCGTGTCCCTGTTGGGACCGTCCAGGCCACATGCACTTAGCTTGCTGTGTCCTGGTGTGGACAGCGCAGCACCAGCTACACTGCTGAAGCTACCGCCACTATGGGAGCGAGCATGTGAGGTAGCTCGTTCACGTAGACCTGCACCAGGTGAAGTAGCTGGCCTACGTCCACGTGCCCTATGCCTCACTCCTACCAGATTTTCCAGCACAGACAGCTCACTCTCGCGGATTGTCATGCCACGGTCAAGGATTCCAACCATGTCACCCAATCGTCTATCCAAAGCCTCAGCAATCTGCTGTTCAGCATTTGCCATTGCCTGGATGTTGTTGTTTAAAGAACAGATAGCAGCCCTCTGAAGCCTCTGCTCTTCTCTGTTCTGCCACTCAGCCCGTGCCTGTGCTGCCATTACAGCCTGAAACATGCGTCTGGTGACACCAGCTGCTGCACTCTGTCCTGCAGGCGCATGTTGGCCAGAGGTCCTCCTATGAGCAGCACTGGCCACATGCCTGTGTGGCCCATCTCCAGTCAATTGCCTGACACCATGGTGTGAATACACACCTTCCATAGCCACCACACTTTCCTGTTCCAAGCTACCACATGCCAACTGTCCTTCCTCTATGGCCACTGCTGATGGGGTATGTGCTGGCATGAGATCTGTGTGCGGGAATGAGGGAGATATAGGTGGAATGGCAACCAATGGCACAAATTCAGCCCCTGACAACCCTGCCTGTGCCTCAAGCATATGCTCATCATCACTGCTAGAGTCTGTGGGGACACTAACATCAGATGGGCCGCAGGAGGTTAATGCACCTACATCACCTGTGAGGGCAGACAAAGACTCTACATTACAATACAGACACACACAGACACACAGACACACACCATGCATGTGATTTGACAGAAGGCATGCAACATGCATGTGATACAGCAGATGGCATGCAGCTCAGACAATAATAGTGGTAGTTATAATACATCCCTGGGATGCACACAACAGCATGCATGTGTCATAGCAGAAGCCATGCATTTCACACAATCGTGGTAGTAAGCATGCATCCCTGTGTTACACCATGTGGACCAGCACAGGTTAACAGTAGACATGGCTGATGTGTGGCATATGACCTTGACATTAACATGTAGTATGACATGTAATCTGCTGACGTGTGCATTGACATGCATACATGTTTAAAACAATGGTGTCCTATCACATATACAGTGGGGTAATTGTGTCACATTGCAGTGTTGTCAGATAAAATGCCCATTTAGCAGATGTGCATGACCATTGCAGGGTATTATGAGGCATCTATATTGCTATACAGTGTGAAGTACAGACACAGTGCCATTGTATGGAATCATGAGGTGTTTCTATTGCTATACAGTGTGAATTACAGACACAGTGCATAGCCTTGACTGTGTGCATACACAATACATATATACTATGGATTGTGACCCACGTCGCTGAGGTGTATAAACACTAAACCATGATGTGGAATGTGTGACACAGGTCACCGAAGGCCACATGGATGACACCCCTGCACATCTGCAAACATATTTTAGCTGCCTGGCAGCCATGTCCACACATGGCAGACTTGTCAATAAACCATGTCCCACATGACATTTGTGTACCACACACACGAGGTGCACGGCTGACAGTGATGTCCAACAGCAGCAAGGGAAATGTATTGTAACTGTGGCCTGATGTGGTTGTCTGTGTATGTATGTGGATGCTGTACAGGTGACTACTGTTATGCTGTGACACAGTCATGATGTTCAACACATCTTATGTGGTCGAATGATGTTACGCCTCCACAAGCTGTGCACAGGCCTGTAGGATGTCCAGTGTTCCACATCTGCAATATAATCATTCAACAAAGGCTATAGTTGGACCATGTATAGCCAATGTACAACAGGGTGTACACACAAACACATCACATCTACTGTGTGTTGCTACATGTCTCTGGCCATCCTCCATGGCCATGTGTGAACATGTGTTGGCCAAATGGTTGTGATGGCCATCTATCTCACATGTCTGTGTTGTCCCATATGACATACACACATAGATGTCATATACTCCACTGTCCACAGGGTTATGCAGACAAAGGGTTGTATGTTTGGTATGTGGGGTAGGTTTTATGGGATAGTGAGACAATGTTGCAGCCGGCCCAGTACATGTCATGGACATGTCAGATGGCACATCACAATGTGTGCACTCATAGCAAGGGCATAATCCACAATGATGAATCCTGTGGGCTGCCCATACTCCAGCTCACTGTGTAGTACTGTTTGTGTACTCCGCATGTGCAGTTCTGATGTGTAGTACATGCTCCTACATTGAACAATACCTCCACCATTGTATGCACAGCTGTCCACACATCTAGCAATGACCGTTTCTGAGGTTTCATGTCGGTGTTTCACATAGTTTGCAAGTATTGCACATGGGCAGCCATTGTGATGGATTGCAGATGCGACCTGTATATTGTGACAGGACCATACATTGTGTTAAATGGCCACATGATGAATAGATCTGTGCATTAACATGCCTGATACTTATAACTGTCTCACCTGCAATGGCCTGCTGTCTTAGTGGAATGCCAGAGCTATCTATATAGGGGTGACACAGCAGTATGATCATTATCCATGCCTGTATGACAGCTACAGGGTGCAATGTGCATGTTAACACATTTGCCAGTACAATAGGATATACTATGGAGTATGCACATGTGTGCATACACAGAGTAGCATACTATAGTATGTGGCATGTGTTTATACATGCCTTGCATATGATGTTACATTACATATTGTACAGTGACACATGCAACTATATGGGATATAATAGTTATATGTGCAGTAGTGACTTACCAGGCAACTCCAGGCTTGGTGGTTGAGAGACACCCACCTCCACGATGTCAGCTAAGGCTTGGATGCTGTTCTGCCGGTGTCCCCAAGTTGACCAGTAGCTCCTCGGTATGTGTGAATGGGGGCTGGGTTGGTGGCCCACCACCTGTTGCACCTTGTTCCCTGGCAATTGCATTTGCACGCTGTTTCTCCTGTCTGATTAGGTCTGTGCAGTGCCTGCGCACCTGCTGGTATGTGCAGTTATGGCCACCCACATCATTAACCCTCCTGCGAAGTTCCTGCAACAGGTCATCCTGCTGCTGTGCATCCTGTGGCACATGGCTAAACAGGACATCATAGTTGTCTTGGAGGTAAGGTATAAGGGCCTCATCCTCCAAGCATGTATAGGCTGGTAGCCTTGCTCACTGCATGCCTGGAAGACATAATGATGGAGACAGGTCACAGTATCTGAGAGATGCACAGAGATACAACTGCACATACATGTGTATCACATTTATTACATATAAACAGTTGTCTGCAAATCTTCATGACACCGACACCACTGACATGTTTGTGTCACACACATGTGACACCCAGTGGGGATTGGACATTATCACCATATATGTGTGTCACCTGATTACATTGCTCATACTCCATGTGGATGCTGTTTAGATGTGGGCATGTCTGTTTGCCTGTACTGGTGTTCTTACCTATTAGCATATGCCTGGATGTGTCTACATTAATGCTGTTGACTTTGATGCTGTGTATATGTCACATATAAACACATACACTGCCTTAACGGACATGACCTGTGACACTGCAGACATGCACATGGAAGGCTTTACATGCATGTGTTTTGCCATATACATCTTCATGGCACTGTACAGCAGTTCAACAACCTGCCACGTATCGCCTGTGTTGCACATGTGATACACATGGGACACTGTCTAGCCTGATGGTATTTGCAGGGATGGTTATCAACTATAGCATGTATGGCCAAGGTCATCTAGTAGTCTGTATGCGCTGGGCTATGTATGAGCCTAGGATGTAAGGTTACCTAGCTGTAGCTGACAGCTGTGTTTCCAGCGCCAGGTGAAGCAGTGCCACATAACTGATCCACACGGTTAATGATACATCTACCATGCGGTCATCACACCATGTCTGACAGAGGTGAAATGTGCAGCTTTGCTGGACAGGGTTGCATAGTATGGCAGGAGTATGTAACGTGTATGGCACAAGGATCTGTCCAGCATGGGCGATCCTTGTACTAGGAAGGTGGATGTCCATGACATATGTATTTGTGATTAGAATATGTACGTGTAGCATGTCCAACATCACAGTGTTGGACATGGCTTTATGCAGGGTAGGTATCATGCTACATAGTGGAGATGAGGATTGTGAAGGCTGGTGTCGGCCATCCAAACATGGCCAATACCCCTTAAAGGTGATATGTGATCCGATATATGTCACTTGAATGATAAGTATGGCTGAACAATGATCTCTATATTCATGGATGGCACCCTGTCATGACTAGGGTTGCCACTTATGGCTACCTAATAGGCTTGGTGATGTCACTAGCTCAGGGAGGTAAACTGCACAGCAGCATCCCTTACACACAGTGCCCATTATGTTGACCGCTGCCTAGGTGGTAGTTCATGGGTACAGGGTTATTAACCTAGTGGTGACAATGCAATATGCAGCTGTCAGATTGTGCACATATGTCACACACCTCACCCACAAATCCCCTTCTGTATGTTGTCCACAACACTGAGTCAGCTATTGCTCCTAGGTCATAGCCATTCACATACTTACATAGGCAGATGCCTCCCATTTGTTTGTGTGGTATGGGCTACAATGAGGGGGATTACAATGAATTAACCCTGTTTTACTGTAGCTGGCACTGGTGTGACATGCACATATTAATCAGACACCTTCTGTGGTGTTGGATCTGTCAAAAGTCCACTGGCAGAACACTCCTGTGACATACGAATGTACATATAGTATACTGAGTGCAGGTGGAACACAGTATGGGTGATGATGTCCTATGACCTGTCACAGGTATGATATGCAGTGTGAAATCATCCATACTTCATCTACATCTGTACTGCTAACAACATATACGTTGATTAAGGTTCATGGCCTTTCAGACCAGACTCAGCAGGGTAGTAGTGCAGTGCCTCCCATTATGAGTGGTGTCTCCACTTGGTGGGTGGTGATAACTGTTGGTGTGCACCATTCAAGTGTTCTCACAGACTGACATGAAGCTATGTTTTACATGATGTTTATGTGTAGAGCAAACTGTTTTGCCATGTGTGTATGATAAAACCAGGGATGTGGACAGGTCCCATGCAGCCTGAGTGCACCTTGTACCATCATAGTTATGGTTACAGGGGCTCTGCAGTGTGTACCTGTTGGGGGGCAGTGTGTTTATGTTATCCAACACCCTATCTGTATTGCTTATTCATGCTCAGCACTTGTTCATAACATGTAAGCACTATGTGAGCTACTAATTACTATAGCACTCAATCCTCCTCATTACCTACAGGTAAACAACTGTTTGTACTTACATTTCCCGTTTGCTTAGAGTAAAACAGCTCTTGTACACACTTTCCTCACTTATTTAGTGGGAAATAGTTATATATTCAGGCATGTCCAAGTGTCAATTCCCAATGTTCTCACCTGTCTATATGATGAATATGGGCATCATGAGGCAATATAGAAATTGTCTCATGTACACAGTCAATACTCCCCTCCTAATATCCAACACTACAACCTGTGGGAGATGCACATATGTAGCCATGCTGGAGGTAAAGCTCTCTCCAACCCAGACTGAACCTGACAATCATGTGGGGAAGTTAAACATTTGCACCACACCACACTCATCACATAGTGTCACTAGATCTCCACCACCACAGGCCACACATAGTAAGACAACAACATTTGCGGAGCCTCTCAATACTACCCTGTCTAGGCAACAGAGAACTCCAAAGCAGAACCGCAGGCAGCCCCCATCCCCCAACACAACACCAATTACATATAGCCCACAGAATCAGTGTGCCCATCAACCACAGCCAATAGGGTGAAATAACGCACCCAACACATTAGTCATAGGTGACTCTATAGGCGGTCACACTGATGTCCCACTCACCAGGCTACACAAGGAGATAGTTACTGTCAGCTGCCTGTCGGGTAACAGGATCTGCAACATAATCTATGCACTCAGGTCATTCCTCAACAGGTACAATATGATTGTGTCATTGTAAATTTTAGTGTGAATGCCCTGAGATGTACCTTCCTGGACTACATGTTAAGAGACACGGAATGGCTCTCCGATCTTGTAGCCCAGGCAGGTATCGCCCTAGCCCTGAGTAACATTCTGGCATCATCCAGACTGATAATGCAGTACAAGAACAAAATGATTTACTTCAACAATTGGCTATGCTTCTGGTGTCATTCCAAGGGTATCCAGTATCTCTCTGCTTTGAATGACATGGTCGACAGAACACGATGCTTTAGCACAGATGGCCTGCACCTGTTGGCCCTGGAATTCCAGATAATGGCTAAGGCTCTTGCTGCTCCTATAGTGCCTGCTTTAGGCATGGTTCAAATAACATATTCACCACCATAACAGGAACAGGCAAGCAAAACCTGAAGGTAATGCTACTCAATGCTTGACGTCTTCATCTCAAATGCACTCACCCGAGGCACTCCTTCTAATGGACCACTTCGATATCTATGCAGTGACTGGGACCTGCTTCTAGGCTCCTGAGAGCACCCCTGCACTACCAGGCTATTACTCATACCACACCTTTCAGTCATGTAACCAGGACCAGAACACCCACGGTGGAGGTGTGTCCATATTTCCTAAGAATATCCACACTTCCAAGCTAGTTGCTTAGCACAATGCATCAGAGGTTATCCAAGTGCAACTATCTCTGCCCATAACTGCTATAAAATTGTAGCTTGCTACAGATCCCCCACCATACCCCACGGTTAACGGTCCTCTTTTCCTGGTGTACTGGAAAGAAGGGTTCAAACAGACACACTACTGATGTGCGACTGACACTACCCCACCATTAACTGGGATACCTACTCATGTACCGACACATTAGGCCAACGCTTTCTGGGATTTATAACCTCCAGTTGTCTGGATCAACCTATCCACACCACCACCAGGGGCAACAGTATCCTAGACCTGGTCTTTACCAACATGTGTGACTGGTGTTCCACACCTGGGGTTATCTCCTCGTTGGTCAGATCCAAATGTATGCTAATCACCCTTGTTATCCACATCCCGGCGCCACACCCTTTACGGAAAACACAGTATAGTATTTCTACAAAGCCAACTTCAGGCTTCTTATGACAGCAGTAGTAAACATCATCACACCAGTGCAGATGGACAGTACAGTTACAACCGCTGAATCATACACAACTGCACTTAATTAGCACTTACACGACTGCATGGATCATGCTATCCCAAACAGAACCACGACAGTACCCACCAAAAAATGGAGGCCACTCTGATGGTCCACTGCCATGGACATAATGTACAACAGAAGGAGGAGACTGTTGCAAAGTAGAGTACAATCCCTTGAGTGGAGGAGCTCCCTGGTCAGCCTCAGTAAGAATCTAAGATCCCTTATCACATCCTCCAAAGCTAGCTACGTAAACATAACCATGACTAATTCCAAGGACTACCACAAAGCATTCTAGAGGTATGTCACTACTCACAATGGCGATACCCACATCTGCTCTGACATACAGCAGTAAGGCATGAACATTACAGAACCGACTGATATTGGCAACATCCTGGCAGATAGGTTCAGTGCTAACTTTACACCCTTCTCACACCCTAAAGGGCCCATATCTATACAGGAACAATGCAGAGTCCCTGCGATCACAACTATGCAGTTCAAAGCTGCACACTCTAAAGCCAGGAACACAGCATCCATGTGACCGTACAACATCCCAGGCTGCGAATTCCACAAACTTCAGAATGAACTGGCTCCCGACTTAGGCACCATATTCAATAATAGCCTTGCATCAGGCATTGTGGCCCCTGAATGGCATGCAGCAACAGTTATCACACTCCACAAAGGTGGTGCCACAATGGACTAGGGGAACTATTGCCCTGTATGCCTGACTAGACTGTTCCGCAAGGCTATGGAGCACATCATCTTGGATCTCATTCACAGAGACATTGGTGGCATCCAAACCTTTAATCCCACCCAGTTTGGATTTGTTAGGGCCAGACCATGCATCCTAAACCTGGTGGAGTCCTTTGAGACAGTTACCAAGGCAGTAGATGAGGGTAAGGAGGTCCACACAGCCTATCTTGACCTCTCAAAGGCTTTCAACACCATTCCCCATTCTGGTATTATCAACATACACATCCGCCTGCACATTAACCCCTACGTCATGAGATGTTATGCAAAGTGGCTCATGGACAGAACCCACACAGTGAGGGTAGCATACCCTAGGTCCTACTGTAAATCAGTTACAATTGGCATCCACCAGGGCTCAGTCATAGGGCCCCTCATGTTTGGTATATGCTTCTCTGAGGTACAGGCTAGCACAGGAGGACTTACCCTGAAAAGGTTTGCAGACGACTGCAAACTAGGGGCCATGATTGATTCCCCAGCTCATACAGACACCCTCCATAAGGGTGTCACTGGGACGGATACCTGGTGTCAATAACATGGTCTCAAGCTGCATGCCACAAGGTGCATAGACATCCCCTTTGGATTACACCATTCACCCGTGGACTGTCACATAGGTGGTAGTCCCCTACATACATAAGACGTAATAAGAGATCTTAGAACCCAGGTACATAGCATTCACTCCTTTGATAACCATATTGGCAAGGTGGTGTGAATATCCTTCTATTTGCCCTCCTAATCTCTAATGGGTTTGTAGCCAGAACAAAGGCAGCCATTGTGCCTCTCTACGCATGACTTATGAAACACATTAAAGGGTACAACACCCCATTTGGGATGTACCTTACGAGACAACAGCAACGGCTTGAAATACCACAACATTACCACACCAAGAGGAATACTGACCTCCGAAGGATGACGTATGCAGCCCAACTACAGAAACTCCAACTGTACTCGTTTGCATATCGCATACTCAGAGATGATCTCTGCTGAACATACAAGGCCCATGTCCAAAACAGTATTGATGGATATGCTCCACATAAGCGAGCCACATGCTCTGGGATATGTACCTAAATGCAACGATGACTAGGACGTGCTGGAGGGATACATTCCTGACCCAGACACTCCCCATGCTTTTGAACATGATTCATATGTACATCAGGCAGGGACCCTCACTAGCACTCTTCAAGAGATACCTTGATGGGTGGATGGGAGACAGACATGTACACCAGGAATCACTGCAGTGGCTCTGCTGTACAGAGGCGCAGGAAACTAATGGCTCTCCTGTTCACAGGCACAGGAAACTAACCTAGGGAGGTGCCTCAAGTGAAAACACTGCAGCTAAGGCTTATGAATGGCCTTGGCCAGACAGCATAGTACCTAACTATGAACCTATGAAGCTATCACATGTCCTTTGTGCATGGATAATTGACTAGCTCTTCCATTTCAATTAGCTATCATGCTGATACACTGTCTGGTGACTACAAGTCATATGTATCCTGTTATTGTGTATTGTACATGCCAATAGACATACCTGATGTTTGCATAACATAACAGTAATGCTATGTAAAATGTTAGACATATCTACCTACAATACTGTACATTACACATTTTTGCCACAATATCCCACAATGCAAATCATAATTGCACAACAGGACCACCTTAGACATGTTATTCTCAGTTATACTCCCATACATATGCCTACTGTTACAGTATATCAGCATATACTATCCCCTGTTATGACACATACTTGTTGGACCAACCCTGCCACTGACAGCGGCTGGACTGGAATTATTGTGTTCAAAGTCCGTATATAGCATCCCTTGTGGTGTATAAGATGTTTACCTTGTGGCCTACAGCAGTACACACAATTTCTACGAGCATTACTATGCTCAACAATACATCACTACATAATACCTTTACCCACTATATGCATTGCGTACACTTTAATTATTACAGAACAGGTACTACATACACTGACATACTGAGTGTTCTACATACCTTATTAGTAACCCAAGTTGTCGTTGACAGTAATATAAATCCTAATCGTTTTGTGTTGCAATCCTAGTTGTAACGTTTTTCTGGTATGTACAGATGGTTTGAATGTATGACAAGCCATCCTTTTATACTTAGATATCAGTAACATGTGGTATCCTGCCATCAGTTGGTGTTCCGGAGTAGATGATTACATGCACATCAGCTGTGCAGCTACTCCATTAGCCAATGACATGGCAACAGTAGTGAATAATTGAATACTCCACTTGGGCGTTGTCCCTTTGCCCTACCTTCGAGGAAGATGGCCTGGATGTGTTGTTTGTGATGAATTGCAACAGCTATATGGAGACACACAGAGATATATTAACTTCATGGCCCCTGTGGATTGTTTGTAACGGCTAGAGGATGTAGTTCTACATGTGAGTCTAGCTGTTATATTTCTGAACATTGCTACTTCTGCAGGGTTTGTACCCGATACGTCTGCAAATGTTTAGGTCTGGCAAGGATGTTTGGGCAACTCAAGGCTGTGTGGCTATGCATAGAACGTTAGGTGTTTTGAACTGTGCTCACCTGACATCTTTGGTATACTGTACATGTGTATCATACTGTGCTGTTAATCAGTAATTGGTAACACTTCCTAGTGTACACACAGCCATCTGATATGGGATTATTGCAACCAAACCCTGTAACATCGGCGTCTGTTCCATTGTACAACAGCAACGATTTCACATAGGGCCATTATAGTGTGTCTCTGACAAAGTATGTTAAGGCTTCTGTAGATGTCATAGAGTGAGTGGATGTTTGTGATGTTATTACAGTATGTATTGCAATTGATTCAGGTGTGGGGGAGATGTAGGTGGGTGTACATAGCAGATGCAGGTGTGTAGGAACTGCATTTATACATATTCGATATGTGTGTGAAGGCTCCTTTCCTATTTGAAGAACTGTCCTTTATTGGACTAATACTATGGTAATTGCAGGCTGATTCATTAAGCCATTGTTAATTGGTTCCTGTATAGCATGCAGGTGATGGTGGTCCTTCAATCCCTTCGGAAATATATCGGTATGTAATGAAATGTTGCTACATGAAAACTGTCTAATGTATTTCTTTCACAGATATTTGCACTCATTGGAGTTGTGTTGGTGACTGAACCTCTTTGGCTTGGGATGCCACCTTTTCAAATGGCCATAGAGGGACATTTGCAGGACACACATCGGATTTTAGAGGCCGACATATACCCACGGTCAGTAGAAAGTATAGAACTTTACATATATGCCTATAAAAAAGCTTATTCTTGTAGCGGTTTCCTTGCTTATCCTGTTTCTTGTTACATGTAGGTATTTTAGATACAGATGACTATTTTATGCAACAATTACATTAAATATGGAACATGCCAAAGTCTCGAGATTGTAGGACATTAGTATTTGTACTCATTTTGGTCAGGACACTACCCCACATAGAGGGACTTCCCCTCTCAAGGTGGGACAGGTGGTAACCCTATCTTTGGCTCATGTCCATAGCACATATTTGTAATAGTGTATAGACATATATACTCTCCATATCCTTTGTTCATAACGTTTGGTCGTGGTGGAATGTGTGATTGCGATGGTCCATGTTATATACATATTTGAAGACTTCAACCGCTGTATACGGCATACACATGGATTCAGGAACACACATACTTCCGACGACCAAAATTACCGTTCCCAGACTCCCAAACCCCACAATACCGAACAGTCAAACTAGCGACAGTCAAACTCCCAGAACTAACACAAACACAGAACACACACACACACACACACACACACACACACACACACACACACACACACTGCTACCCATCACATCCAAACAAACCATCCTACACTACGTATGGCCAGGTGACTATGCCCCATACACCACCCATGTGGGTGGCTGCCACCCCACACCTACTTTAATAATCTACCTCCGAGATAGCGCAAACAGACACACGAAGCAAACCCACACACACAAACATTACATTCCCCCGGAAACACACACCACACTCAGAATGCACACTCACATACACTACAGTGATCAGAAACACACTTACGCACAGTGCCTACCTGAACCGCAGCACCAAAAGCACTACCTAAATGTCGCTTAACATCATGATAATAGTGCTTGCGGTTCTGGTGTTTCGGTACTGTGGTCTTTCAGTCTTTAAGCCTCATGATTATGTGCTTCGGTATGTAAAGCATTTGGTATTTGGTAGTATCCTATTTATATGTACCTCCATGGTTGTGTAGATGTTGTTAACCTATCTATATATTTGCATATATATGTATATCCATATATATCGACATATATCTCTGTATCACCCTTTCTCTCTCTATATATTTTATATGTATGTATATATATATATATATATATATATATATATATATATATATATATATATATATATAGAGAGAGAGAGAGAGAGAGAAAACACCTTTCATTCTCACCCCCTAAATGGCCCATCTCAATACCGGAAGATTGCCAAATTCCAGTAATAACGGCCACACAGGTAAAAACCGCACTCTCCAAAGCTAAGAATACAGCATCCATGGGACCAGATGACATCCCGGGCTGTGTACTACATGAACTACAATATGAACTGGCATCTCACCTAAGTGTCATGTTTAATCATAGCCTCACCTCAGGTTTCATGCCCACTGAGTGGCGCAGAGCTACAGTTATCCCACTCCACAAGGGGGGGATCCAACTTGGATCCCAGAAACTACTGTCCCATCAGTCTGACAAGCCTTATCTGCAAGGCCATGGAGCGTATTATCATGGAACTTATAAACATAGACATTGGCATCCTTCAAACACTGGTCCCCACCCAGTTTGGGTTCGTGAAGGGCTGATTTTGTCTCCTGAACCTGATTGACTTCTTTAAATCAGTCTCCAGAGCCATGGACAAGGGTAAGGTGGTCCACACAGCCTATCTAGACCTTGCCAAGGCCTTTGACACCATCCCCCACTCTGGAATCATAGATAAACATACTAAGCTGGGCATTAATCCCTATGTCACCCAATGGGTTGCTAACTGGCTTACTGATAGAACACACACTGTAAAAGTAGCCGACTCCAAATCCAGCTCCAGACAAGTAACAAGTGGAGTACCTCAGGGTTCAGTCCTGGGGCCGCTCTTGTTTGGCATCTACATCTCTGAAGTACAGGCCAACACTAAGGGACTCTGGCTAACAAAGTTCACAGATGACTGCAAACTGGGAGCCATTATTGAATCCCCAAATGATGTGGATACTCTGCAAAAGGGCCTTACAGAAACAGATGCTTGGTGCCAGAGCCATGGGCTCAAGCTGAATGCCAAGAATTGTATAGTTATCCCCTTTGGGAAAAAACATGTATCTGTGAATTACCATATAGGTGGAAGTAGACTAAACACCGAAAGTGTGATAAGAGACTTAGGGACACAGGTGGACAGTGGTCTCACCTTCGATAACCACATCGCCACAACAGTCAGGAAATCCTTCTATGTAGCACACCTCATCACTAAGGGCTTTTCATCCAGAAAAAGAGGTCATTGTCCCACTGTACTCATCCCTCATTAGACCCATTATAGAATACAACGCCCCATTTGGTATGTACTTCTCAAGACATCTGCAACAACTGGAAAGGCCACAGAAATACCTCACTAAAAGAATCACAGGCCTAAAGCAGATGCCCTACGCTGACCGTCTTAGAAAACTCCAGCTATACTCTGTCGCATATTGTCTACTCAGAGGCGATCTCTGCTTAACATACAAGGCCATGTCAAACCCAGAGCTGTTGGACATGCTACATTTAAAGAAATCCCAATCTCTCAGAGCCACACGCTCCAGTGATCTAAACCTTGTCATCACAATAAACAAAACATGCTGGAGGGATAGGTTCCTAACCCAGAGACTCCCCAGACTCTGGAATAGATTGCCCATACATGTCAAGCAGAGTGCCTCTTTGGCCCTCTTCAAAAGGAACCTTGATGATTGGATGGGAAAAAAGGAAATTCACCCCAGGGATCACGTCAGTCGCCCTGCTAGACAGGGGTCCAGGGAAGTAAATAGTGTGGGAAGAAATAGCCAGGGAATTTTTATGGCTAGGCTTGTACAGGCCCTAGGGCTGATAGCCTAGTACCAACCTATGAACCTTTACCCCTAAGCCATGGCTGATATACATACATTTGAGGTTGTCACGTACAGATCAGCCAGCACAGGCATTCATCAGTATAGGACATGTATTCCATCATGTAGATTTATGTGTGCTAATGTCCACATATATATATATATATATATATATATATATATATATATATATATATACATATACACAGCGGACCACGTGACACCAAAGCATTAGACAAGAATGAAGAGCAAACCACATGCACCTCCTGCATTATGTACTGGTGTTAATATGCATCACACAGGTTCAGACTGTATTAAGGGTAAGATTAGGGCTGCTGACATTGCTCACCAGACCTATTGCCGAATGTATGTGTATGTCTTGCCAACCCAGTCTCTTGGCCAATTGTGACATTTATGGCCACTATATAGGAAAACAACAAAACACACTCCTTAACACATCCAGTAGCTAGCCACTCACAGACACCAACACATAGGATATGACTGCCAAACACACACACCTGTCATGCCTTGGAATAGAACACCTATCTGTCTATTCTATCACACTACAGCATTATGCAGTTACAGAACATGCTACCGAGATTACTGGGATGAAACACTCCCAGAGGTTTTCTTCTAGGTGGGTGACATCATCAGCAATGGCAAAGTCAGCGATAGGGATTGTATGGAGTGTGAGCAGTCTAAAAGCATTATTCTGTCTCCAGGCAGATGGAGACACACACAGTTGGAATGGCTGGGATGAGAACACCGACCTAACTACCTTATCACATTACAGAATTACGCAGTTAAAGAATGCGCTACCAAGATTACTGGGACACAACACTCACAGTGGTGTACTTCTAGGTGGGTTACAGCATCAGCAATGGCAAAGTTGGTGATAAGGATTGTATGGAGTGTGAGCAGTCTAAAAGCATTATTCTGTCCACAGGCAGATGGAGAAACACACACAGTTGGCATGGCTGGGATTAGAACAACAACCTAACTACCTTATCACACTACAGCATTATGCAGTTACAGAACGCGCTACCAA
The DNA here is from genome assembly GCF_019279795.1 of Protopterus annectens. Taxonomy (NCBI): domain Eukaryota; kingdom Metazoa; phylum Chordata; order Ceratodontiformes; family Protopteridae; genus Protopterus; species Protopterus annectens. The sequence goes on from NC_056728.1 coordinate 356,680,126, forward strand.
GATTATTAGGACACAGCAGTCCCAGAGGTGTACTTCTAGGTGGGTGACATCATCAGCAATGGCAAAGTCGGCGATAGGGATTGTATGGAGTGTGAGCAGTCTAAAAGCATTATTCTGTCTCCAGGCAGATGGAGACACACACAGTTGGAATGGCTGGGATGAGGATTACTGGGACACAACACTCAGCATCAGCAATGGCAAAGTTGGTGATAAGGATTGTATGGAGTGTGAGCAGTCTAAAAGCATTATTCTGTCCACAGGCAGATGGAGAAACACACACAGTTGGCATGGCTGGGATTAGAACAACAACCTAACTACCTTATCACACTACAGCATTATGCAGTTACAGAACGCGCTACCAAGATTATTAGGACACAGCAGTCCCAGAGGTGTACTTCTAGGTGGGTGACATCATCAGCAACGGCAAAGTCGGCGATAGGGATTGTATGGAGTGTGAGCAGTCTAAAAGCATTATTCTGTCCTCAGGCAGATGGAGACACACACACCCACACACAGTTGGCATAGCTGGGATTAAAACACCGACCTAACTACCTTATCACACTACAGCATTACACAGTAACAGAACGCGCTACCAAGATTATTAGGAAACAGCAGTCCCAGAGGTGTACTTCTAGGTGGGTTACATCATCATTGGCAAAGACGGTGATAGGGATTATATGGAGTGTGAGCAGTCTAAAAGCATTATTCTGTCCCCAGCAGACGGAGACATACACACACAGTTGGCATGGCTAGGATTAGAACACCAACCTAACTACCTTATCACACTATAGCATTATGCAGTTACAGAACACATTACTGAGATTACTGGGCCACAGCACTCCCAGAGGGGTACTTCTAGGTGGGTGACATCATCAGCAATGACAAAGTCGGCAATAGGGATTGTATGGAGTGTGAGCAGTCTAAAAGCATTATTCTGTCCCCAGGCAGATGGACACACACACACACACACACACACACACACACACACACACACACTTGACATGGCTGGGATTAGAACACTGACCTAACTATCTTATTACACTACAGCATTACACAGTTACAGAACGCACTACAAAGATAACTGGGACACAGCACTCCCAGAGGTGTACTTCTAGGTGGGTGACATCATCAGCATTGGCAAAGAGGGTGATAGGGATTGTATGGAGTGTGAGCAGTCTAAAAGCATTATTCTGTCCCCAGGCAGACAGAGACATACACACACAGTTGGCATGGCTAGGATTAGAACACCGACCTAACTACCTTATCACACTACAGCATTATGCAGTTACAGAACGCGCTACCGAGATTACTGGGCCACAACACTCCCAGAGGGGTACTTCTAGGTAGGTGACATCATCAGCAATGGCAAAGTCGACGATAGGGATTGTATGGAGTGTGAGCAGTCTAAAAGCATTATTCTGTCCCCAGGCATATGAACACACACACACACACACACACACACACACACACACACACACACACACACACACACACACAGTTGGCATGGCTGGAATTAGAACATCGACCTAACTACCTTATTACACTACAGCATTACACAGTTACAGAACGCACTACCAAGATTATTGGGACACAGCACTCCCAGAGGTGTACTTCTAGGTGGGTGACATCATCAGCATTGGCAAAGACAGCGATAGGGATTGTATGGAGTGTGAGCAGTCTAAAAGCATATTTCTATCCTCAGGCAGATGGAGACACACACACACAGTTGGCATGGTTAGGTTAAAACACCAACCTAACTACCTTATCACACTACAGCATTACACAGTTACAGAATGCACTACCAAGATTACTGGGACCCAGCACTCCCAGATGTGTACTTCTAGGTGGATGACATCATCAGCATTGGCAAAGATGGCGATAGGGATTGTATGGAGTGTGTGCAGTCTAAAAGCATATTTCTGTCCCCAGGCAGACGGAGACAAATACATGCCTGTGGTGGGATCAGGACAACTGCCTATCTACGGACCACTATTACAATACTACATAGATATGAGCAGCACCACAGACACTACACCTTTAAAGACTGTCAATATGACCTTCTAGGAATGCGGACATCGACATGCATACTGGCAGCTATGATGTACATACCTGTGAACATGTGTGTTTAATGTAGGAATCCATCCTGAAGTGGGGTATGGCCATCTGTTGACTGGACGACTACTATCGCTCTACAGGGTTACAATGGCCATGCCCATACACATAGAGGCACATAACCGACACAAGGTGTCACTGGGCATGCTCACACACTTAGTAGCACACGGCCGTTTGGAATGCCCTATGTGTCCATCTGCACAACATTATACTGGGCATGCTCACACACTTAGTAGCACAGGGATGTTTTGTATGCACTCTGATTCTAAACATGGATGGGCACAGTGACCATGCTATTACAGTTAGACGTGAACAACACATTGTAATTGACTCTGGTGTCAATAGTTGTCATTGTTAGCAGGAACGCTGCACTACATATCTGACACTAGTCTTCTACACAACGTCTGCTGCTGTCCGTCACCTTAGATGTACCAAGCTAAACCTGGCACACTACTACCACCTGTGGTGATGTCCTGCCAGGAGTGGCTACTTCACCCATATAGTGCCATTCATAGTCAAATGTCCTGAGACCAGGTTAACACCCTGACACCTAGAGGACAACTGCATTGTATGTGTATGCTAAACAGTGCTAGATGTGTAGCATTTGTAATCACAGCTGCCCAATGTAGATCCAACAATGGGGAATACTGACATCTGTGCAGTGAGGAACACCTGGCTGAATGCTCAGTTGTGCACAATAGCACTACCACCATATACCTCGGATACAGACATGTTGGCCATAACACAGGTACGGACTGCTCCAGGTGGTGGTGTCCCCATGTACATGAAGGCCACTCACATGTACTGGCCAGTACACCCTCAAAAGACATCACAGATGTGTCAGGTGCAGATCACAGTGTCAAAAGCTGCATTCTAGGATGTAGCCCTCAGACATCACCATGTCCTTGGACCAGCAACACACATCCATACATGTGGTAGAACATATGATAGTACAACACCATGTGACCTATGACCAGTGGACTGTACCTAGCTCTACATCAACTGAGCAGACTATCCATGTACTAACACAGTTGCATCATGTATTATGCAATGCAATGATACCACTGTTCATAACCAGGTCGGCTATACACATAACAGGGGCCCTGGGTCATATACAGCAGTAACAGATGACTGTTGCTGTACACCAGTAAACACCCTCATGTTTGGATATGACATACATGTACCTGTCGTTGATATGTACATGCCACACACACAACACATATGTATATAGCATAGCTGTTGCTGCCCTTGGTGCAGACAGGTGGCTACAGCAATTACACACATGCACATGGAAGGTAGGTCCATGGCTGTTGAATGCTAACAGTACATAAGGTGTGATATCAAAGCTGACTGAGTTAACATTCCCTCTGTACTGGTTACCCATGACAACTAACATATCATACAACAGTCCATGTGTCATGTATGTCATTGCACATGTCCACCAATTGCAATGCCTACAAACATGCTAAATGACAGGAATGTAGGACCTACACACATGTGCATATAGTGGTTTGCATTCAGCTACCATGTGTGTGCAGTAGCTGATGTTTGCAGGTGACGTGTGTCTTACTACAACATGCAGTTGCAATGCAGCACCATCATTGCCAACTGTATATGGTGATATACTGACAGTACGGAAAGATGTACATCAGGTATGGATGGATGTGTGGACATAACTAAGTGATGGGACATCTTTGCAGATGGATGTTTGCTGAGGACAGTTCACAGGTGTGTCACAAGCAGTCCTACAATAACATGTGCAAACACTAAGCTATGTTTCTGTTAATTGAAAGGGAACACATACAACCTACACAGCGGTCAGGGTGTCACTGACTGTAAATCACTTGACACCTGTAATACTTAAGACCTCTCGTGTGCATATATCAGCACAATTGCCAAATGTAGCGTCGGTTCACATTGTAATGCGGGCAATACTGCTGCATGTCTGTCATACATATCATAAGCTAGCAGGTGTTTGATTTACAGTACTGCCATGTGTGTTTGCTTGTGTGTCCATATATGCCATGTATGGTGGGGAATACATCCCAATTGTTACTCAATCTCCTGTACACTGTTGTAGAGATCTGTACATACTGCATTGTAGAAAGCAAGACATAGGCAGGGGTGGGGTGTGTATCACACACATGTGAGCTATCTGTATGTGCATGACATAGGTTCATTCAATTGTTGACTTCACAGTGTGTGTGTGTATGTATGTATGTATGTATGGCTGTCTGGTCCATCGAGTGAGGATGTATGTTACCATAGTGAACAGATAGGACCCCTAACCCCTCCAGGTGATGCAATCTACTACCCTGTTGATGCCTTCAATCTTAGGCATTACTGACTACCTGTACACATGTATTCTCTGTGTCGTGTCATGTGGGTGCACAGTACTGTAATGGTGATTACCACATCCATATAGACAGGGGTCCTCACCTCATCACTATCAAGTGTGAGTGTGTGTGTCCCCATGAGTGTGAAGGGGTGTTACTGTGTGTCTGAATACATGTGTGTGTGTGTGTGTGTGTGTGTGTGTGTGTGTGTGTGTGTGTGTGTGTGTGTGTGTGTGTGTGTGTTTGTGAATACATGTGTGCGTGTGTGTGTGTGTGTGTGTGTGTGTGTGTGTGTGAGCGTGTGTGTGTGTGTGTGTGTGTGTGTGTTCTCATCCTGTAATGTGAATGTGTATTACTGCTACACAGTGAGGCCTCAAGCTATCAAATGGCCTCTACCCTTGTCATCAGCTAGACTGCTATGTAAACTCCCTGCCCCATGTAACTGCAGCTGTGATGTCAGCTGGTATGGATGTCACGTCTCTAGCCATTGTAGCTTAGTACACAGGTCCCATGCTCCTGGATCAGTAGATGTGTAGACATCTTTGGAATGTCAGCCTTTCTAACAGTGAGGTTGAAGCTACGAATAGCATGCTGGTATTGCCATACATACCTGTGAGTAGTCCACATTTACACATGGGAAACTAACTGCAAACACTGACACTCAACGGCACATGCAATTAGACCTCAAGGAGGGAAGCAGGACATCATGACCAGCATGCTATTACTGTTGTTACCAAGACACATACTGTGAACAGAAAACAATGCATTCTAAACCTGTACTACATGGTATGTCTGCTGCATGTCAACAGTACACAACAATTGCAATCTACACTTATCTCTCTATTCTGTTCACCCTGTGCATCAGACCATATGAGCATGTCCCTGCACCAATGGTGTGGATGACAGGGATGCGGCACAGGCATCATAATATGCACAGGGTGATAATGTTTGCCAGGGGCCTAGGCTGCACCAGTGGAGGACATCATGTGTGTGGTTAGGGCCTGTGATCTAATTGGCCATGTGTGATTGTTATGCATGTCTGTGTTGCGGTGCCCTACAGATGTTTCTGGTGTGTGTGTATGTGTGCACACAGTTCTGCCATGTGTCTGGCCTACACAGGGGTATTATTGACAGCTACAGACTGTACAGACCAGGTTTTACAGCTCACGGTGTCTGGCCATGGCCACGTGACCTGTACCAACCAGGGGTTGCAAGGGCACTACCAGGCAGAGGTGCAGATTGGGTACTGTCTGATGACACATGTCCACTGGAACCGTGTCCCTGTTGGGACCATCCAGGGCCACGTGCACTTAGCCTGCTGTGTCCTGGTGTGGACAGCGCAGCACCAGCTGTACTGCTGAAGCTACCGCCACTATGGGAGTGGGCATGTGAGGTAGCTCATTCACGTAGACCTGCACCAGGTGACATAGCTGGCCTACGTCCACGTGCCCTATGCCTCACTCCTACCAAATGGTCCAGCGCAGACAGCTCACTCTCGCGGATTGTCATGTCACAGTGAAGGATTCCAACCATGTCACCCAATCGTCTGTCCAAAACCTCAGCAATCTGCTGTTCAGTATTTGCCATTGCCTGGATGTTGTTGTTTAAAGAACAGATAGCAGCCCTCTGAAGCCTCTGCCCTTCTCTGTTCTGCCATTCAGCACGTGCCTGTGCTGCCACTACAGCCTGAAACATGCGTCTGGTGACACTAGCTGCTGCGATCTATCCTGCAGGGGCATGTCAGCCAGAGGTCCTCCTATGAGCAGCACTGGTCACATGCCTGTGTGGCCCATCTCCAGTCATTTGCCTAACACCATGGTGTGAATACACACCTTCCATAGCCACCACACTTTCCTGTTCCAAGCTACCACATGCAAACTGTCCTTCCTCTATGGCCACTGGTGATGGGGTATGTGCTGGCATGAGATCTGTGTGTGGGAATGAGGGAGATATAGGTGGAATGGCAACCAATGGCACAAATTTATCCCCTGACAACCCTGCCTGTGCCTCAAGCATATGCTCATCATCACTGCTAGAGTCTGTGGGGACACTAACATCAGATGGTCCGCAGGAGCATAATGCACCTACATCACCTGTGAGGGCAGACAAAGACTCTACATTACAATACAGACACACACAGATGCACACAGACACACAGACACACACCATGCATGTGATTTGACAGAAGGCATGCAACATGCATGTGATACAGCAGATGGCATGCAGCTCAGACAATAATAGTGGTAGTTATCATACATCCCTGGGATGCACACAACAGCATGCATGTGTCATAGCAGAAGCCATGCATTTCACACAATCGTGGTAGTAAGCATGCATCCCTGTGTTACACCATGTGGACCAGCACAGGTTAACAGTACACATGGCTGATGTGTGGCATATGACCTTGACATTAACATGTAGTATGACATGTAATCTGCTGACATGTGCATTGACATGCATACATGTTTAAAACAATGGTGTCCTATCACATATACAGTGGGGTAATTGTGTCACATTGCAGTGTTGTCTGTCTGCCCTACAGATAAAATGCACATTTAGCAGATGTGCATGACCATTGCAGGGTATTATGAGGCATCTATATTGCTATACAGTGTGAAGTACAGATGCAGTGCCATTGCATGGAATCATGAGGCGTTTCTATTGCTATACAGTGTGAAATACAGACACAGTGCATAACCTTGACTGCGTGCATACACAATACATATATACTGTGGATTGTGACCCACGTTGCTGAGGTGTATACACACTAAACCATGATGTGGAATGTGTGACACAGGTCACTGAAGGCCATACGGATGACACCCCTGCACATCTGCACACATATTCTAGCTGCCTGGCAACCATGTCCACACATGGCAGACTTGTCAATACACCATGTCCCACATGACTTTTGTGTACCGCACACGAGGTGCACAGCTGACAGTAATGTCCAACAGCAGCAAGGAAAATGTACTGTAACTGTGGTCTGATGTGGTTGTCTGTGTATGTATGTGGATGCTGTACAGGTGACTACTGTTATGCTGTGACACAGTCATGATGTTCAACACATTTTATGTGGTCGAATGATGTTACGCCTCCACAAGCTGTGCACAGGCCTGTAGGATGTCCAGTGTTCCACATCTGCAATATAACCATTCAACAAAGGCTATAGTTGGACCATGTGTAGTCAATGTACAACAGGGTGTACACACAAACACATCACATCTACTGTGTGTTGCTACATGTCTCTGGCCATCCTCCATGGCCATGTGTGAACATGTGTTGGCCAAATGGTTGTGATGGCCATCTATCTCACATGTCTGTGTTGTCCCATATGACATACACCCATAGATGTCATATACTCCACTGTCCACAGGGTTATGCAGACAAAGGGTTGTATGTTTGGTATGTGGGTATGTTTTATGGGATAGTGAGACAATGTTGCAGCCGGCCCACTACATGTCATGGACATGTCAGATGGCACATCACAATGTGTGCACTCATAGCTAGGGCATAATCCACAATGGTGAATCCTGTGGGCTGCCCATACTCCAGTTCACTGTGTAGTACTGTTTGTGTACTCCACATGTGTAGTTCTGATGTATAGTACATGTTGCTACATTGAACAATACCTGCACCGTTGTATGCACAGCTGTCCACACATCTAGCAATGACCATTTCTGAAGTTTCATGTCAGTGTTTCACATAGTTTGTAAGTATTGCACATGGGTAGCCATTGTGATGGATTGCAGATGTGACCTGTATATTGTGACAGGACAATACATTGTGTTAAATGGCCACATGGTGAATAGATCTGTGCATTAACATGCCTGATACTTATAACTGTCACACCTGCAATGAACTGCTGTCATAGCAGAATGCCAGAGCTATCTATATAGGGGTGACACAGCAGTATGATCATTATCCACACCTGTATGACAGCTACAGGGTGCAATGTGCATGTTAACACATTCGCCAGTACAATAGGATATACTATGGAGTATGCACATGTGTGCATACACAGAGTAGCATACTATAGTATGTGGCATGTGTGTATACATGCCTTGCATATGATGTTACATTACATATTGTACAGTGACACATGCAACTATATGGGATATAATAGTTATATGTGCAGTAGTGACTTACCAGGCAACTCCAGGCTCAGTGGTTGAGAGACACCCACCTCCACGATGTCAGCTAAGGCTTGTGGATGCTGTTCTGCCGGTGTCCCCAAGTTGGCCAGTAGCTCCTCAGTATGTGTGAATGGGGGCTGGGATGGCGGCCCACCACCTGTTGCACCTTGTTCCCTGGCGATTGAATTTGCACGCTGTTTCGCCCATCTGATTAGGTCTGTGCAGTGTCTGCGTACCTGCTGGTATGTGCGGTTATGGCCACCCACATCATTAACCCTTCTGCAAAGTTCCTGCAACAGGTGATCCTGCTGCTGTGCATCCTGTGGCACATGGCTAAACAGGACATCATAGTTGTCTTGGAGGTAAGGTATAAGGGCCTCATCCTCCAAGCATGTATAGGCTGGTAGCCTTGCTCACTGCATACCTGGAAGACATAATGATGGAGACAGGTCACAGTATCTCAGAGATGCACAGAGATACAGCTGCACATACATGTGTATCACATTTATTACATATAAATAGTTGTCTTTGCAAATCTTCATGACACCAACACCACTGACATGTTTGTGTCACACAAATGTGACACCCAATGGGGATTGGATATTATCACCATATATGTGTGTCACCTGATTACATTGCTCATACTCCATGTGGATGCTGTTTTGATGTGGGCATGTCTGTTTGCCTGTACTGGTGTTCTTACCTATCAGCACATGCCTGGATGTGTCCACATTAATGCTGTTGACCTTGATGCTGTGCATACATCACATATAAACACATACACTGCCTTAATGGACATGACCTGTGACACTGCAGACATGCACACGGAAGGCTTTACATGCATGTGTTTTGCCATATACATCTACATGGCACTGTACAGCAGTTCAACATCCTGCCACATATCGCCTGTGTTGCACATGTGATTCACATGGGACACTGTCTAGCCTGACGGTATTTGCAGGGATGGTTATCAAATACAGCACATATGGCCAAGGTCATCTAGTAGTCTGTATGCCCTGGGCCATGTATGAGCCTAGGATGTAAGGTTACCTAACTGTAGCCGACAGCTGTGTTTCCAGTGCCAGGTGAAGCAGTGCCACATAACTGATCCACACGGTTAATGATACATCTACCATGCGGTCATCAGACCATGTCTGACAGAGGTGAAATGTGCAGCTTTGCTGGACAGGGTTGCATAGTATGGCAGGAGTATGTAACGTGTATGGCACAAGGATCTGTCCAGCATGTGGCGATCCTTGTACTAGGAAGGTGGATGTCCATGACGTATGTATTTGAGATCAGGATATGTACGTGTAGCATGTCCAACATCACAGTGTCGGACATGGCTTTATGCAGGGTAGGTATCATGCCACATAGTGGAGATGAGGATTGTGAAAGCTGGTGTCGGCCATCCAAACATGGCCAATACCCCTTAAAGGTGATATGTGATCCGATATAGGTCACTTGAGTGATAAGTATGGCTGAACAATGATCTCTATATTCATGGATGGCACCCTGTCATGACTAGGGTTGCCACTTATGGCTACCTAATAGGCTTGGTGACGTCACTAGCTCAGGGAGGTAAACTGCACAGCAGCATCCCTTACACACAGTGTCCATTATGTTGACCGCTGCCTAGGTGGTAGTTCACGGGTGCAGGGTTATTAACCTAGTGGTGACAATGCAATATGCAGCTGTTAGATTGTGCACATATGTCACATACCCCACCCAAAAAGCCCCTTTTGTATGTTGTCCACAACACTGAGTCAGCTATTGCTCCTAGGTCATAGCCATTCACATACTTACATAGGCAGATGCCTCCCATTTGTTTGTGTGGTATGGGCTACAATGAGGGGGAGTACAATGAATTAACCCTGTTTTACTGTAGCTGGCACTGGTGTGATATGCACATATTAATCAGTCACCTTCTGTGGTGTTGGTTCTGTCAAAAGTCAACTGGCAGAACACTCCTGTGACATACAAATGTATATCTAGTATACTGAGCGCAGGTGGAACACAGTATGGGTGATGATGTCCTATGACCTGTCACAGGTATGATATGCAGTGTGAAATCATCCATACTGTCATCTACATATGTACTGCTAACAACATATACGTTGATTAAGGTTCATGGCCTTTCAGAACAGACTCAGCAGGGTAGTGGTGCAGTGCCTCCCATTATGAGTGGTGTCTCCACTTTGTGGGTTGTGATACCTGTTGGTGTGCACCATTCAAGTGTTTTCACAGACTGACATGAAGCTATGTTTTACATGATGTTTATGTGTAGAGCAAACTCTTTTGCCATATGTGTATGATACAACCAAGGATGTGGACACGTCCCATGCAGCCTGAGTGCACCTTGTACCATCATAGTTATGGTTACAGGGGCTCTGTAGTGTGTACCTGTTGGGGGGGGCAGTGTGTTTATGTTATCCAACACCCTATCTGTATTGCTTATTCATGCTCAGCACTTGTTCAGAACATGTAAGCACTACATGAGCTACTAATTACTATAGCACTCAATCCTCCTCATTACCTACAGGTAAACACTATTTGTACTTACATTTCCCACTTGCTTAGAGTAAAACAGCTCTTGTACACACTTTCCTCACTTATTTAGTGGGAAATAGTTATATATTCAGGCATGTCCAAGTGTCAATTCCCAATGTTCTCGCCTGTCTATATGATGAATATGGGCATCATGAGGCAATATAGAAATTGTCTCGTGTACACAGTCAATACTCCCCTCCTAATATCCAACACTACAACCTGTGGGAGATGCATATATCTAGCCATGCTGAAGGTAAAGCTCTCTCCAACCCAGACTGAACCTGACAATCATGTGGGGAAGTTAAACATTTGCACCACACCACACTCATCACATAGTCTCACTAGATCTCCACCACCACAGGCTACACATAGTAAGACAACAACATTTGCGGAGCCTCTCAATACTACCCTGTCTATGCAACAGAGTACTCCAAAGCAGAACTGAAGGCAGCCCCCATCCGCCAACACAACACCAATTACATATAGCCCACAGAATCAGTGTGCCCATCAACAACAGCCAATAGGGTGAAGTAATGTACCCAACACACTAGTCATAGGTGACTCTATAGGCAGTCACACTGATGTCCCACTCACCAGGCTACACAAGGAGATAGTTACTGTCAGCTGCCTGTCGGGTAACAAGATCCGCAACATAACCTATGCACTCAGGTCACTCCTCAACAGGTACAATATGATTGTGTCATTGTCCATGTTAGTGTGAATGCCCTGAGATGTACCTTCCTGGACTACATGTTAAGAGACATGGAATGGCTCTCCGATCTTGTAGCCCAGGCAGGTATCGCCCTAGCCCTGAGTAGCATTCTGCCATCATCCAGACTGATAATGCAGTACAAAGACAAAATAATTTACTTCAAGAATTGGCTATGCTTCTGGTGTCATTCCAAGGGTATCCAGTATCTGTCTGCTTTGAATGACATGGTCGACAGAACATGATGCTTTAGCACAGATGGCCTGAACCTGTCAGCCCTGGAATTCCAGATAATGGCTAAGGTTCTTGCTGCTCCTATAGTGCCTGTTTTAGGCATGGTTCAAATAACATATTCACCACCATAACAGGAACAGGCAAGCAAAACCTGAGGGTAATGTTCTCAATGCTTGATGTCTTCATCTCAAATGCACTCACCCGAGGCACTCCTTGTAATGGACCACTTCGATATCTGTGCAGTGACTGGGACCTGCTTCTAGGCTCCTGAGAGCACCCCTGCACTACCAGGATATTACTCATACCACACCTTTCAGTCATGTAACCAGGACCAGAACACGCATGGCAGAGGCGTGTCCATATTTCCTAAGGATATCCACACCTCCAGGCTAGTTGCTTAGCACAATGCATCAGAGGTTATCCAAGTGCAACTAACTCTGGCCATAACTGCTATGCAAATTGTAGCTTGCTACAGATCCCACACCATACCCCACGGTTAACGGTCCTCTCTTCCTGGTGTACTGGAAAGTAGGGTTCAAACAGACACACTACTGATGTGCGACTGACACTACCCCACCATTAACTGGGATACTTACTCGTGTACCGACACATTAGGCCAATGCTTTCTGGGATTTATAACCTCCAATCGTCTGGATCAACCTATCCACACCACCACCAGGGACAACAGTATCCTAGACCTGGTCATTACCAACATGTGTGATTGGTGTTCCACACCTGGGGTTATCTCCTCATTGGTCAGATCCGAACATACACTAATCACCCTTGTTATCCACATCCAAGCACCACACCCTTTACAGAAAACACAGTACAATATTTCTACAAAGCCAACTTTAGGCTTCTTATGACAGCAGTAGTAAACGTCATCACACCAGTGCAGATGGACAGTACAGTTACAACCGCTGAATCATACACAACTGCACTTAATTAGCACTTACACAACTGCATGGATCATACTATCCCAAACAGAACCATGATGGTACCCACCAAAAAATGGAGGCCACTCTGGTGGTCCACTGCCATGGACATAATGTACAACAGAAGGAGGAGACTGTTGCAAAGTAGAGTACAATCCCATGAGTGGAGGGGCTCCCTGGTCAGCCTCAATAAGAATCTAAGATCCCTTATCACATCCTCCAAAGCCAGCTACGTAAACATAACTGTGACTAATTCCAAGGACTACCACAAAGCATTCTAGAGGTATGTCACTACTCTCAATGGCGATACCCACATCTGCTCTGACATACAGCAGTAAGGCACGAACATTACAGAACCAACTGATATTGGCAACATCCTGGCAGATAGGTTCAGTGCTAACTTTACACCCCTCTTACACCCTAAAGGGCCCATATCTATACAGGAACGATGCCAAGTCCCTGCGATCACAAATATGCAGTTCAAAGCTGCACTCTCTAAAGCCAGGAACACAGCATCCATGTGACCGTACAACATCCCAGGCTGCGAATTCCACAAACTTCAGAACGAACTGGCTCCCCACTTAGGCACCATATTCAATAATAGCCTTGCATCAGGCATTGTGGCCCCTGAATGGCACACAGCAACAGTTATCACACTCCACAAAGGTGGTGCCACAATGGACCAGGGGAACTATTGCCCAATACGCCTGAGTAGACTGTTCTGCAAGGCTATGGAGCACATCATCATGGACCTCATTCACAGAGACATTGGTGGCATCCAAACCTTTGATCCCACCCAGTTTGGATTTGTTAGGGCCAGACCATGCCTACTAAACCTGGTGGAGTCCTTTGAGACTCAGTTACCAAGGCAGTAGATGAGGGTAAGGAGGTCCACACAGCCTATCTTGACCTCTCAAAGGCTTTCAACACCATTCCCCATTCTGGTATTATCAACATACACATCCACCTGCACATTAACCCCTACATCACGAGATGTTATGCAAAGTGGCTCACGGACAGAACCCACACAGTGAGGGTAGCATACCCTAGGTCTACTGTAAATCAGTTACAATTGGTGTCCACCAGGGCTCAGTCATAGGGCCCCTCATGTTCGGTATATGCTTCTCTGAGGTATATGCTAGCACAGGAGGACTTACCCTGAAAAGGTTTGCAGATGACTGCAACTAGGGGCCATGATTGATTCCCTAGCTGATACAGACACCCTCCATAAGGGTGTCACTGGGACGGATACCTGGTGTCAATAACATGGCCTCAAGCTGCATGCCACAAGGTGCATAGACATCCCCTTTGGATTACACCAATCACCCATGGACTATCACATAGGTGGTAGTCCCCTACATACATAAGACATAATAAGGGATCTTAGAACCCAAGTAGATAGCATTCACTCCTTTAATAACCATATTGGCAAGGTGGTATGGATATCCTTCTATGTGGCACCCCTAATCTCTAATGGGTTTGTAGCCAGAACAAAGGCAGCCATTGTGCCTCTCTACTCATGACTTATGAAACACATTAAAGGGTACAACACCCCATTTGGGATGTACCTTACAAGACAACAGCAACGGCTTGAAATACCACAACATTACCACACCAAGAGGAATACTGATCTCCAAAGGATGACGTATGCAGCCCAACTACAGAAACTCCAACTGTACTCGTTTGCATACCGCATGCTCAGAGATGATCTCTGCTGAACATACAAGGCCCATGTCCAAAACAGTATTGATGGATATGCTCCACATAAGCAAAAGTCCCTGAGAGCCACATGCTCTGGGATATGTACCTAAATGCAACAATGACAAGGACGTGCTGGAGGGATACATTCCTGACCCAGACACTCCCCATGCTTTTGAACATGATTCCTATGTACATCAGGCAGGGACCCTCACTAGCACTCTTCAAGAGATACCTCAATGGGTGGATGGGAGACAGACATGTACACCAGAGATCACTGCAGTGGCTCTGCTGTACAGAGGCACAAAGAACTAATGGCTCTGCTGTTCACAGGCACAGGAAACTAACCTAGGGAGGTGCTGCAAGTCAAAACACTGTAGCTAGGCTTATGAATGGCTTTGGCCAGACAGCATAGTACCTAACTATTAACTTATGAAGCTATTACATGTCCTTTGTGCATGGATAATTGACTAGCTCTTCCATTTCAATTAGCTATCATGCTGATACAAGTCATATGTATCCTGTTATTGTGTATTGTACATGCCAATAGACATACCTGATGTTTGCATAACATAACAGTAATGCTATGTAAAATGTTAGACATATCTACCTACAATACTGTACATTACAAATTTATGCCACAATATCCCACAATGCAAATCATAATTGCACAGCAGGACTACCTTAGACATGTTATTCTCAGTTATACTCCCATACATATGCCTGCTGTTACAGTATATCAGCATATACTATCCCCTATTATGGCACATACTTGTTGGACCAACCCTGCCACTGACAGCCGCTGGAGTGGAATTGTTGTGTTCAAAGTTCTTATATAGCATCCCTTGTGGTGTATAAGATGTTTACCTTGTGGCCTACAGCAGTACACACAATTTCTACGAGCATTACTATGCTCAACAATACATCACTACATAACACCTTTACCCACTTTATGCATTGCGTACACTTCAATTATTACAGAACAGGTACTACATACACTGACATACTGAGTGTTCTACATACCTTATTAGTAACCCAAGTTGTCGTTGACAGTAATATAAATCCTAACCGTTTTGTGTTGCAGTCCTAGTTGTAACGTTTTTCTGGTATGTACAGATGGTTTGAATGTATGACAAGCCATCCTTTTATACTTAGATATCAGTAACATGTGGTATCCTGCCACCAATTGGTGTTCCGGAGTAGATGATTACATGCACATCAGCTGTGCAGCTACTCCATTAGCTAATGACATGGCAACAGTAGTGAATAATTGAATACTCCACTTGGGCGTTGCCCCTTTGAAGATGGCCTGGATGTGTTGTTTGTGATGAATTGCAACAGCTATATGGAGACACACAGAGATATATTAACTTCATGGCCCCTGTGGATTGTGTGTAACGGCTAGAGGATGTGAGTCTAGCTGTTATATTTCTGAACATTGCTACTTTTGCAGGGTTTGTACCCAATACATCTGCAAATGTTTAGGTTTGGCAAGGATGTTTGGGCAACTCAAGGCTGTGTGACTATGCATAGAATGTTAGATGTTTTGAACTGTGCTCACCTGACATCTTTGGTATACTGTACATGTGTATCATACTGTGCTGTTAATCAGTAATTGGTAACACTTCCTGGTGTATGCACAGCCATCTGATACGGGATTATTGCAACCAAACCCTGTAACATCAGCGTCTGTTCCATTGTACAACAGCAACGATTTCACATAGGGCCATTATAGTGTGTCTCTGACAAAGTATGTTAAGGCTTCTGTAGATGTCATAGAGTGAGTGGATGTTTGTGATGTTATTACAGTATGTATTGCAATTGTTTCAGGTATGCGGGAGATGTAGGTGGGTGTACATAGCAGATGCAGGTGTGTAGGAACTGTATTTATACATATTCGATATGTGTGTGAGGGCTCCTTTCCCATTTGAAGACCTATCCTTTATTGGACTAATACTATGGTAATTGCAGGCTGATTCATTAAGCCATTGTTAATTGGTTCCTGTATAGCATGCAGGTGATATTGGTCCTTCAATCCCTTCGGAAATACATTGGTATGTAATGAAATGTTGCTACATGAAAGCTGTCTCATGTATTTCTTTCACAGGTATTTGCACTCATTGGAGTTGTGTTGGTGACCGAACCTCTTTGGCTTGGGTTGCCACCTTTTCAAATGGCCATAGAGGGACATTTGCAGGACACACATTGGATTTTACAGGCCGACATATACCCACGGTCAGTATAAAGTATAGAACTTTACATATATGCCTATAAAAAAGCTTATTCTTGTAGCGGTTTACTTGCTTATCCTGTTTCTTGTTACATGTAGGTATTTTAGATACAGATGACTATTTTATGCAACAATTACATTAAATATGGAACATGCCAAATGTCTCGAGATTGTAGGACATTAGTATTTGTACTCATTTTGGTCAGGACACTACCCCACAAAGAGGGACTTCCCCTCTCAAGGTGGGACAGGTGGTAACCCTATCTTTGGCTCATGTCCATAGCACATATTTGTAATAGTGTATAGACATATATACTCTCCATATCCTTTGTTCATAACGTTCGGTCGTGACAGAATGTGTGATTGCTATGGTCCATGTCATACACATATCTGAAGACTTCAACCGCTGTATACAGCATACACATGGATTCAGGAACGCACATACTTCCAATGACCACATTACCGTTCCCAGACTCCCAAACCCCACAATACCGAACACTCAAACCCGCGACAGTCAAACTCCCAGAACTAACACAAATACAGAACACACACACACACACACACACACACACACACACACACACACACACACACACACACAGACACACTGCTACCCATCACATCCAAACAAACCATCCTACACTATGTATGGCCAGGTGGCCATGCCCCCATACACCCCCCATGTGGGTGGCTGCCACCCCACACCACACCTACTTTAATAATCTACCTCCGAGATAGCGCAAACAGACACACGAAGCAAACCCACACACGCACATTACAGTCCCCTGGAAACACACACCACACTCAGAACACACACTTACATACACTACAGCAATCAGAAACACACTTACACACAGTACCTACCTGAACCGCAGCACCAGAAGCACTACCTAAATGTCCCTTAACATCATGATAATAGTACTCGCGGTTCTGGTGTTTCGGTACCGTGGTCTTTCGGTCTTTAAGCCTCGTGATTATGTGCGTCAGTATGTAAAACATTTGGTATTTGGTAGTATCCTATTTATATGTACCTCCATGGTTGTGTAGATGTTGTTAACCTATGTATATATTTGCATATATATGTATATCCATATATATCGACATATATCTCTCTATCACCCTTTCTCTCTATATATTTTATACATATATATATATATATATATATATATATATATATATATATATATATACAGAGAGAGAGAGAGATAAATAGAGAGAGAGAGAGAATACACCTTTCATTGGGTACATGGCGGTGTATACTATTTCCCGAAGTCTGCCCTTTTGTGTTTTAACCTGTCACAATACACACCTGCCATTGGTACATCTCAGGTAGGTTAGTGGTAGGTTATTGTGAAGATTGTGTACATGGTTGCATGTTCTACTCCTGGCAGTGGTCATTTTACCTCTCAGAGCAGGCACTATTAGTACAAGGGTAAATAACGCACATTTCAGTGGTTCTGGGCAGCTTTGCCCGTGATCTGTGTAATATTCAGCAAAGGTTAAACCTGCGTTGTGCATATCCATGTAGTTATGTTTAAACGCCGCTTACAGCCACTTACCGGCACAAAAACCCGCTAACATGTGCTTAAACGTGCTTTAATGACCTGCATCCAACATACATTATTCGGGACATCAGAATTACGTAACAGCCCTTGCAGGTCGTGGAACCGGGACCATGAATGACACAGTCAGTGGCTTTACCCTTGAGGCATCTGGGATATGTACAAGTGTTATGGTGTTTAGTATGTAGAGTGCACTACAGCTGTTCTTCAATACTGCAAACAAATGTGTAACTCAGTTGGTGTACATATGGATGATACCTGTTAATGGTATGTCCACGTGATGCTTAATGGATATGCTCCAGCTATGGGAATCCATGTCACAGTGAGTCACACACTGTAATGAGCTACACCTTGCCACAACCATAACTGGAGAATGCTGGGGTGACAAATACCTGTCATGGGTACTCCCCATGCTTTGGAACCCTGATTACATTATATGGAGCCCCTCATTAACACACCAGGGAATCCTTGCAGAGTGGGTGGGGAACAGTGGTTACACCCCAGGGACCCCGCAACTGGCTCTGCTCCACAGAGGTACAGTTAGTTAATCAATGGGGTGGCAACAGCAGACACATTTTGGCTAGGCTTATGAATGGCCTCTGACAGTTAGGTATGTACCTACCGATGTACCTAGGAACCTATACATACAGTATCAACACATGCGGTTAGCTTAATTTACTATTCAGGTATTGACTTACCTTGTGCCAATAGCAGTTGTGTGTGCAATAGTTGAGGGCTGCCTATGGAGGATGCACACAATAGACCACCTATACATGACAATTTACAGGTGGTTGTGTGCGTGTGCCATCCATGTTTACTGTGTGTGCAGATGGAGAAGTGTGTCAGTCCATAGGGGCCTACACTGTCAGTGTATGTGCTATACGTTCCCTCTTTGCCAGGGCATGGGCATACTAGGCATGCCTCCATCTGCCTACTGGGGCTGGCACAGGGTGTTCATGGTCTGAATCCCTCTGTGCCTGTGGTGCCCTTGGCAATTGTGGTGGGCTGTGAGGGCCTTCATCATTATGTCCCTGCTGCAGCTGTTTCCGCAGGATCATATTATGTAGCATGGCACATACTATGAAGATGTGGGCACACGTGCCTGGAGAGTACTGCAAGGCTCCACCAGATATGTCAAAGCAATGGAACCATGATTTCAGCATCCCAAACACATGCTCTATGATGATTCTGGTTTGTGCGTGTGCCTCATTATGGTGTTCTTGCATGGGTGTGTGTGCATTTCTGATGGGAATCATCATCCACAGCTCCAGTGCATTGCCAGCATCCCCCACAAGGTGGCCATATGGGATGTCCCCCCTGACAAATACCTGGTACAGCTGTGAGGCATGCCAGATGTGGGAGTCGTGGTAGCTTCCAGGGCTGCCAGCACCCACATCCATGATATTGCCCTGGGCATTGCACATGACCTGGCAGTTAATGGAGTGGTATCCCTTGCTGTTTATGTAGTGCCTACCATGCTCACCAGGTGGTGACTTAATGTGTATGTGCATGCAGTCTATTGCACCCAGTACTTCCAGGTCGTCTGCCACATGGTGGAAGAGGCGCATATTGCTGGCCAACTCCTCCTGTGTTCGGGGGAAGTATATATGCTCATTGGCATGTGGTAACATGGCATCCAGGAACTGGTGGAGTACCCTGGATGCTGATGCCTGTGAGATCCCCATGATATCTCCAGTTGGCCTTTGAAAGGTACCGGTGGCTAGTATTCTCAAGCTTACACATACCTTCGAGTCCACTGGGATGGGTTCCCCTCTGTTGTTTCTGGCTCTGAGGCGTGGCCGGCACAGCTCAGCGATTTGCTGTATGATGTCCCTGTCTACCCTGTAATGCTCTACTATCTCCAGATCATCTAGCCCCTGGTAGGTTACCCTTGGTCTGAACACTCTTCTCCTCCTCCGGTGCTTGAGGTGGTTGTCAGCATCATCCTCCACACCACCTTTAGTCTTCAACACATGCTGATGAATCAAAGCTATGGCAGCTCCCAACATGTACATTTTAAAAGTTCCATATCTGTTTACACTGATGGTGCATTGTTTGGGAATACACAAGTGTGTGTGAGGTGCCTTCACACTTTATACTATTGTGCTTTGGAAGCTGATGATGTCATAGTGTGTGTATGTACAATCCGAGCTGCAGGATATCTTACTTATGGGTTTTACCACAGGTACTGCTATTGTGGGGCCTTTGGTGTTGAATTACACTTGGCTACTGTGGATCATCTCTTGCCCTTGCCTTCATTTTTCAAACTGATTCCCCTCCCATTGTCAGGCATGCATCCAGCAGCCTGCTTTCTTGTTTTGTACTTTCCCAACACAGGATTGTGTTGTGAAATGTGTTCTGTAGCTGATCTACTGCAGGTTTGCTTTGTTCTGCTGTGACAGTTCTTTTTTCTTTGCAATCCAGCACCTCCCCTTTCCTGTTCTGCAGGTTGCTGCTAGCAGCCTTGTTAGCTATCGTCAATGGCCCACTGTGAGTTAATAGGTGTTAATTTCTCAGTTGTACTCCAATTACCCTGCTGCGGCATTTCCTTACTGTCTTCCCATAACCTTCCTGTTTCAGCTGTGGTGCGTGACACGCACAGCCGTTTACCGGGTTTCGAGCGCGTTGTCATCTGCATACACATGCTCTTTCGATCACCTTGTGTGCTCTCAGCTAAGCAAAGCTATGGCTACATCCACACCCCTATCCTGCGGCTTTGCTTAGCAATGGGCAACCCAGATTAGCAATGCTCCAATATGCTTACAGCTATGGTGGCACACCCCTCTCCTGATGTCATGTATACCTCCAGGCCACTCCTTGGTGTTATACTGCTATGCCATGTGGTACAGCCTTACGCCGGCAAGGTGTTTGCGATTCAGTATTACTTGCCTCATTTGCATGGCATTGACTACTAATTCCTAGTTAACGCGCCAAACACTGTCACAGTCCCTTAGCAACCCTTGCGCCTTGGTTGTGGTGTAGCATGCATACCGTTGACTATTATGGCGAAATCATAATTTGTGTTACATTGCAGTTTTATGACATCTATATATATTTTCCTTGTGTTCCCATTTGCACACCCATGCACTGCAGTTGTACTTTGTGTTAGTGTGGCCATGACATTAAATGTTATTTTTTATGTGTTGTGCGTGTTTTTTTATGCCATTGGCTGTATATTTAGCCATTGGCATATGTTAACTTTGTAATACATAAGTTTGGTCCACTTTCATGGCTCTGATGTTCTGTTTGAAAAAATGCAAACCTTTTTTTGGTTTACATTTCTGTATGCTTACGCTACGCCTGCACCATTTCATGAATCACTATGTACCTTCATTTGCATGCTGCACTACTGCACATGGGATGATTAGCATACATGCACCAAGAGCTGCGCAGCTGTGGCGTACGCTGGTAGTGCACGTAGAATCGGCTCGTACCTGAATCACTCGGTGGCCATATTTGGCATTAGAACACCTACTCTATGCCTGTGCCTGGCGCAAGCTTCATGAATCCCAGGGATAGAATGATACAAGTCACTAGCATTATTTTATTTTTGTGAAAATCACTTCCTGAAGTGCACTGCTGACAAACTCATTTGCTCAAGTGTTAGCACATGCATAGTTATATTATGAGGTTTTGAACTTAGAATGTAAATTAACAGTGATCTATGTTGCTCCAAGGCAACCTTCTAGCAATAAGGAGTGCAGACATAGAAACAGTTCTGATTCTCAGCCAGTGCAGAACAGATTTGCGTCATGTTAATTTTTCTGTGCCATGGTTTACACATTTGTTATGATTTTTTGCAATAAAGTATTCAGTATTTGATTAGTATAGGTCAGTAATTAGACTGCCCTTATATCTGGTGGCTGTCCACGGATTTGAGACATGCTGTACAGTTCATTATGGAAATTTTGTGTTTGCATGACATCACTGAGTAGTACAGTCACTAAATGATAACATACATGTAGAGTAGTACAGTCACTACATGATAACATACATGTAGGTGTCATAGCAGCAATAGTTATAAGATGTGCCCAGTGTGATATGCTTGTTAAATTTTAAGGCCTTGCTTGTACCAACTGAAGTGCACTTATTTTTGGTAAGGTATGAGCATTTCTGGGCTGATTATGAACCACATAAGGGACCAAGCATATTAATGCTGGCAGAATCACAAACATGTGCATGAATCCATGGGTCAAATTTAATGAGAAATTATATGTTCAATATTTCTAGACCTGATGCTGAATTCAAAAACCCACCAGTCTTCATTGGCAGTCTATAGACATGATCAATAGCTGACTACACCACAAAGGAAGGCAAATATCAAGTGCCAAAACTCATACAATTGAAGGGACTGTGTAAACACTATGAAGCATGTCATTTCCCCGACAACCCATGCAAAGCTTCTTGGAGTGGAAATAGACAATAACCTAAAATTTGACTTACATGTCTCCCTAACAATAAAAAAAGTCCATAAGAAACTTGGAAGTCTATATAGGCATAACAAGAGGAGGGGTTTCTGGCCCATAAATTGTAGTTTATTGGCCGTTTGGGCAGTTTTTCCATCTCTTTCAACTTTCTGGTTTAAAAGTCCATGTTTGCACTTGTTTCCCATCTTTCATGTAACTAGTCTAGTCCAGATACAGATTTGCTGTATCCAGGACTGTTTGTAAGCTTCTGAGCGGTGCCAAAGTCTGCTTTTCAATTTTTCCCTTAGATCTGCTAGTTTTCTCCTCTCTTGCACTTTTACTAGCTTACTAGTCTGGCACTTTACCAGACTTATTGTAGAAATTATTGTAGTACACAAAAGTGCTACCAGCACTAAACATTCTACAAGGAAACCACTCCAGTACTTATTATTAATGCCCACCCCTCCAGGCATATCTAAAGGTCAGCACCCTAGGCTTTCTCCTATTAACCTGGTGAACTTGGGCATCCTGCGTCAATGTAGTAACTACCTCATGTACACTGACAACTCTCTCCTCTTACCTCCCAACACTCAGACTTGCGAGAGATGCACTTATATATCCAAACTAGAAGATACATACTCTACAGCCAAGACCAGAATAGCTGGTCAAAAGGAGAAGGTCAACATTTCCAGCACACCATATGGAACACATAGCCCAAAACACATGCCAGCACTGCCTTCACATAAAAACACAAACTACACACCCACTTTCGCAGAGGCTCTCAATAAAAATCTACCCAAACAGCAGAGACCTCCAAGGCAGAAACACACTCGACCATCACAACACAACACTAATCATGAGACACATAACTCTCCTAAACAGTGTGCCACTCAACCAAAGCCCCAAAGACAAAACAGCATCCCCAACAAACTAGTCATTGGTGACTCAATAGTGAGGCACACTGATGTCCCACTCACTAGGTTGAATAAGGAGAAAGTATCAGTCAGCTGCCTGTTAGGTGCCAAGATCAGCCACATAATGCACGTACTCAGGTCCCTCAACAACAAGTACAAATAGGACTCTGTCATTGTACATGTGGGTGTGAATGACCTGAGACGTACCTCCCTGGACTACATTAAAAGAGACATGGAGGAGCTCTCGGATTATGTAGCCCAGGCGGGTATGACCCTAGCCCTTGAGAAGCATCCTACCATCACCCAGAATGATAACACAGTACAAGCAGAAAATGATTGATATCAACAATTGGCTAAGTTTCTGGTGTCATTCTAAGTGGATCCAGTATCTGTCTGCCTGGGATGACATGACTGACAGACCTCGATTCTTTGCCAGAAATGGCCTGCATCTGTCACCCCTGGGCTTCCGGATACTGGCCAAGGCTCTTGCCACCCCTATAGTGCCTTTCTTAGGTGGTGTTCCAAAGACCAAATTACCACTGTAACAGCTACAAACAAGTGCAATCTGAGGGTCATGCTGCTCAATGCTAGAAGTTTAAATCTCAAAATGCACTCACTCGAAACACTCCTTAAAATGGAGAACATTGTCATTTGTGCTGTAACAGAGACCTGGCTCAAAGCAGCAGAAAGCACCCCTGCACTACCAGGCTATAACTCGTTCCACACCTTTCGGACCCAGAACTTGGACCAAAGCTCCAAAGGTGGTGGTGTTTCCATATTCATAAAGGATGCACACACCTCTAGACTGGTAGCCCAACATAACGCATCAGAGATAATTCAGGTGCAGTTAACACTGGGTAAGACAGCGATTCAGGTCATAGTCTGCTATAGGTCCCAAACCATGTCCCAAGACTCACATTCCATGTTCCTAAGCACCCTGGAGAATATTAGGGTCCAACCTAACACTCTCATACTAGGCGACTTCAACTACCCCTACATTAACTGGGAAAACTACTCGCGTACCAACACACTTGCCCAACATTTCCTGGAATTCATTAATTCCAATACCCTGGACCAGCTCGTTCTTACCCCCACTAGAGGTAGCAGCAACCCTGACCTGGTCATTACTAACATAGGCGACCATTGTTCTACACCAATAGTTAACTCCTCCCTGGTTAGACCACAAACTAATCACCTTGGAAATCCACGTCCCTCCCACCCCCACCCGCAAAGGTAACTGTTAAAAGAAAATTATACTTTAAAAATGATTAAAACATGGTAGGTTTAGGTTAAGGCACTTTAATCTTGCAGCAAGGAGACAAAAAACATGCTGTTACAGAGTTTGTTTAACTAGAAACATGAAATACTTTTATTTTTATACCTTTACTAACTTGACATGGCCTACCAAGCTGACGTAACAGATTACCACCTTTTTCATCATCATCTGCTGACCATTTTTCCCATGAATTTCTGCTGATTTATCAATTTTTATGTGAAACTTCCTGAAAAAGACACCATGGCATTGATTACTACCAGTTAAATACATGTTATGTTACTATTCAAAATACTATGGCTAATTCAAGCACAATGCTAACAGTTCATTTCTCTAATAATCATTTGTTCACTTTATCTCTAAGTTACTGCAGCTGCATATGTTCACATGCTGCAAACGGAGCTAATTGTTTAAAGTCATTACATTTACAAAATATAGTATTGTTCATTCATTCATTCATTCCTGACCTAGCAGATAAGCACCTGCTTCTCAAGTACACTTCCAAACGGCATAAACATGAATATTGCTGTGCTAGCAGTTACTAGGTCAGAGGGCATCTTGCAGTTTCAGAAAGCATACTGCAGTTTTCAAAAAGCATCTTTTTAGTCTAATATGAAGCTCAATTTATAACACAATGCATGAAAAATAGAATGAAAAGCGTATTAATTCATTTGATTATTAATTGGCATTAAGCACACACATATTAATACATATTTTTCTAACATTTCCCTCCTGTTAATACTTTTTAATTCTATTTTCAAAAAAGAATAAACAGTTTGCTTCTTTTCCTAACCTCTTCCAACCAGGATTTGCAGTTAAGAAAGTCATTCAGTTTATACTTTTATGAAAGTGTTTCGCATTTTAACAACTCTTTAAATTCAGTACTTTGATACATAGTCTCAGATACTGATATATTTATGAATTCTTTGATTAATTTCTTCATGCAGGGAATCCCACAACAAACACAAACTCCTATTAGGAGTAATTCTACCCCAGTGGCAATTAATATGTTCATTAGGATGGAACCCCACCCCCCCAAATGCATTCTGGAAAAAGTCTGTCAGAGGGTTTGGGCCTGGTTTGGTCATGGCCAACACTTGCTGAATTACCTCGAGATGATTGTTAATTTTATGCTGATGATCAGGAATAAACGCACAGCATTCTTCTTTGATTAAAGCGCACGTCCCACCCCTCGCCGCTAGGGTGAAGTCAAGAGCCATTTGGTTTTGGAGTACTACAGTTCTTATGGCATTTAGTTTATCAGTTATCAATTTAAGAGCAGAAAAAGTCGCATTACTCATTACTTCGAGACGTTTTGACAGTTTTCGCAGCTCCCATATCGATTTAACTGCACCATATGCAGGTAATATACCTGCACAGGATATAACAGCATCACTCAAGTCCATGTGCACAAGTTTGGTTCCCACATTACGATGGTCTTTTCAGCCTGCTTCGATCTGTCCTACTGGATTTTCAGGTATTTTAACAGTCTTTTTGGTTACATCTCGAGTATTTCGAATACTTTTCTGAGGCAAAACTGCAGTGTGTCGGATGGCCGGAACCAGGTACCCCAAAAAGTAACTGCCAGACCAATTCTCAGGTAACCATTTATATGCTTTTTTATCACACACAAAATAACAGTCCTCTACTTTAGTTGTTACTTTGTTATGGAATGACTGCCCTGCATGAAACATTTTCCTATCTATCACAGATAACTGTTTGAAAAGTACAGGATTACGTTGCACCTGATCAAGGGTTTTATGCATAAATTTCAGAAATGAGTCATAATCTGTACTACATGATCCACCTAAATCGTTTGGTTTTCTATAACATTTATACTGTACTGTGACGTTACACTTGCTCCATCCCACTTGGATGGTATCATTTTTGTAAAAACATACAATTCCTTTTTGTGTTACAGGCAAATACAGTGCTACCTTATCATATACTTTAATAGCAACTGTGTCAAAGACCAGATTTTCCCAGGTCTCATTGACCCCTAGGGGGATAGCAGCCATTAATAACCCCCTGTATGCTGTTGGTATGGCCATGCAGACCCAGCAGTTTGAAACATTAAAAGTCTCAGCATACACATGTGTAATTGCCTGATAGGTGTTAAAGTTTGGATGCCAGTCTATGTTTGGTTCATTACGTTTAATCAGTTTAACTTTCGTGGCAGGAAAAAGAAGTGGCCACAACAAAAAGATCAATGTGATTAGCACAGCTATTAAAATAATCATACAAGTTTTTTGAGGTTGCTCAATGTCTCTATTCATTTTGTACCTGGTCATTATGTTCTTGTACAACAGTAACAAAGTTTTTATCCAGTTCAAAGTTCTTAACTAGTTTACAGTGCGTCAAATGAATCCAGGAAGCTCGCTCCATGATCTTGAACTGCAGTGGGTGTCGACAGTAGTACCTGGTACGGTCCTTCCCACTTCGGAGAACTCCAGTTCTTTCGCTTCACAATCTTCACCCAGACTCAAGTGCCTGGGGCTACTGGTGCTTCCGATTTCGGTTGCTCTTTATCTGAAACAGAATTTAACTGCAAAAGTTTGTTATTTAAAAACTGTCTCATATACCCTGCAAGTGAACTGTCAGCCTCTTGCTCTGCGGACATGAGAGGTTTCCACTGAAGTGTATAATATGCCCTCCCAAACAAAGTTTCAAAAGGAGTCAATGCCTTTGCATTTGGAACAGTTCTCATGCTCAACAGTGCTAAAGGCAAACAGTGCACCCAGTTCTTCTGTGTTTCAGTCACTAACTTTCTGAGTTTATTCTTTAATACCCCATTATGCCTCTCTACTAACCCTGCAGATTGGGGGTGATAAGCACAGTGATTTTTTAATGATATTCCAAAATAACGACTAAGTTGTTGTACTGTTTGGTTCACGAAATGTGTACCGTTATCACTATAAATCTTTTCCGGTATACCAAATCTGGGTATAATTTCTTTAACAAGGACCTTTGCAACAGTAGCTGCATCTGGATTTTTAGTTGGAAAAGCTTCCACCCATTTGAAAAACATATCTATAATGATAAGGCAGTACTTTTTATTCTCACATTTATTCAGTTCTATGAAATCCATACAAATAGTATGAAACGGATATGGTGGTGTAGGGAAACTCCCTTGCTTAGGCTTTAATGGCCCTTGTGCATGATGCTTGTTACAAACATGGCATGCTGCACAAAATTTTTTTGTGTAGTTTGTAAATCCATAGGTTGTAAACACTCGATTCACTAACTGTACCATCCCCCCTGTTGAGACATGGCTCTGCCCATGGCTCAACAAAGCTGCATACCTAAACAAGTTAGATGGCAACATTGTTTTTTTTTTTTTTGGAGATGTACAGTCCCTTTTTAAGGATTGCTCCTCGTTTTACCCACTTCTGTTTTTCTACATTTGTAGTAAGTGTCTGCATTGTTTTTAACATTTTTAAATCTAAAATCTCAGAGGGTTGTAATTCCTCACTCAAAAGAAAAGCTTCTGAGGCTGAAGCTGCCTGCTTCGCAGCTGTATCAGCCCGCGCATTACCTTTTGAAGTTTTATCCTGTTGCTTTGTATGAGCTACACATTTGCAAATAGCTACCTTTCGAGGTAACTGAATAGAGTCTAATAAATTTAAAATAAATTGCGCATGATTAATTGGTTTACCAGTAGATGTTATCATTCCTCTATTTTTCCACTGCTGCGCAAAAACATGTACAGTAGAAAAAGCATATTGACTGTCAGTATAAATATTTACTTTTTTACCTTTTGCTAAGGTACATGCCCTTGTTAAGACAATCAGTTTTGCTGCTTGTGCAGAGAGATTGTGTGGTAACGATTTTGCTTTTAAGTCTCAGTATCAGAAACGACTGCATCCCCCACTAGGATCTGTCCTGTAGGACCCCTCCTGCACGAGCCGTCCACGTAGTATGTCACCTCGGCATCATCCAAGGGAACATCTGTAAGGTCTTGTCTCGGTAATGTTTTTTGCTCAATCTGCTGCAGGCAGCAGTGTGGTTTGCCATCCGCAGGGGTTGGGAGCAAGGTTGACGGATTCAAAGTTGTGCATCGTTTAATTGTCATATGAGGTTGGCTCAACAGTATAGTCATACAGGAAAGATGTCTAGCAAGAGAGAAATATGCTTTTTCTTGCAGTAAATTAATTGCGACTGCATGAGGCACTCTCAATATGAGAGGGTGAAATAACACTACTGAGGCTGAAGCCTGCACCGCCATTGCAGCTGCAACTACTGCTTGTACACAGTAGGGTAGGGACCACGCCACTGGGTCTAACTGTGATGAATAGTAAGCTATGGGGCATTGCTTATCCCCATGCTGTTGTGTCAATACTGATGTCATATATCCCTGCTTACAGTCTACAGTTTGAAAAAACTGCTTATGATAGTTAGGTAGTCTTAAAACTAAGGATGATGCTATCAGTTGTTTCAGTTTGCAGAAAGCTGCTTTTGCTTTTGGCGTCCATTGTAATACTTTCTGTGCCACCATCAGTTTTTTGAATATTAAATTAGCCAGTGGAGCAGATTCCAATGCATAATTTGGTATCCAACTCCGACAAAAGTTAATAGTTTTCAGGAAGGACATTATTTTCTTCTTGGTAGTTGGTCTAGGTGCTTGTAATATTGCTGTTTTTTTATCTTTATTTAGTATTCTACCTTCTTTGGATATTACATATCCTAAGTACTTAACTTGTTTTTTTCAAAGTTGTAGTTTGTTTTTATTTACTTTGTGTCCCTGAGTAGCTAGAAACTATAATAATGCTATGGTGTCCTCTTTACATTCTTGCTGGGTGGGGGCGGCCAGCAGAATGTCGTCTACATAAAGTAAAATCTGACTACCTTTGGGTGGGATAAATCCTGCCAGGTTGCTTGCCATTTCTTGTGCAAATATTGTTGGACTTTCACAATATTCCTGTGGTAATTTCGTATATGTATACCGTTTCCCCTGAAATGTGAATGCGAACCAATGTTGGCTGTTGGGGTGTATTGGTATTGAGAAAAATGCATTACTAATATCTATCACAGAAAAATACTTTTGCTGAGGTTTTAAGTCATTCAGTAAGGTGTGTGGATCTGGCACCATTGGTGCCCTGGGTATAACTGCATTATTTACAGCTTGTAAATCTTGGACCATACGCCATTTTCCATTCGCTTTCCTGACAGGAAATAAGGGTGTATTACATGGTGAATCAGGGGATTCTATCAAGACTCCTTCCTTAAGTAAGGCTGCTATTATAGGTTTAATTCCTATATCTGCATCCTTTCTCAAGGGATACTGTCTTTTTTGAGGTCTAAATGCTGACTTTGGTGTAATAGTAACTGGTCCGGCTGTCCGTATAAGTCCTACATTTGATTCTTCTGTTGACCAGAGAGTCTCTGGTATGTTTTGCAAGGCCTTTTTCTCTTTCTCCAACAAGAGTAATACTCAGCTATTTTCACTAACCTGTGAGTGCACGGCTGGGTGTGTCTGTGTTATCCAGTTTAATTTTTGTTTCTGTACTCCTTGTTCGGAGAGTTTTAATTCTGTCTGCTTTTTCCACCTTGTGACTTTTTCTCCTAAGTCTGCCCATTTTAAACTTTTATTTTTAGTTAAGCTGACATGTGGCAATTGATTAGATTTGTAAAGTGCTAAAAATTCCTGGGGCAATGAACAGCTTACTACACTGTTTTTTTTCTGCGTCCCAATACAAGTTTCGTAACACTAGTCTGTTTGCATGGTTTTGAAACAATTTCTGCTCATATTCTTTATCAGGTCCTGGTCTATTACAGTAATACAGAGTACAATGCAACAAATGCTGTTTGTCAATGTCGAGGGAGGGGGACTTACTGATGGCTACATTTATCAGTTCTTTGGTTACTGCCCCTGGACCAGTCGTAACTAAGTCTTGGCTGTACCAGTAATATGTCTCCTCCTCCGGTCGCACTACAAAAGTATCCATTTGTCGCTGTGTTTCCATACCCTGCATGGTTGGAACTACGGCTATGCCAAATATCTGCATTAAGTCTCTACCTAAAAGGTTTACTGGGCATTTTGCAGAAACTACAATTTTACTTTTCTGGGTCATTCCTGAAACGGGGTCTGTTATCGCTATGTCATGGGAGAGTGGCTCCCGATACAGCTGTCCATTAGCTGCTTTTACTAGTATATAATCTGGTGATTTTGAATCTTTTGGTAACTTGGAAGGGTGTATCAGGGTCCGTGAAGCCCCTGAGTCACACAAAAATTTGACTTTCCTCCCCTCTACCAGAAGCATCACTTCCGGTTTTGTATCTGCTAAGTAAAGCTCCAAGCTCAATAAGGCTTAGTCCAAAAAATTATTTTTTTCAATGTCTGCAAATTTATGTACATCTTCTACCCCTTCTATCACATCCTCTACCCTTGCTATTACATTTGTACTTGTTTTCTCCTGTTTATTTTCATTTAATGATTTCTGACTGTCTTATAGTCATTCTTCATCCTCCTTATTTTCTGTAGTCGCCTTTTTATTTAATTTGCAATCTTTTGCTCAATGTCCTTTTTTCCCACATTTAAAACATTCACCTCTTTTCTTTCTTTAAAATCTTCTGATCGTTTGTCAGATTGCTTATTTTCCTGGGCATTTTTTTTACCTTTTCTCCCAGTTTGTACTACAAATACTTCTGACCAATCTTCTGCTGAAAATACTTGAGTTTTTTTTTCTTTTTGCTATTAAAATGTCTCTCTGCATGTCTAGCGTATTCGAGTAATGGCTGTAATTTACTTGTACGATGATCTACCATGTGCTTTGTAATAAAGCTGCTAATGGGAGTTATACTACCCTTCAAGAATGCATTCTTTAGCTGTTGCTCATAAGGGGAATCTTGTGTCTTATTTTTTGGTATCTGCATTCCGCAGTGGTTATTAAAACACTCTAATAATCTAGCATAGTATCTATCAACTGTTTCACCTTCTTGTTGAATGCACTGATTAATGCAAGTCCAATCAGCCCTAGGCTTCCACTTCTCAGAGATTCGGTCAGTCAGACCTTTCACTCTGCCATCCAATTCTGCATTAGTATGTGGGAGTGGTCTAAGCTGTGCGTCACGAGGATTTCAGTTGCCACTGATCATGTGCCAGTCTGGACCCACAATTTGTCTAACTACTTTTTCTACTTTTTTTCCATTCAAATGGTAACTTAATCTCATACCTTGTAAGTCTTTTAAAAATTTTCGAAAATTCACTTTCGGATGGAGAATTCCCTCTGTGGCTTTTTGGATATCCCCCGGTGTCCACGGTCTGTAAACTAAAAGAGTTGGATCCTGTCCTGCCTGAGGATTTGGTACTTCTATGAGTGGACATATTTCTTCCTCACTCATAGCATGTGAATTCCTATTTATTTCACATAGTTCAATCTCCCTTCTCAATTTGCGTGTTCGAGACCTTGTCTCGATAGGATCCCTGACAAACTGTTTTGATGCTGCAGAAACAGCTGGGTATAGCGGAGGTGGATCAGCTTGTCCACTCGCTTTATATTTTGGTAAGGGGAGTGGAGGGGGTGAAAGAGGGGTCGTTGCTATTACCAAGTTATTATCTTCTTTGTCTAAGAACATCATTTTTGAGTTTTTAATCTTTTGTTCCCTGTGATTTGCTTTCTCAAGCCACCTATGTGCCTGAGGAACTCCTAATTTTTGTTGCTTTTTTAATTTACCTTTTGCATCTGTTTTTAGTTGCCTGACAAGTTTAATAAGTGCGAGTTTATCTAAATTACCATTGAATTTATACTTATCAACCCATTTCGAATAATACTTAACATTGTCGGCACGCTGTAATTGCATATATTTCGCGTCTTCAGTTAGGGGCGGGTCTCGGGAACTTTTTGTACACTGATTTCCCATTGTTGCCTTGGCTAAGTTGTAAATTGTTATGTAACCCTTCTTATCACGTGGTACCACAATCTTATACCTTTTCACAATTTATCTATAATAACTGCCTACCTATCCTATTTCCCTGATCTATGACCATAACAGTAACCCCTTTTTTGTCCCTAATCTGCACATGCAAATCTTCCTGACAAAAACAGTTCTGTAACTAGTGCCTGATCTTAAAACAGAAATAAGGTAATTCCTACTTACCTGACCCTCCGTGAGTTGATCCACCGGATCGTTGACTCGTCCTCCAATCCCAGATCAGAAACAGTGGCTGGCCTCTTTCGAACGACAATTCAGTCGGAGGTCTTTCAAAACAGAAGAGCAAATTTGGCCTCTTCTCCGTACGGGGTCATGCCACCGGGCCCAATTCTGACCTAAGCCTAGATTGACAGGTACTTCCCGGTCCGAAGGACCAAACTGTTAAAAGAAACTTATACTTTAAAAATTATCAAAACACGGTAGGTTCAGGTTAAGGCACTTTAATCTTGCAGCAAGGAGACAAAAACGTGCTGTTACACAGTTTGTCTAACTAGAAACAGGAAATACTTTTATTTTTATACATTCACTAACTTGACATGGCCTACCAAGCTGACGTAACAGATTACCACCTTTTTCATCATCATCTGCTGACCATTTTTCCCATGAATTTCTGCTGATTTATCAATTTTTATGTGAAACTTCCTGAGGAAAACAACATGGCCTTGATTACTACCAGTTAGATGCATGTTATGTTACTATTCAAGATACTATGGCTAATTCAAGCACAATGCTAACAGTTCATTTCTCTAATAATCCTTTGTTCACTTTATCTCTAAGTTACTGCAGCTGCATATGTTCACATGCTGCAAACAGAGCTCAAAATATAGTATTGTTCATTCATTCGTTCCTGACCTAGCAGATAAGCACCTGCTTCTCAAGTACACTTCCAAAAGGCATAAACATAAATATTGCTGTGCTAGCAGTTACTAGGTCAGAGGGCATCTTGCAGTTTCAAAAAGCATACTGCAGTTTTCAAAAAACATCTTTTTAGTCTAATATAAAACTCAATTTATAACACAATGCATGAAAAATAAAATAAGTGTATTAATTCATTTGATTATTAATTGGCATTAAGCACACACATGTTAATACATGTTTTTCTAACAATAACCAACATGAAAAACTACTCCAAAGTAGCTTTGGGCTCCTAAAAACAGAGCTGGCTAACTTCATGACACCCATGCAAATGGAGAATAGTTGCATGGTCGCCAAATCATACACCAATGCCCTGTACGACCACGTACACAAATGCATGGATCTCACCATACCCAATAGAATCGAGAAGCTCTCCTCCAAAAAGAGGAAGCCAATCTGGTGGTCCCCTGCCATAAACAAACTCAACAACTGAAGGAGGAAACTGATATGGAATAAGGTAAAGTCCCAAGACTGGAAAAATTCCCTTATCAGCCTCAACAAAAAGTTGAGATCCCTCATCAAATCTTCTAAAGCTAGCTATGAAAACAGAACTGCAGCAGATAGTAAAGACAACCACAAGGCCTTCTATAGTTCTGTAAAGAATCTCCACACCAATACCCAGATTTGCTCTGAGCTACTGCACAATGGTACCTCCTATACCGTGCCAACAGATATTGCCAATATACTGGCCGACAGATTCAGTGCCAACTTTACCACTCTCTCCCCCCAAAGGACCAATCACAATACCTGTATTTTGCCAGGCACCCAGTATTACTGCTGCACAGGTTAAAACAGCACTGTCCAAGGCCAAGAATACAGTTTCTATGTGACCTGACAATATCCCTGGCTGTTTTCTACATGAACTACAGAGTGAACTGGCACCTCACCTGTGTGCCCTGTTCAATCACAGCCTCACCTCAGGCTTTGTCCCTACCGAATGCCACACTGCTACAGTCATCCCTCTCCACAAAGGAGGCATGACTACAGACCCTGGGAATTATCACCCCATTATCCTGATGAGTCTGATATGCAAAGCTATGGAACACATCATCATGGACCTAATAAAGAAGGATATAGGGAATCTCCAAACTCTGGATCCCAGACATATTGGTTTTGTGAAGGGCAGATCATGCCTGCTTAACCTGGTTGACTTCTTTGAGTCAGTCACAAGAGCTGTGAATGAAGGCAAGGTGGTTCATAGAGTCTATCTTGATCTGGCCAAGACCTTTCCTACCATTCCCTATTCAGGAATCATAGTAAAACTTACTAAGCTAGGCATCAACCCCTATATCACTAGGTGGGTTGCAAACTGGCTCACAGATAGAACCCACAGTGTGAAAGTAGCTGACTCCAAGTCAGACTGATGACCAGTCACAAGCAGAATCCCACAGGGTTTGGTCCTGGGTCCTCTCCTGTTTGGTATCTACTTTTCTGAAGTCCAGGCCAACACGAAGGGACTCTGGCTGACAAAGTTTGCCGACAATTGCAACTTGGGAGCTATTATTAACTACCCAAGTGATGTTGACATCCTACAGAAAGGCCTCACTGAGATCAACGACTGGTATCAGAACCACGGCCTTAAGCACAATGCCAAAATATGTTTCGCCATCCCCTTTGGGAAAAACCCAGTTCCCATGAATTACCACATTGATGGTAGTCCACTGAACACAGAAGGTGTTATAAGAGATCTGGGAACACAGGTTGACAGCAACCTCTCTTTTGACCACCACATTGCCACTGTGGTCAGAAAGTCCTTCTATGTGGCACATCTCATTACTAAGGGTTTTGCTTCCAGGAAGAAAGAGGTCATTGTCTCCCTCTACTCTTCCGGCCAGTCATCGAGTACAATGCCCCATTTCACATGTACCTCACTAGACACCTGCAACAACTGAAGAGGCTGCAAAAGTATCTCACAAAGAGGATCCTAGGCCTTAAACACTTGTCCTATATGGACAAACTCAAAAAACTCCAACTATTCTCTAGGCCTTAAACACTTGTCCTATATGGACAAACTCAAAAAACTCCAACTATTCTCTGTCTCATATAGCCTACTTAGAGGCGATCTCTGCTTGACTTACAAAGCCATGTCTGACCCAGCTCTGTTACAAATGATACATCTAGAGAAATCCCAATCCTTGCACACTGCACTCTCCAGACAGCTCAACCTCATTACCACAATCAGCAGAACATGCCAGAGGAATAGGTTCATAACCCAGAGATTGCCCATGCTATGGAATAGACTTCCCATACATGTCAAACAGAGCACCTCACTGGCTCTCATCAAGAGAAATCTTGACAAGTGGATAGGAAATAGAAAATTGACCCTGGGGATCACTCCAGTGGCTCTACTTGACAGAAGCACTGGGAACTAAGGTCGGGGTGGCATGATCCCAGGGTAATCCTATGGGCTAGGGCTGTAAAGGCTCCAGGGCCATTAGCCTAGTATACACCTCTGAACCTATGAACCTATGACCAAAATGGACAAAATTACATTGACACAAACCCATCTGCTTTCTACTCTACTATATGCCTCTCCAATTTTAACTAATCTTAGGAAAACATGACCTATCTAAGCTAAAAGCATGTTAGAGTAAAATTGCTAAGTTTGCATCTGACTGCCCATATAGAACACATCATCGTACAGTTTTAAGGATATTAGACTGGCTTGAACTTCCCAGCATTATTGTTTACAACTAACTCTCTCTAACTCACAAAATTGTAACACAACCAACCAGAACCTGCACTACAAAATCTCATCCTTCCTCACAGTTCCAGCAGACCACTTCACTCTAACACAAGAATTTACTCACTGTCTCCAAGGCCAACAACACTACAAGAGAATCTTTATTACAAAAAGCTATATATCTCATATATGGAACTCCCTTCCTAACTCCATTCTCTCAATCTCATCCACTAACCACTTTAAGCCATCACTTAAAGCTTATCTAAAAAATAACTGGCTATGTTCCTGTACTAACCCCTCTAGAATGCTCTGATACATCACAGTATACCCCAACCATATCCAACTTCTTTGCTTGTGTTTAATCTTTTATTCCTACCAGCCTGACTTAACCTTATATCTTGACATAAATCATACTTTACAAATAGTACTAGCTAAGTTCAAATCCTAGGTTTTGTTCTCATGATGTAACAAATTTGTATTTTCGTATGTATACTACATTTTGTTTACTTTATACTTTCTTGATTATTGTAATTTGTGCATTAAAATTTACTGTTACTCAAGGAGGTTTTCTCCCTGGGTCTCCGATGAAAAAGGACCTGTGTCCAGTCCGAATTTCCCAGTAAACAAATGTTAAATAAATTAAATAAAAGTAAGGAAGTTTGTGTGCAGCATACTTCATAGCAGTAGTTAAAATTGGAACATTCTATATGGTGTACAGTCAATTCTGCAGCCTGTTCAATATATGATGATAACTGTCTCCTCAGAGTGCTATCATTCTGTCTTTTCATAGCACACCAGGGCTAAGCACCTTAGCACCGGGGGCAGAAAACTAATGAGGCTGAAGGCAAAAACTCACCAGTTTTTTTCCCATAAGTCATTAACTGTCATTCATCATCAGTTACCATTGCTGTTCAGTGCCAGGCATCATGCAAATACTGAGGGCTGAGACTGGTGACACAGAAGGGGAAGGGGAGGGAGAAAAATGGGGAGACAGAGACATAAAAACATTTTTTGTTTATGGACCATTTCTGAGCATCATTGTGGTGTGTTACTCAGGTTTCCAAAATGGAGAAAGCAGGAGTAGTGGAGTAGAAACATGAATAAGACATAAACTGGATGATTGTGGTTTAATAATGTATATAGTCAGATGTTAAACATAATATTAATATGAAAAAAAATGAAATAATGTTTGACATGCTTCTGGGTTTGAACCCTTGACATTATGCAAAAAAAAAGCAGGCTATAGCCATGAGCATTATCTAAGCACACCACATAGGGAGTGATACATCACAAAGTTAAAATCACACATTTAAAGGCACAGTGACAAATGACCAGGGGCGGCTCGTGTTATTGGACTGCAGGACTGCAGCCCTCCCAGCTGTAAAAACAAATAAATAAAATAAATAAATAAAATTAAAACAATAAATAAAATAAAAACAAAAAAAATAAAACTAAAAATAAAATGTGAACTCCCGGTACATGACGCACACGCATTTCCTGATATCCAGACTGTCAGATATCACCAGCAGTCCAGATTCAGAAGACAGCAAGTACCTCCAAATATCCCAGAAGTCTATGCAGTTGTAACTGCATAGACTGGAAGGGGAGCGGACTGCAACGTCCGCAGGCTGGTACTCTCGCGTGAAGGACTCTACTCTCTCTCATGGGATTTACTGCTGCAGGGACCATTGGATTATGTATTCACACGGGTATTCATTGTTGATGGACCGTAGTACTTTTGTGGGATTTACTGCTGCAGGGACTGTTTGGACTTTGATTCAAGGACCGTTTTGGCTGGCTTCGTTGCTGCAGGGACTGGCTTGGACTTTGATTATATATGTCAGTTACAAGGTAGGTGTGTGTGTGTGTGTGTGTGTGTGTGTGTGTGTGTGTGTGTGCGCGCGCATCCCTTGCTATATAGTTTACAATTGTCTTTATTCTCAATGGTGCAGCTAGAGAGAGAGAGAGGTTATGAAGCAGTGTGCATTAGACAAGTATCATGCAAGAGTTAAAGACTGCCTGCAGGGGCACTGAAAGCAATTACTGGAAGGCTGTCATTTTAAGTAGATGTAAAAACTTGCTTGAGATTAGGGCATGCATTTAAGAGTGTGTAATACCATTGTCTCTAATTTACCTAACAGAGTAACGTTAAATGATTTTCAGTTGGGGGGTGGTATCATTTATTTTCTTTTACCTCTGACTTGTCTTTTTGTAGCCCTGCTACTTCAAGATAATTTTGATTGTGAATCCTGCTCAGTCTCTCTTCCAGGGATTGCAGTTAATTGAGTTGGAAATTCAGTGGGGATCACCTATGGGGATGTTCTAAAAAACACACAACACAAGTAAACTTCACTTTCTGGCCACAGTGATCTTGAGTGAATACTAAACATGCTAACTGCGGAGCATTTGCATGATAGGAAAGGAAGAGGAGTTTTGCTTGCTTACATGTGTTGTGTTCTTCACGGATGAAACTTAAAGGTATTCAGCATGCCTGTCTTAGAAGGCTGTGTAACTACACTATTATGTGCAAACCAGATCATCACTGGAAAATGTTCTGTTCTGAGCTTCCAACAGAAGACTTATAAAGTTATTGGCAAGAATTAAACTGAACCAATCAACAATGCTGAAAACCTGGCACCTTGTAAAAAGCTTTTTTGGTTGAATAAAATGAGGGTGTGAACATCGCATATGCAGTTTTGAAAGCTGTAAGTGGGATCACTGATTTTTATCTAGTAAAGAACATATTTGTAAATATTCTTATAATTTCCCCAATGTAGCACTTTTCAGAATGATTCTTTAGGCCCATGTGACACCTTGGGAAGATCTGAGTTTGGCAAATAAATTCAAGATCAGTACTTTATTTGGATACCACTACGGTCCAGTCTCCCAGCAGTCTCATCTAGGGGTGCTGCTTCCTGGATTCACAATTTAGTATTATTGTAAGTATTTTGCAGATTACGTACAAGGCTTGGAGTCTTAATTTGCATTGCTGTATGGAATGTTTACACTTTTTTAAATCTGTTTTGCAGCTCTAGGGTTCATTTGACATAGAATTGATCAATTTGCATGTCATATTCATAAAGGAATTGGACTCAAGCGTGTCTGAAGAGCAGACTAGCATTTTAAAAGTTGAGCACTTAAAGTGTAGTGGTACATGGCATTGCAACTAATATTACTTGGTGCTTTTAAATGTGTGTCCTACAGCAGCAGATGGCATTTCTCAAGACTATTCCCTGCTTGTATACAGTGGAGAGGGGTGCTGT
The DNA here is from genome assembly GCF_019279795.1 of Protopterus annectens. Taxonomy (NCBI): domain Eukaryota; kingdom Metazoa; phylum Chordata; order Ceratodontiformes; family Protopteridae; genus Protopterus; species Protopterus annectens. The sequence continues at coordinate 356,720,014 of NC_056728.1, forward strand.
ACATGCTACAGAATGTATTGTGCAGCCTTGCAGATTGAAAGTGGGAGTGCTCTTAATATGCTTCTTTTGTAAAAGTATCCTTTTGTTCTCACTTGCTCACCTGGATCCTTGGAATGTGCATTGTAGAGGTAAGAGGGTTGGCCACTAGGTAAAGTTTGTATGCAGAGTGGAGGTGTTTGTCATGCCAGTCCTTGTTTCTTGTAGCTGGGTTCAAATTTTTGGATGCATTAGATTTGAGTGCCAGTAACCTGGATCTGTTCAGAAACCAGTGTTCCACACTTTTAATTCATTATCACTCAAGTTATATGTGGAGTGAGCAAGAGTTCCGTTTCTTGTGAGTCACAGCATGTTCTATGGATCTTATTTGTATCCAACTCAGAGGTGTGGGAGTTGAAAAACCACTAAGCTTTGCTTGCTTTCAGCAAATAACACATGCCTCATTGAATATCCTAGGCCTAATGGCTGTACCTATTGTAATGCCTCATGTAAGATTTTATACACGTTAGCAAGAGGTGTGTGTTTAAGGGTCTGAAATCTTTGTCAGTAAATTGAAGAATCCCCAAAGGTTGAAAGTTGTATTTTATTGGGTTGCTGAACATTGGTTTAGTCTTGATTTTTCAAGGGTCTTTCAACATGAAAACCTGCCTTTGTACAGGAGTCTGTATTAAGCAGATAGTCATCTTCCCATTGGTGGGCAGGCGTTGTAGTGGGTGGGTAAATAGTCTTCCACATTAGTGTCCTGGAGCTTGAGTAGTTCACATTTCTTTTTAGCACATTGCTGGTGGTTTGGCACTTGAAATGGGGAGGATATTTTCTTTAGATTAAATGTGAAGACATGAGAATCACTGAGTGGACTATTCAATCATATGGCTGTGTGTGTGTGTGTGTGTGTGTGTGTGTGTGTGTGTGTGTGTGTGTGTGTGTGTGTCTGTGTGTGTATGCCCCAGTTGCAGTGGCTAGATATTGAACATGTAACCTGGTGGTTATTAGAGATCAGGCTTGAACCCTGTACCTTGAGTTCAGGTAACAAGAACCTGAATTCCCTACCCACTACCATTTATGAAATTTTGCAGATTTTTGCATCATATTTTGTTCTGTTCTGTTCCTCATAACATCTATGGTTTCTGAATACTTAAATTCTGAGATAGTTGATGGTGCAGTGGTAGCATTGTTGCCTTACAGGTTCTCAGGTTTGATTCGTGGCTGGGGTGCCTTCTGTGTGGAGTCTGCATGTCCTCTCTGTGTTTGTGTGGGTTTGTTCTCATGTTACAGAGACGTGTCTGCATTATTTCTTCCTGGGCCTCTGCTGAAAATTGTTTTTTTTCCATCAGACTTTCCTGGTTAACAAATGTTAAATAAATAAAATTGACAGGCATTTGAATTTCAGACTTCATATTCTTCAGAAAGTACATAGTAACACAAAACCTTTTATTCTAGCAATTTTCTAAGTTTATCAGATGAATATTTGAAATGTGTCCCTATTTTTGGGACTGTATTCACCCATTATTGGTTTCATCTAGGTTTTTTTGTGCTGAGGTAGACAGCTATGGCAAGAACTGAATTCACTGAATATGATTGAGGGCTGTATTTCCCCCATTACTGAGTTTGTTTGTCCAGGTGTTTTGTGCTAAGAGGTTGACAGCTATGGTGAGAACCAAATTCACTAAATGATAGCCATTTAAGTTTTAGTCTTCCTCTCTTTTACAAAGCAGCTGATTTGGCATAGTGGTATGCTGCTCTGACTTTTTGCACAGGGACCTGGGTTCAAAACTGGGGAGTAAAATGTATGGTGGTAACACAGCATTTTATTCTAGCAACTTTCCAAGATTATACAAGCAATGTTTAATGTGTCCCTGTTTTTTTGGGCTTTTGTCTCCCCAATAAATGTTGGCTTTTTCCAGATTTCTTGTGCTGTAAAGTTGAGATACAGATGAGTATTGGGTAGATTTTAGAAGGAGCTGAGAGCTGCAGGGGAAGAGAAGTTTAGTGCTGCTTATGTTTAGTCTGCTTGCTTTGTTAATAGCACAACAGGTTGTGCATTTGCTTTTGATGCAGAAGGCTGTGGGTTCTACTCCCACAAGGAATGGATGCTGCCATACTGAGAATGTCCTTTTTGGCAAAGATACTATGAACCTGTTATCAGTTTGCCATCCATTTCCTATTGCAATATTACTAGCTTGTCCTTTTTTAATGTAATATAGGCAATTTATTCCTCAGGGGCAACAGGCACTTTATTTGTCGATGAAAAAATGAAATATAAAGTTGTTTTGCTAGATGCATCCTCTTCATTAGCTACAGATCTCTTTAATGTGGAATTATTTAGATGGCTTACTTCTGCAGAGACTGTGCATATTTACTGATACTGGTGGATTGTATAAGTTCGAGTAAACTTTTTATGATGGAAATGTTCTCAATTGGGCAGTTTTGTCATTATTGGTGCATGCATTTTGCTTCATTGATTACTGGAAAAATGCTCAAAACAATAAATTTAAAATGCCCTCTAACAACTGTACTGCATAATACAAGAAATATAATTTAATACAATCAGGAAGGTGTATCACACAACACATGTATGTTTTGTGTGCAAGGGGCCTATCATTTGAAAACAGCCCAAAGTTAATCTTTATACTACCCAAATGTATTTTCTTTGAATGTGGATTTCACTGCTGTTTCAATGAATGTGAGTTTCAAGGGCAGAGTTTTAATGCCAAGTCTATTTTCATTGTGAGACTGCATTGCTTTGTTTAACAGATGTTTTAGTGTTTGTGCTGTAAAATACAAAATAAAACTTTCAAGTGAAATCCAAATCATTGTAGAAGTAAAGCAGTATGTACATTGCAGTGTTAATGGCAAATGGGGCGAAATAGCCAAGTAATGGGACATTGGAATGGCTGCAGGGGGTGGCTCCATTCGACCATGATTTTGTGAGGGGGAAGGATGGCAAACTCAGACAGCTCCAGCTCAGTTGAACTATACCTCTCATCTGTCCAGATTTTCACAGAATTAATAGATTGCTGCTTCTCCTTTTTGGTTTGTTCCTCATAAAATGTGTGGTTTTCTGGCAAATCATTTAGGAATTAAGTCACTAAATAATGACCAACGTTGAGTTTCAGACTTCATAACCTTCAGAAAAATGCATGCTAAAGCAAGACCTGTTCTATCAACTAAGTTTTTACAAGAGTAATTTTAGTACTGTTTGTATGTTCCCCCAATATATTTGGCCTTGTCCAGATTTCCTGCATTAGAAGGTTGAAAGGTACGTGCAGATTGCTTTCTAGAATTAGGCATATCCATTCCTCTCAACTGTTCCTGATTTTGGCTCAAAATGTTGCTCTCCCTCTAATCCCTCTGCAAAATGTCAATTTTAGAAGAAAACATGAAGGGTTTACAATTAATAAATAACTGTAATAATCAGAGTTATAGATTACTTTTATTTCAGAAATGCATGTAGATTAATTTATTTTGTCAGCTGCTCAAGCTAACAGTGCTAATATTAAAAAGTGTCCCTTTGACAGGTTCCCAGCTGCATTGTGTGGCTATTTTATATTTTTGCATCACATTTTTGCTCCATTTTTCATAAAATTGTGGTTTTCTGGCAAATTGGTGGCAAATCTTTAAAGACTGAAGTTAGAAAATGACAGGCATTTGAGTTTCAGATTTCATACCCTTTAAAAAATTCACACTAATGCAAGACCTACTATTCTATTAGAAAGTTTATAAGAGCAATCTTTAAATATTGTCCTTATTTTTGGGCTTTTGTCCTGCTTCTGTGTATGTCTTTGTCCAGATTTCTTAGTCTGAGGTTGAGAGGTATGACAAATGTGTCAGGGCCATTGCAGTCAGACAGAGACATTTCAAGTTGTGACATACTTGTTGCACCCCACTCCCTCATGTAGTGACTCTGGATGTGTCCAAGCAAGGCAAGGAGCAGTTATGCAGTTTAAGTGTGCAGAGCATCCCCCCCCCCCCATCCAAGGTAGACACTAGTACTACAGTGGCTTTTCATCTGTCCTTGCTTGATTTTGCAGAATGTTCTGGTTTTCTGTCATATTTTTATTGTTGATTATGCTTCTTATTATTCAGAAAGTGCCCATTGCTCTGTGTTTAACTAGCAATGCTTTCATGACCTTCAGGTAAGCTTGTCTGAGATTGTAAGATGCTAGTAAGCTTTAATAAGCCCACTGTTAAAGAATTGCCAACATTGAAAGCCTTGTTGTTGTTGCTATGCAGAGAATATTTACATAACTAGATAACGTATAAGCCTCGGGTATTGAAATGCATATGATAGTATTTGTAATAAAGGACAGAATTACAGTACTTTAAGAAGCTCATTACCTTTGTTGGAGACTTGCAGTCATCTTTGCAGGCTTTACCCATAAACTAAACAAAATGGCAATCTATCATGTGTGGTCCATAACCTGTGCAGTAATCCTTGAAGGAATTTATCTTGAGCTTGTTTCTTGTTTGCTGTTCATTTTTTACTTTGATCGTGTTTTCCCAATGAAACAAGTAGATAGTTGTCGGGCAGCAGGTCTTTTTTGGATAAGAAATATTTTTACAAGCCCCCCTTAACATTTCCCCTGTTCCATTGTACAACAGCAACGATTTCACATAGGGCCATTATACTGTGTCTCTGACAAAGTATGTTAAGGCTTCTGTAGATGTCATAGAGTGAGTGGATGTTTGTGATGTTATTACAGTATGTATTGCAATTGATTCAGGTGTGGGGGAGATGTAGGTGGGTGTACATAGCAGATGCAGGTGTGTAGGAACTGCATTTATACATATTCGATATGTGTGTGAGGGCTCCTTTCCTATTTGAAGACCTGTCCTTTATTGGACTAATACTATGGTAATTGCAGGCTGATTCATTAAGCCATTGTTAATAGGTTCCTGTATAGCATGCAGGTGATGTTGGTCCTTCAATCCCTTCGGAAATACATTGGTATGTAATGAAATGTTGCTACATGAAAGCTGTCTCATGTATTTCTTTCACAGATATTTGCACTCATTGGAGATGTGTTGGTGACTGAACCTCTTTGGCTTGGGTTGCCACCTTTTCAAATGGCCATAGAGGGACATTTGCAGGACACACATTGGATTTTAGAGGCTGACATATACCCACGGTCAGTATAAAGTATAGAACTTTACATATATGCCTATAAAAAAGCTTATTCTTGTAGCAGTTTACTTGCTTATCCTGTTTCTTGTTACATGTAGGTATTTTAGATACAGATGACTATTTTATGCAACAATTACATTAAATATGGAACATGCCAAATGTCTCGAGATTGTAGGACATTAGTATTTGTACTCATTTTGGTCAGGACACTACCCCACATAGAGGGACTTCCCCTCTCAAGGTGGGACAGGTGGTAACCCTATCTTTGGCTCATGTCCATAGCACATATTTGTAATAGTGTATAGACATATATACTCTCCATATCCTTTGTTCATAACATTCGGTCGTGGCGGAATGTGTGATTGCTATGGTCCATGTTATACACATATTTGAAGACTTCAGCCACTGTATACGGCATACACATGGATTCAGGAATGCACATACTTCCAATGACCACATTAACGTTCCCAGACTCAAAAACCCCACAATACCGAACACTCAAACTCGCGACAGTCAAACTCCCTGAACTAACCCAAACACAGAACACACACACACACACACACACACACACACACACACACACAGACACACTGCTACCCATCACATCCAAACATGCCCCCATACACCCCCCATGTGGGTGGCTGCCACACCACACCTACTTTAATAATCTACCTCCGAGATAGCGCAAACAGACACACGAAGCAAACCCACACTCACACATTACAGTCCCCCGGAAACACACACCACACTCAGAACACACACTTACATACACTACAGCAATCAGAAACACACTTACACACAGTACCTACCTGAACCGCAACACCAGAAGCACTACCTAAATGTCCCTTAACATGATAATAGTACTCGCGATTCTGGTGTTTCGGTACTGTGGTCTTTCGGTCTTTGAGCCTCGTGATTATGTGCATCAGTATGTAAAGCATTTGGTATTTGGTAGTATCCTATTTATATGTACCTCCATGGTTGTGTAGATGTTGTTAACCTATGTATATATTTGCATATATATGTATATCCATATATATCGACATATATCTCTCTATCACCCTTTCTCTCTCTATATTATATATATATATATATATATATATATAGAGAGAGAGAGAGAGAGAGAATACACCTTTCATTGGGTACATAGCGGTGTATACTATTTCCCGAAGTCCACCCTTTTGTGTTTTAACCTGTCCCAATACACACCTGCCGTTGGTACATCTCAGGTAGGTTAGTGGTAGGTTCTTGTGAAGATTGTGTACATGGTTGCATGTTCTACTCCTGGCAGTGGTCATTTTACCTCTCAGAGCAGGTACTATTAGTACAAGGGTAAATAACGTACATTTCAGTGGTTCTGGGCAACTTTGCCCGTGATCTGCGTGATATTCAGCAAAGGTTAAACCTGCATTGTGCATATCCATGTAGTTATGTTTAAATGCCGCTTACCGCCACTAACCGGCACAAAAACCCGCTAACATGTGCTTAAACGTGCTTTAATGACCTGCATCCAACATACATTATTCGGGACATCAGAATTACGTAACAGCCCTTGCAGGTCGTGGAACCGGGACCATGAATGACACAGTCAGTGGCTTTACCCTTGAGGCATCTGGGATATGTACAAGTGTTATGGTGTTTAGTATGTAGAGTGCACTACAGCTGTTCCTCAATACTGCAAACAAATATGTAATTCAGTTGGTGTACATATGGATGATACCTGTTAATGGTATGTCCACGTGATGCTTAATGGATATGCTCCAGCTATGGGAATCCATGTCACAGTGAGCCACACACTGTAATGAGCTACACCTTGCCACAACCATAACTGGAGAATGCTGGGGTGACAAATACCTGTCATGGGTACTCCCCATGCTTTGGAACTACATCCCTGATTACATTATATGGAGCCCCTCATTAACACACCAGGGAATCCTTGCAGAGTGGGTGGGGAACAGTGGTTACACCCCAGGGACCCCGCAACTGGCTCTGCTCCACAGAGGTACAGTTAGTTAATCAATGGGGTGGCAACAGCAGACACATTTTGGCTAGGCTTATGAATGGCCTCTGACAGTTAGGTATGTACCTACCGATGTACCTAGGAACCTATACATACAGTATCAACACATGCTGTTAGCTTAATTTACTGTTCAGGTATTGACTTACCTTGTGCCAATAGCAGTTGTGTGTGCAATAGTTGATAGCTGCCTATGGAGGATGCACACAATAGACCACTTATACATGACAATTTACAGGTGGTCATGTGTGTGTGCCATCCATGTTTACTGTGTGTGCAGGTGGAGAAGGGTGTCAGTCCATAGGTGCCTACACTGTCAGTGTGTGTGCTATATGTTCCCTCTTTGCCAAGGCATGGGCATACTAGGCATGCCTCCATCTGCCTACTGGGGCTGGCACAGGGTGTTCATGGTCTGGATCCCTCTGTGCCTGTGGTGCCCTTGGCAATTGTGATGGGCTGTGAGGGCCTTCATCATTATGTCCCTGCTGCAGCTGTTTCCGCAGGATCATATTATGTAGCATGGCACATACTATGAAGATGTGGGCACACGTGCCTGGAGAGTACTGCAAGGCTCCACCAGATATGTCAAAGCAATGGAACCATGATTTCAGCATCCCAAAAACATGCTCTATGATTATTCTGGTTTGTGCGTGTGCCTCATTATGGTGTTCTTGCATGGGTGTGTGTGCATTTCTGATTAGAATCATCATCCATGGCTCCAGTGCATTGCCAGCATCCCCCACAAGGTGGCCATATGGGATGTCCCCCCTGACAAATACCTGGTACAGCTGTGAGGCATGCCAGATGTGGGAGTCGTGGTAGCTTCCAGGGCTGCCAGCACCCACATCCATGATATTGCCCTGGGCATTGCACATGACCTGGCAGTTAATGGAGTGGTATCCCTTGCTGTTTATGTAGTGCCTACCATGCTCACCGGGTGGTGACTTAATGTGTATGCTCGTGCAGTCTATTGCACCCAGTACTTCCAGGTAGTCTGCCACATGGTGGAAGAGGCGCATATTGCTGGCCAACTCCTCCTGTGTTCGGGGGAAGTATATATGCTCATTGTCATGTGGTAACATGGCATCCAGGAACTGGTGGAGTACCCTGGATGCTGATACCTGTGAGATCCCCATGATATCTCCAGTTGGCCTTTGAAAGGTACCTGTGGCTAGTATTCTCACGCTTACCTCTGTTGTTTCTGGCTCTGAGGTGTGGCCAGCACAGCTCAGCAATTTGCTGTATGATGTCCCTGTCTACCCTGTAATGCTCTACTATCTCCAGATCATCTAGCCCCTGGTAGGTTACCCTTGGTCTGAACACTCTTCTCCTCCTCCTCCAGCACTTGAGGTGGTTGTCAGCATCATCCTCCACACCACCTTTAGTCTCCAACACATACTGATGAATCAAAGCTATGGCAGCTCCCAACATGTACATTTTAAAAGTTACATATCTGTTTACACTGATGGTGCATTGTTTGGGAATACACAAGTGTGCGTGAGGTGCCTTCACACTTTATACTATTGTGCTTTGGAAGCTGATGATGTCATAGGGAGTGTATGTACAATCTGAGCTGCAGGGTATCTTACTTATGGGTTTTACCACAGGTACTGCTATTGTGGGGCCTTTGGTGTTGAATTACACTTGGCTACCATGGATTATCTCTTGCCCTTGCCTTCATTTTTCAAACCGATTCCCCTCCCATTGTCAGGCATGCATCCAGCAGCCTGCTTTCTTGTTTTGTACTTTCCCAACACAGGATTGTGTTGTGAAATGTGTTCTGTAGCCGATCTACTGCAGGTTTGCTTTGTTCTGCTGTGACAGTTCTTTTTTCTTTGCAATCCGGCACCTCCCCTTTCCTGTTCTGCAGGTTGCTGCTAGCAGCCTTGTTAGCTGTCGTCAATGGCCCAGTGTGAGTTAATAGGTGTTAATTACTCAGTTGTACTCCAATTACCCTGCTGCGGCATTTCCTTATTGTCTTCCCATAACCTTCCTGTTTCAGCTGTGGTGCGTGCCATGCGCAGCCATTTACCAGGTTTTGGGCGCATTGTCATCTGCATACACATGCTCTTTCGGTCACCTTGTGTGCTCTCAGCTAAGCAAAGCTATGGCTACATCCACACCCCTATCCTGCGGCTTTGCTTAGCAATGGGCAACCCAGATTAGCAATGCTCCAATATGCTTACAGCTGTGGTGGCACACCCCTCTCCTGATGTCATGTATACCTGCAGGCCACTCCTTGGTGTTATACTGCTACGCCATGTGGTACAGCCTTACACCGTCAAGGTGTTTGCGATTCAGTATTACTTGCCTCATTTGCATGGCATTGACTACTAATTCCTAGTTAACTCGCCAAACACTGTCACAGTCCCGTAGCAACCCTTGCACCTTGGTTGTGGTGTAGCATGCATACCATTGACTATTATGGCGAAATCATAATTTGTGTTACATTGCAGTTTTATGACATCTATATATATTTTCCTTGTGTTCCCATTTGCGCACCCATGCACTGCAGTTGTACTTTGTGTTAGTGTGGCCATGACATTAACTGTTATTTTTTTATGTGTTGTGCGTGTTTTTTTATGCCATTGGCTGTATATTTAGCCATTGGCATATGTTAACTTTGTAATACATAAGTTTGGTCCGCTTTCATGGCTCTGATGTTCTGTTTGAAAAAATGCAAACCTTTTTTTGGTTTGCATTTCTGTATGCATACGCTACGCCTGCACCATTTCATGAATCACTATGTACCTTCATTTGCATGCTGCACTACTGCACATGGGATGATTAGCATACATGCGCCAAGAGCTGCACAGCTATGGCGTACGCTGGTAGTGCATGTAGAATCGGCTCGTACCTGAATCGCTCGGTGGCCATATTTGGCATTAGAACACCTACTCTATGCCTGCGCCTGGCGCAAGCTTCATGAATCCCAGGGATAGAATAATACAAGTCACTAGCATTATTTTATTTTTGTGAAAATCACTTCCTGAAGTGCACTGCTGACAAACTCATTTGCTCAAGTGTTAGCACATGCATAGTTATGAAGTTTTGAACTTAGAATGTAAATTAACAGTGATCTATGTTGCTCCAAGGCAACCTTCTAGCAATAAGGAGTGCAGACATAGAAACAGTTCTGATTCTCAACCAGTGCAGAACAGATTTGCGTCATGTTAATTTTTTCTGTGCCATGGTTTACACATTTGTTATGATTTTTTGCAATAAAGTATTCAGTATTTGATTAGTATAGGTCAATAATTAGACTGCCCTTATATCTGGTGACTGTCCACGGATTTGAGACATGCTGTACAGTTCATTATGGAAATTTTGTGTTTGCATGACATCACTGAGTAGTACAGTCACTACATGATAACATACATGTAGAGTAGTACAGTCACTACATGATAACATACATGTAGGTGTCATAGCAGCAATAGTTATAAGATGTGCCCAGTGTGATATGCTTGTTAAATTTTAAGGCCTTGCTTGTACCAACTGAAGTGCACTTATTTTTGGTAAGGTATGAGCATTTCTGGGCTGATTATGAACCACATAAGGGACCAAGCATATTAATGCTGGCAGAATCACAAATATGTGCATGAATCCATGGGTCAAAATTAATGAGAAATTATATGTTCAATATTTCTGGACCTGATGCTGAATTCAAAAACCCACCAGTCTTCATTGGCAGTCTATAGACATGATCGATAGCTGACTACACCACAAAGGAAGGCAAATATCAAGTGCCAAAACTCATACAATTGAAGGGACTGTGTAAACACTATGAAGCATGTCATTTCCCCGACAACCCATACAAAGCTTCTTGGAGTGGAAATAGACAATAACCTAAAATTTGACTTACATGTCTCCCTAACAATAAAAAAAGTCCGTAAGAAACGTGGAAGTCTATATAGGCATAACAAGAGGTGGGGTTTCTGGCCCATAAATTGTAGTTTATTGGCCGTTTGGGCAGTTTTTCCATCTCTTTCAACTTTCTGGTTTAAAAGTCCATGTTTGCACTTGTTTCCCATCTTTCATGTAACTAGTCTAGTCCAGATACAGATTTGCTGTATCCAGGACTGTTTGTAAGCTTCTGAGCGGTGCCAAAGTCTGCTCTTCAATTCTTCCCTTAGATCTGCCTGTTACATGCCAGGATCAGCCACATAACACACGTACTCAGGTCCCTCAACAACAGGTACAAATAGGACTCTGTCATTGTACATGTGGGTGTGAATGACCTGAGACGTACCTCCCTGGACTACATTAAAAGAGACATGGAGGAGCTCTCAGATTATGTAGCCCAGGCAGGTATGACCCTAGCCCTGAGAAGCATCCTACCATCACCCAGAATGATAACACAGTACAAGCAGAAAATGATTGATATCAGCAATTGGCTAAGTTTCTGGTGTCATTCTAAGTGGATTCAGTATCTGTCTGCCTGGGATGACATGACTGACAGACCTCGATGCTTTGCCAGAAATAGCCTGCATCTGTCACCCCTGGGTTTCCAGATACTGGCCAAGGCTCTTGCCACCCCTATAGTGCCTTTCTTAGGTGGTGTTCCAAAGACCAAATTACCACTGTAACAGCTGCAAACAAGTGCAATCTGAGGGTCATGCTGCTCAATGCTAGAAGTTTAAATCTCAAAATGCACTCACTCGAAACACTCCTTAAAATGAAGAACATTGACATTTGTGCTGTAACAGAGACCTGGTTCAAAGCAGCAGAAAGCACGCCTGCACTACCAGGCTATAACTCATTCCACACCATTCGGACCCAGAACTTGGACCAAAGTTCCAAAGGTGGTGGCGTTTCCATATTCATAAAGGATGCATACACCTCTAGACTGGTAGCCCAACATAACGCATCAGAGATAATTCATGTGCAGTTAACACTGGGTAAGACAGCGATTCAGGTCATCGTCTGCTATAGGTCCCAAACCATGTCCCAAGACTCACACTCCATGTTCCTAAGCACCCTGGAGAATATTAGGGTCCAACCTAACACTCTCATACTAGGCGACTTCAACTACCCCTACATTAACTGGGAAAACTACTCACGTACCAACACACTTGCCCAACATTTCCTGGAATTCATTAATTCCAATACCTTGGACCAGCTCGTTCTTACCCCCATTAGAGGTAGCAGCATCCCTGACCTGGTCATTACTAACATAGGCGACCATTGTTCTACACCAATAGTTAACTCCTCCCTGGTTAGACCACAAACTAATCACCTTGGAAATCCACGTCCCTCCCACCCCCACCCGCAAAGGTAACTGTTAAAAGAAAATTATACTTTAAAAATGATTAAAACACGGTAGGTTTAGGTTAAGGCACTTTAATCTTGCAGCAAGGAGACAAAAACATGCTGTTACAGAGTTTGTCTAACTAGAAACAGGAAATACTTTAATTTTTATACCTTTACTAACTTGACATGGTCTACCAAGCTGACGTAACAGATTACCACCTTTTTCATCATCTGCTGACCATTTTTCCCATGAATTTCTGCTGATTTATCAATTTTTATGTGAAACTTACTGAAAAAGACAACATGGCCTTGATTACTACCAGTTAAATACATGTTATGTTACTATTCAAAATACTATGGCTAATTCAAGCACAATGCTAACAGTTCATTTCTCTAATAATCCTTTGTTCACTTTATCTCTAAGTTACTGCAGCTGCATATGTTCACATGCTGCAGACAGAGCTGATTGTTTAAAGTCATTACATTTACAAAATATAGTATTGTTCATTCATTCGTTCCTGACCTAGCAGATAAGCACCTGCTTTTCAAGTACACTTCCAAAAGGCATAAACATGAATATTGCTGTGCTAGCAGTTACTAGGTCAGAGGGCATCTTGCAGTTTCAGAAAGCATACTGCAGTTTTCAAAAAGCATCTTTTTAGTCTAATATGAAACTCAATTTATAACACAATGCATGAAAAATAGAATGAAAAGCATATTAATTCATTTGATTATTAATTGGCATTAAGCACACACATATTAATACATATTTTTATAACATTTCCTTCCTGTTATTACTTTTTAATTCTATTTTCAAAAAAGAATAAACAGTTTACTTCTTTTCCTAACCTCTTCCAACCAGGATTTGCAGTTAAGAAAGTCATTCAGTTTAAACTTTTATGAAAGTGTTTTGCATTTTAACAACTCTTTAAATTCAGTACTTTGATACATAGTCTCAGATACTGATATATTTATGAATTCTTTGATTAATTTCTTCATGCAGGGAATCCCACAACAAACACAAACTCCTATTAGGAGTAATCATACCCCAATGGCAATTGATATGTTCATTAGGATGGAACCCCACCCCCCAAATGCATTCTGGAAAAAGTCTGTCAGAGGGTTTGGGCCTGGTTTGGTCATGGCCGACACTTGCTGAATTACCTCGAGATGATCATTAATTTTATGCTGATGATGAGGAATAAACGCACAGCATTCTTCTTTGATTAAAGCGCATGTCCCACCCCTCGCCGCTAGGGTGAAGTCAAGAGTCATTTGATTTTGGAGTACTACAGTTCTTATGGCATTTAGTTTATCAGTTATCAGTTTAAGAGCAGAAAAAGTCGCATTACTCATTACTTTGAGAAGTTTTGACAGTTTTCGCAGCTCCCATATCGGTTTAACTGCACCATATGCAGGTAATATACCTGCCCAGGATATAACAGCATCACTCAAGTCCATGTGCGCAAGTTTGGTTCCCACATTACGATGGTCTTTTCAGCCTGCTTCGATCTGTCCTACTGCATTTTCAGGTTTTTTAACAGTCTTTTTGGTTACATCTCGAGTATTTCGAATACTTTTCTGAGGCAAAACTGCAGTGTGTCGGATGGCCGGAACCAGGTACCCCAAAAAACAACTGCCAGACCAATTCTCAGGTAACCATTTATATGCTTTTTTACCACACACAAAATAACAGTCCTCTACTTTAGTTGTTACTTTGTTACAGAATGACTGCCCTGCATGAAACATTTTCCTATCTATCACAGATAACTGTTTGAAAAGTACAGGATTACATTGCACCTGATCAAGGGTTTTATGCATAGATTTCAGAAATGAGTCATAATCTGTACTACATGATCCACCTAAATCGTTTGGTTTTCTATAACATTTATACTGTACTGTGACGTTACACTTGCTCCATCCCACTTGGATGGTATCATTTTTGTAAAAACATACAATTCCTTTTTGTGTTACAGGCAAATACAGTGCTACCTTATCATATGCTTTAATAGCAACTGTGTCAAAGACCAGATTTTCCCAGGTCTCATTGACCCCTAGGGGGATAGCAGCCATTAATAACCCCCCGTACGCTGTTGGTATGGCCGTGCAGACCCAGCAATTTGAAACATTAAAAGTCTCAGCATACACACGTGTAATTGCCTGATAGGTGTTAAAGTTCGGATGCCAGTCTATGTTTGGTTCATTACGTTTAATCAGTTTAACTTTCGTGGCAGGAAAAAGAAGTGGCCACAACAAAAAGATCAATGTGATTAGCACAGCTATTAAAATAATCATACAAGTTTTTTGAGGTTGCTCAATGTCTCTATTCACTTTGTACCTGGTCATTATGTTCTCGTTGTACAACAGTAACAAAATTTTTATCCAGTTCAAAGTTCTTAACTAGTTTACAGTGCGTCAAATGAATCCAGGAAGCTCGCTCCATGATCTTGACTGCAGTGGGTGTCGACAGTAGTACCTGGTACGGTCCTTCCCACTTCGGAGAACTCCAGTTCTTTCGCTTCACAATCTTCACCCAGACCCAAGTGCCTGGGGCTACTGGTGCTTCCGATTTCGGTTGCTCTTTATCTGAAACAGAATTTAACTGCAAAAGTTTGTTATTTAAAAACCGTCTCATATACCCTGCAAGTGAACTGTCAGCCTCTTGCTCTGCGGACATGAGAGGCTTCCACTGAGGTGTATAATATGCCCTCCCAAACAAAGTTTCAAAAGGAGTCAATCCCTTTGCATTTGGAACAGTTCTCATGCTCAACAGTGCTAAAGGCAAACAGTGCACCCAGTTCTTCTGTGTTTCAGTCACTAACTTTCTGAGTTTACTCTTTAATACCCCATTATGCCTCTCTACTAACCCTGCAGATTGGGGGTGATAAGCACAGTGATTTTTTAACGATATTCCAAAATAACGACTAAGTTGTTGTACTGTTTGGTTCACGAAATGTGTACCATTATCACTATAAATCTTTTCCGGTATACCAAATCTGGGTATAATTTCTTTAACAAGGACCTTTGCAACAGTAGCTGCATCTGGATTTTTAGTTGGAAAAGCTTCCACCCATTTGAAAACATATCTATAATGATAAGGCAATACTTTTTATTCTCGCATTTATTCAGTTCTATGAAATCCATACAAATAGTATGAAATGGATACGGTGGTGTAGGGAAACTCCCTTGCTTAGGCTTTAATGGCCCTTGTGCATGATGCTTGTTACAAACATGGCAAGCTGCACAAAATTCTTTTGTGTAGTTTGTAAATCCATAGGTTGTAAACACTCGATTCACTAACTGTACCATCCCCCCTGTTGAGACATGGCTCTGCCCATGGCTCAACAAAGCTGCATACCTAAACAAGTTAGATGGCAAAATTGTTTTTTTTTTTTTTTTGGAGATGTACAGTCCCTTTTTAAGGATTGCTCCTCGTTTTACCCACTTCTGTTTTTCTACATTTGTAGTAAGTGTCTGCATTGTTTTTTACATTTTTAAATCTAAAATCTCAGAGGGTTGTAATTCCTCACTCAAAAGAAAAGCTTCTGAGGCTGAAGCTGCCTGCTTCGCAGCTGTATCAGCCCGCGCATTACCTTTTGAAATTTTATCCTGTTGCTTTGTATGAGCTACACATTTGCAAATAGCTACCTTTCGAGGTAACTGAATAGAGTCTAATAAATTTAAAATAAATTGCACATGATTAATTGGTTTACCAGTAGATGTTATCATTCCTCTATTTTTCCACTGCTGTGCAAAAACATGTACAGTAGAAAAAGCATATTGACTGTCAGTATAAATATTTACTTTTTTTACCTTTTGCTAAGGTACATGCCCTTGTTAAGGCAATCAGTTTTGCTGCTTGTGCAGATAGACTGTGTGGTAACGATTTTGCTTTTAAAGTCTCAGTATCAGAAACAACTGCATACCCCACTAGGATCTGTCCTGTAGGACCCCTCCTGCACGGGCCGTCCACGTAGTATGTCACCTCGGCATCATCCAAGGGAACATCTGTAAGGTCTTGTCTCAGTAATGTTTTTTGCTCAATCTCCTGCAGACAGCAGTGTGGTTTGCCATCCGCAGGGGTTGGGAGCAAGGTTGACGGATTCAAAGTTGTGCATCATTTAATTGTCATATGAGGTTGGCTCAACAGTATAGTCATACAGGAAAGATGTCTAGCAAGAGAGAGAGAGATGCTACTTTTTCTTGTAGTAAAATAATTGCGACTGCATGAGGCACTCTCAATATGAGAGGGTGAAATAACAGTACTGAGGCCGAAGCCTGCACCGCCATTGCAGCTGCAACTACTGCT
Source organism: Protopterus annectens (assembly GCF_019279795.1). Classification (NCBI taxonomy): domain Eukaryota; kingdom Metazoa; phylum Chordata; order Ceratodontiformes; family Protopteridae; genus Protopterus; species Protopterus annectens. The sequence continues at coordinate 356,736,712 of NC_056728.1, forward strand.
TGTACACAGTGGGGCAGGGACCGCACCACTGGGTCTAACTGTGATGAATAGTAAGCTATGGGGCGTTGCTTATCCCCATGCTGTTGTGTCAATACTGATGTCATATATCCCTGCTTACAGTCTACAGTATGAAAAAACTGCTTATGATAGTTAGGTAGTCTTAAAACTAAGGATGATGCTATCAGTTGTTTCAGTTTGCAGAAAGCTGCTTTTGCTTTTGGCGTCCATTGTAATAATTTCTGTGCCACCATCAGTTTTTTGAATATTAAATTAGCCAGTGGAGCAGATTCCAATGCATAATTTGGTATCCAACTCCGACAAAAGTTAGTAGTTTTCAGGAAGGGCATTATTTTCTTCTTGGTAGTTTGTCTAGGTGCTTGTAATATTGCTGTTTTTTTATCTTTATTTAGTATTCTACCTTCTTTGGATATTACATATCCTAAGTACTTAACTTGTTTTTTTCAAAGTTGTAGTTTGTTTTTATTTACTTTGTGTCCCTAAGTAGCTAAAAACTGTAATAATGCTATGGTGTCCTCTTTACATTTCTGCTGGGTGGGGGCGGCCAGCAGAATGTCGTCTACATAAAGTAAAATCTGACTACCTTTGGGTGGGATAAATCCCGCCAGGTTGCTTGCCATTTCTTGTGTAAATATTGTTGGACTTTCACAATATTCCTGTGGTAATTTCGTATATGTATACCGTTTCCCCTGAAATGTGAATGCGAACCAATGTTGGCTGTCGGGGTGTATTGGTATTGAGAAAAATGCATTACTAATATCTATCACAGAAAAATACTTTTGCTGAGGTTTTAAGTCATTCAGTAAGGTGTGTGGATCTGGCACCGGTGGTGCCCTCGGTATAACTGCATTATTTACAGCTTGTAAATCTTGGACCATACGCCATTTTCCATTCACTTTCCTGACAGGAAATAAGGGTGTATTACATGGTGAATCAGAGGATTCTATCAAGACTCCTTCCTTAAGTAAGGCTGCTATTATAGGTTTAATTCCTATCTCTGCATCCTTTCTCAAGAGATACTGTCTTTTTTGAGGTCTAAATGCTGACTTTGACGTAATAGTAACTGGTCCGGCTGTCCGTATAAGTCCTACATTTGATTTTTCTGTTGACCAGAGAGTCTCTGGTATGTTTTGCAAGGCCTTTTTCTCTTTCTCCAACAAGAGTAATACTCAGCTATTTTCACTAACCTGTGAGTGCACAGCTGGGTGTGTCTGTGTTATCCAGTTTAATTTTTGTTTCTGTACTCCTTGTTCGGAGAGTTTTAATTCTGTCTGCTTTTTCCACCTTGTGACTTTTTCTCCTAAGTCTGCCCATATTAAACTTTTATTTTTAGTTAAGCTGACATGTGGCAATCGATTAGATTTGTAAAGTGCTAAAAATTCCTGGGGCAATGAACAGCTTGCTACACTGTTTTCTTCTGCATCCCAGTACAAGTTTCGTAACACTAGTCTGTTTGCATGGTTTTGAAACAATTTCTGCTCATATTCTTTATCAGGTCCTGGTCTATTACAGTAATACAGAGTACAATGCAACAAATGCTGTTTGTCAATGTCGAGGGAGGGGGACTTACTGATGGCTACATTTATCAGTTCTTCGGTTACTGCCCCTGGACCAGTCGTAACTAAGTCTTGGCTGTACCAGTAATATGTCTCACCCTCCGGTCGCACTACAAAAGTATCCATTTGTCGCTGTGCTTCCATACCCTGCATGGTTGGAACTACGGCTATGCCAAATATCTGCATTAAGTCTATACCCAAAAGGTTTACTGGGCATTTTGCAGAAACTACAATTTTACTTTTCTGGGTCATTCCTGAAATGGGGTCTGTTATCGCTATGTCATGGGAGAGTGGCTCCCGATACAGCTGTCCATTAGCTGCTTTTACTAGTATATTATCTGGTGATTTTGAATCTTTTGGTAACTTAGAAGGGTGTATCAGGGTCCGTGAAGCCCCTGAGTCACACAAAAATTTGACTTTCCACCCCTCTACCAGAAGCGTCATTTCCGGTGTTGTATCTGCTAAGTAAAGCTCCAAGCTCAATAAGGCTAAGTCCAAAATTTTATTTTTTTCAATGTCTGCAAATTTATGTACATCTTCTACCCCTTCTATCACATCCTCTACCCTTGCTATTACATTTGTACTTGTTTTCTCCTGTTTATTTTCATTTAATGATTCCTGACTGTCATATAGTCATTCTTCGTCCTCCTTATTTTCTGTAGTCGCCTTTTTATTTAATTTGCAATCTTTTGCTAAATGTCCTTTTTTCCCGCATTTAAAACATTCACCTCTTTTCTTTCTTTCTTTCTTTAAAATCTGCTGATCGTTTGTCAGATTGCTTATTTTCCTGGGCATTTTTTTTACCTTTTCTCCCAGTTTGTACTACAAATACTTCTGACCGATCTTCTGCTGAAAATACTTGAGTTTTTTTTTTCTTTTTGCTATTAAAATGTCTCTCTGCATGTCTAGTGTATTCGAGTAATGGCTGTAATTTACTTGTACGATGATCTACCATGTGCTTTGTAATAAAGCTGCTAATGGGAGTTATACTACCCTTCAAGAATGCATTCTTTAGCTGTTGTTCATAGGGGGAATCTTCTGTCTGATTTTTTGGTATCTGCATTCCGCAGTGGTTATTAAAACACTCTAATAATCTAGCATTGTATCTACCAACTGTTTCACCTTATTGTTGAATGCATTGATTAATGCAAGTCCAATCAGCCCTAGGCTTCCACTTCTCAGAGATTTGGTCCATCAGACTTTTCACTCTGCCATGCAATTCTGCATTAGTATGTGGGAGTGGTCTAAGCTGTGCGTCACGAGGATTTCAGTCGCCACTGATCATGTGCCAATCTGGACCCACAATTTGTGTCTTTTAAAAATTTTAGAAAATTCACTTTCGGATGGAGAATTCCCTCTGTGGCTTTTCGGATATCCTCCGGTGTCCACGGTCTGTAAACTAAAAAAGTTGGATCCTGTCCTGCCTGAGGATTTGGTACTTCTATGAGTGGACATATTTCTTCCTCACTCATAGCATGTAAATTCCTATTTATTTCACATAGTTCAATCTCCCTTCTCAATTTGCGTGTTCGAGACCTTGTCTCGATAGGATCCCTGACAAACGGTTTTGATGTTGCAGAAACAGCTGGGTATAGCGGAGGTGGATCAGCTTGTCCACTCGCTTTATATTTTGGTAAGGGGAACGGAGGGGGTGAAGGAGGGACCGTTGCTATTACCAAGTTATTATCTTCTTTGTCTAAGAACATCATTTTTGAGTTTTTAATCTTTTGTTCCCTGCGATTTGCTTTCTCAAGCCACCTATGTGCCTGAGGAACTCCTAATTTCTGTTGCTTTTTTAATTTACCTTTTGCATCTGTTTTTAGTTGCCTGACAAGTTTAATAAGTGCGAGTTTATCTAAATTACCATTGAATTTATACTTATCAACCCATTTCGAATAATACTTAACATTGTCAGCACGCTGTAATTGCATATATTTCGCTTCTTCAGTTAGGGGCGGGTCTCGGGAACTTTTTGTACACTGATTTCCCATTGTTGCCTTGGCTAAGTTGTAAATTGTTATGTAACCCTTCTTATCACGTGGTACCACAATCCTATACCTTTTCACAATTTATCTAGAATAACTGCCTACCTATCCTGTTTCTCTGATCTATGACCATAACAGTAACCCCTTTTTTGTCCCTGATCTGCACATGCAAATCTTCCTGACAAAAACAGTTCTGTAACTAGTCTCTGATCTTAAAACAGAAATAGGGTAATTCCTCCTTACCTGACCCTCCGTGAGTTGATCCACCGGATCGTTGACTCGTCCTCCAATCCCAGATCAGAAACAGTGGCTGGCCTCTTTCGAACAACAATTCAGTCGGAGATCTTTCAAAACAGAAGAGCCGATTTGGCCTCTTCTCCGTACGGGTGCATGCCACCGGGCCCAATTCTGACCTAGGCCTAGAGTGAGAGGTACTTTCCGGTCCGAAGGACCAAACTGTCAAAAGAAACTTATACTTTAAAAATGATCAAAACATGGTAGGTTCAGGTTAAGGCACTTTAATCTTGTAGCAAGGAGAGAAAAACGTGCTGTTACAGAGTTTGTCTAACTAGAAACAGGAAATACTTTCATTTTTATACATTCACTAACTTGACATGGCCTACCAAGCTGACGTAACAGATTACCACCTTTTTCATCATCATCTGCTGACCATTTTTCCCATGAATTTCTGCTGATTTATCAATTTTTATGTGAAACTTCCTGAGGAAAACAACATGGCCTTGATTGCTACCAGTTAGATACATGTTATGTTACTATTCAAGATACTATGGCTAATTCAAGCACAATGCTAACAGTTCATTTCTCTAATAATCCTTTGTTCACTTTATCTCTAAGTTACTGCAGCTGCATATGTTCACATGCTGCAAACAGAGCTCAGAATATAGTATTGTTCATTCATTCATTCCTGACCTAGCAGATAAGCACCTGCTTCTCAAGTACACTTCCAAAAGGCATAAACGTAAATATTGCTGTGCTAGCAGTTACTAGGTCAGAGGGCATCTTGCAGTTTCAAAAAGCATACTGCAGTTTTCAAAAAGCATCTTTTTAGTCTAATATAAAACTCAATTTATAACACAATGCATGAAAAATAAAATAAAAAGCGTATTAATTCATTTGATTATTAATTGGCATTAAGCACACACATATTAATACATATTTTTCTAACAGTAACCAACATGAAAAACGACTCCAAAGTAGCTTTGGGCTCCTAAAAACAAAGCTGGCTAACTTCATGACACCCATGCAAATGGAGAATAGTTGCATGGTCGCCAAATCATACACCAATGCCCTGTACGACCACGTACACAAATGCATGGATCTCACCATACCCAATAGAATCGATAAGCTCTCCTCCAAAAAGAGGAAGCCAATCTGGTGGTCCCCTGCCATAAACAAACTCAGCAACTGAAGGAGGAAACTGATATGGAATAAGGTAAAGTCCCAAGACTGGAAAAATTCCCTTATCAGCCTCAACAAAAAGTTGAGATCCCTCATCAAATCTTCTAAAGCTAACTATGAAAACAGAACTGCAGCAGATAGTAAAGACAACCACAAGGCCTTCTATAGTTCTGTAAAGAATCTCCACACCAATACCCAGATTTGCTCTGAGCTACTGCACAATGATACCTCCTATACCGAGCCAACAGATATTGCCAATATACTGGCCGACAGATTCAGTGCCAACTTTACCACTCTCTCCCCCCAAAGGACCAATCACAATACCTGTATTTTTCCAGGCACCCAGTATTACTGCTGCACAGGTTAAAACAGCACTGTCCAAGGCCAAGAATACAGTTTCTATGCGACCTGACAATATCCCTGGCTGTTTTCTACATGAACTACAGAGTGAACTGGCACCTCACCTGTGTGCCCTGTTCAATCACAGCTTCACCTCAGACTTTGTCCCTACCAAATGCCACACTGCTACAGTCATCCCTCTCCACAAAGGAGGCGTGACTACAGACCTTGGGAATTATCACCCCATTATCCTGATGAGTCTGATATGCAAAGCTATGGAACACATCATCATGGACCTAATAAAGAAGGATATAGGGAATCTCCAAACTCTGGATCCCAGACATATTGGTTTTGTGAAGGGCAGATCATGCCTGCTTAACCTGGTTGACTTCTTTGAGTCAGTCACAAGAGCAGTGAATGAAGGCAAGGAGGTTCATACAGTCTATCTTGATCTGGCCAAGGCCTTTCCTACCATTCCCTACTCAGGAATCATAGTAAAATTCACTAAGCTAGGCATCAACCCCTATATCACTAGGTGGGTTGCAAACTGGCTCACAGATAGAACCCACAGTATGAAAGTAGCTGACTCCAAGTCAGACTGATGACCAGTCACAAGCAGAGTCACACAGGGTTTGGTCCTGGGTCCTCTCCTGTTTGGTATCTACTTTTCTGAAGTCCAGGCCCACACGAAGGGACTCTGGCTAACAAAGTTCACCGAAGATTGCAACTTGGGAGCTATTATTAACTCCCCAAGTGATGTTGACATCCTACAGAAAGGCCTCACTGAGATCAATGACTGGTATCAGAACCACGGCCTTAAGCACAATGCCAAAATATGTTTCGCCATCCCCTTTGGGAAAAACCCAGTTCCCATGAATTACCACATTGATGGTAGTCCACTGAACACAGAAGGTGTTATAAGAGATCTGGGAACACAGGTTGACAGCAACCTCTCTTTTGACCACCACATTGCCACTGTGGTCAGAAAGTCCTTCTATGTGGCACATCTCATTACTAAGGGTTTTGCTTCCAGGAAGAAAGAGGTCATTGTCTCCCTCTACTCTTCTGGCCAGTCATCGAGTACAATGCCCCATTTCACATGTACCTCACTAGACACCTGCAACAACTAAAGAGGCTGCAAAAGTATCTCACAAAGAGGATCCTAGGCCTTAAACACTTGTCCTATATGGGTAAAAATAGAAAAAAGTGTATGTGGGAGGCAAATGCAGAGTGAATATAATGTCCCAAGTAGTTCACTATAAAATTCCAAATGCAATACACTGTAGGTAGCCTATGCAGGCAAATACTGACATCCAAGTACAGCGGATATGCTTCTTCCTAGTAGCACAACCACTAACTCACGACAATTCCACTCCACGAAATGATAGCTTGTCACAAACAACCAAATGAATACAAGCGTTTAGCGGAGGCTATAAAACATTTATTGAATAAAAACGGCAAGCGCTTTCAACTGGTGGTCTTCTTCAGGCCAATAGTAATTAAAAAACTTAGTACAAGCATTTAAATGTTTAAGCATTAAAAATGCAATGATGTCACATCCTGAGTTAATTAAAATGCATACATTGCCTAAGATTTAAAAGGGACATGAGACGTTGCTTTTATTACAAGCATAACTTATTATAGACAAATCTTTAAAAACATAAATAAAACACGAAAATATGCAATATGTATGTACAACCATACTGTATATTGCTATATAATTGATCTTATAAAAAATCCTTTACTCAAAAAATATATAAGAGAGAATAATACTTTCTCTTTACAACAAAATAGACACAGGCTAAAGTAAATGTAAGTATAAATGTAAATGTATATACATCCGCACATAACATGTTTGTAATGAATACATATAGATAACTATATCATACACAAATAATATGCATATGCAGTAAGGGGATAATGGACCATGATGTATGTGTGTATGTATAGGAAGGGTAATGCGTGTATATATATATATATATAGAGAGTATAAATATAAATGAATATGGATAATAATAATAATGTTGTGTGATGCTATATCAACCAGCTGAATAAATACTAAAGAAGATGAATAGGAAGGATTGCTATATCAACTAATAGAATGAATACTAAAGAAGATGGGTGGGAAGGATAGTGGGGGGGGAGGGGGGGAAGAGAAAGGGAGTAAAGGCAAAAATGGAATGTGAATGGCAAGGATGGAGTTATAAATATGTATAATGCATGTCTATAATGATGTGATATTCAATGTCGTAATGGCTTGGATCTCAGCATAGGTTTGATGGATACCTTGTCATTGAGGCCAGGGTAACAATCAGCTCTGAGTCTGATTATCCACTTAATCTCCTTTGCTTCAGTTGAATTTTGGATGTCACCCCTCCTCAATGTTGGTTCATTCACCTGTATTACTTGAAACTTAAACGTGTGTTGTTTGGAAGTATTGATAACATGTTTCGATAATGCACTATATGGTGAGGCTACTCTGATCTTATATAGGTGTTCCCTGATTCTCTCTTTCAATTTACGGTCAGTTTTACCTATATAAAATGCACAACACTGTGTGCAAGTCGCTAAATAGACTACATGTGCATTTTTACAGGAAGCTCCAATTGTAAAAACGAATTCCTGTCCTGTGTTTGGGTGTATAAAACTATCTGTTTCTTTGATGAATTTGCAATAGTTGCATCTGTTGCATTTCATAGTCATGCTGCTTTTCGCACAGCTTGCGGTCTCATGTATTCTATTTGGTCCACATAGCATTCTATATAAATTATATTTATTTTTATATGTGAACTTAGGAAAATTTTCAATCACTCCTGATATATCTGGGTCAGTGAGAAGAATATCCCAGTGCTTCCTATAAATATCTTTCACATATTTGACATCCTGTGTGTAGAATATTGGTATCCTAAGTCTATCACTGCTATCATTTACTGTATCCAATTCCTTGCATACATCATTTCTATTAGCAAAGTAAGGAAACTCTCTACTTTTCCTCAGCTCATTTATGTCTTTCGTGTTAGCATCTATCTCCTCAAGTGTGTAACTTCTATCCAAAAACATGTTCCTCAATTCAGACATTTTATTGTCAAAACTAGTATTGTCAGAGTGTAATCTAGATATCCTCATAGCTTGACCCTTGACAATGTTGTTAAAAATGTGTGCTGGATGCATGCTACTGCGATGTAATAAGTGATTGCGGTAGCAGCTTTTCCTATACACACCTGTGTTCAAGAGGCCACTGGGCAGTCTCTGAATGTAAACGTCCAGAAATGATATCAATTCTCTTGAGTTATCCATTGTAAATTTAAGATAATCCGTGTCAATATTAATATCTCTATGGAATTCTAAAAGTTGTTTTTCATCCCCTTTCCAAATAATGAAAAGATCATCAACGAAACGGGTGTAAAATGACACATAATTCTGATATGCAGTATTCTCAAATAGAGAATTTACCTCCCAACATGCCATTACTAGGTTGGCGTAGCTATTGGCACAAGAAGTGCCCATAGCTACGCCATCCTTTTGAATATAAATCTGGCTATCAAAAGTGAACACGTTATTCATAAGCACTAACTCCATGAGTTCACAGATAACTTCAATTTTACTGATAGAGAATGTGCCATCCCTCCCCAAACATTTGCTAATGCAAGTAATGCCATCCAAGTTCGGGATGACAGGGAAGAGGGACTGTACGTCTAGGGTGACTAGTATTTCCCTCTCTCCTTCTTTAACTGCATGTGTCTTACCAAGAGGACACTTTCTTTAGATGAATGTCATGTATTAGAGAAAGGTACTGCATTCATACCTTCAAGGAAAAGTGATATTACAGACAACATTATTGATCTCAAATTGTTCACTCGTAATTTACAGATCAAACTTGACTTTGCCGGTAGCACCTCAGAATTACATAAATTTAGGAAACCTAGCACATATGTTCTAAATAACCATCCATTGATAGAAGCATTTTCAAAATTGGTGGAAAAAGATTTATATGCAAATGATAGTATCAATAAAGGAAAGAAGTGGACAGGGAACCTTAATCCCGCACAGAGAAGAGCATTGAACAACTTAAGGAATGATGGTAGCATTATGTTAAGACCAGCCGACAAAGGGGGCCCTATAGTAGTGATGGACATGGATTATTATAAAACTAAGATGTACTTGATGCTTGGAGATACAAAATTCTATGAGAAGATTAATACTCATACATTGAATACAATTATGAATAGAGTCACAACCAAACTTGAAGTCCTACTACTTGAAGGGAAAATCAACGAAGAACTTTACAGATACTTCATCGTTGAACATCCCACCATACCCTGTATACAAGGGATGCCTAAGGTCCATAAAGATGGGACAGACCCCCCAATGAGACCAATTGTGGCCGGCAGAGGGTGGGTAACGGAACCCATATCCCTTTATTTAGAATACTTACTGAAACCAATTGTTAGTAAGTATGAACACATATTGAGAGACACAAAACAGTTCCTAGTAATGTTGTATGATAAGACACATGCAGTTAAAGAAGGAGAGAGGGACATACTAGTCATCCTAGATGTACAGTCCCTCTTCACTGTCATTCCGAATTTGGATGGCATTACTTGCATTAGCAAATGCTTGGAGAGGGATGGCACATTCTCTATGAGTAAAATTGAAGTTATCTGTGAACTCATGGAGTTAGTGCTTATGAATACCGTGTTCACTTTTGATAGCCAGATTTATATTCAAAAGGATGGCGTAGCTATGGGCACTTCTTGTGCCAATAGCTACGCCATCCTAGTAATGGCATGTTGGGAGGTAAATTCTCTATTTGAGAATACTGCATATCAGAATTATGTGTCATTTTACACCCGTTTCGTTGATGACCTTTTCATTATTTGGAAAGGGGATGAAAAACAACTTTTAGAATTCCATAGAGATATTAATATCAACACGGATTATCTTAAATTTACAATGGATAACTCCAGAGAATTGATATCATTTCTGGACGTTTACATTCAGAGACTGCCCAGTGGCCTCTTGAACACAGGTGCGTATAGGAAAAGCTGCTACCGCAATCACTTATTACATCGCAGTAGCATGCATCCAGCACACATTTTTAACAACATTGTCAAGGGTCAAGCTATGGGGATATCTAGATTACACTCTGACAATACTAGTTTTGACAATAAAATGTCCGAATTGAGGAACATGTTTTTGGATAGAAGTTACACACTTGAGGAGATAGATGCTAACACGAAAGACATAAATGAGCTGAGGAAAAGTAGAGCGTTTCCTTACTTTGCTAATAGAAATGATGTATGCAAGGAATTGGATACAGTAAATGATAGCAGTGATAGACTTAGGATACCAATATTCTACACACAGGATGTCAAATATGTGAAGGATATTTATAGGAAGCACTGGGATATTCTTCTCACTGACCCAGATATATCAGGAGTGATTGAAAATTTTCCTAAGTTCACATATAAAAATAAATATAATTTATATAGAATGCTATGTGGACCAAATAGAATACATGAGACCGCAAGCTGTGCGAAAAGCAGCATGACTATGAAATGCAACAGATGCAACTATTGCAAATTCATCAAAGAAACAGATAGTTTTATACACCCGAACACAGGACAGGAATTCATTTTTACAATTGGAGCTTCCTGTGATACTGCACATGTAGTCTATTTAGCGACTTGCACACAGTGTTGTGCGTTTTATATAGGTAAAACTGACCGTAAATTGAAAGAGAGAATCAGGGAACACCTATATAAGATCAGAGTAGCCTCACCATATAGTTCATTATCGAAACATGTTATCAATACTTCCAAACAACACACGTTTAAGTTTCAAGTAATACAGGTGAATGAACCAACATTGAGGAGGGGTGACATCCAAAATTCAACTGAAGCAAAGGAGATTAAGTGGATAATCAGACTCAGAGCTGATTGTTACCCTGGCCTCAATGACAGGGTATCCATCAAACCTATGCTGAGATCCAAGCCATTAAGACATTGAATATCGCATCATTATAGACATGCATTATACATATTTATAACTCCATCCTTGCCATTCACATTCCATTCTTGCCTTTACTCCCTTTCTCTTCCCCCCCTCCCCCCCCACTATCCTTCCCACCCATCTTCTTTAGTATTCATTCTATTAGTTGATATAGCAATCCTTCCTATTCATCTTCTTTAGTATTTATTCAGCTGGTTGATATAGCATCACACAACTTTATTATTATTGTCCATATTCATTTATATTTATACTATATATATATATATATATATATATATATATATATATATATATATATACGCATTACCCTTCCTATACATACACACATACAGCATGGTCCATTATCCCCTTACTGCATATGCATATTATTTGTGTATGATATAGTTATCTATATGTATTCATTACAAACATGTTATGTGCGGATGTATATACATTTACATTTATACTTACATTTACTTTAGCCTGTGTCTATTTTGTTGTAAAGAGAAAGTATTATTCTCTCTTATATATTTTTTGAGTAAAGGATTTTTTATAAGATCAATTATATAGCAATATACAGTATGGTTGTACATACATATTGCATATTTTCGTGTTTTATTTATGTTTTTAAAGATTTGTCTATAATAAGTTATGCTTGTAATAAAAGCAACGTCTCATGTCCCTTTTAAATCTTAAGCAATGTAGACACTTCTATTAATTTGGGATGTGACATCATTGCATTTTTAATGTTTGAACATTTAAATGCTTGTACTAAACCTTTTAGTTACTATTGGCCTGAAGAAGACCACCAGTTGAAAGCGCTTGCCGTTTTTATTCAATAAATGTTTTATAGCCTCCGCTAAACGCTTGTATTCATTTGGTTGTTTGTGACAAGCTATCGTTTCGTGGAGTGGAATTGTCGTGAGTTAGTGGTTGTGCTACTAGGAAGAAGCATATCCGCTGTACTTGGATGTCAGTATTTGCCTGCATAGGCTACCTACAGTGTATTGCATTTGGAATTTTATAGTGAACTACTTGGGACATTATATTTACTCTGCATTTGCCTCCCACATACACTTTTTTCTATTTTTACCAATATTACGCTTTGTGGGAAGCGGAACTATACGTGAGCGTTCTTTGGATTTTATTTTTACTTGTCCTATATGGACAGACTCAAAAAACTCCAACTATTCTCTGTCTCATATAACCTACTTAGAGGCGATCTCTGCTTGACTTACAAAGCCATGTCTGACCCAGCTCTGTTACAAATGCTACATCTAGAGAAATCCCAATCCTTGCACACCGCACTCTCCAGACAGCTCAACCTCATTACCACAATCAACAGAACATGCCAGAGGAACAGGTTCATAACCCAGAGATTGCCCATGCTATGGAATAGACTTCCCATACATGTCAAACAGAGCACCTCACTGGCCCTCATCAAGAGAAATCTTGACAAGTGGATAGGAAATAGAAAATTTACCATGGGGATCACTCCAGTGGCTCTACTTGACAGAGGCACTGGTAACTAAGGTCGGGGAGGCATGATCCCAGGGTAATCCTATGGGCTAGGGTTGTAAAGGCTCCAGGGCCATTAGCATAGTATACACCTCTGAACCTATGAACCTATGACCAAAATGGACAAAATTACATTGACACAAACCCATCTTCTTTCTACTCTACTATATGCCTCTCCAGTTTTAACTAATCTTAGGAAAAAACAGTAGTGCGACCAGTGATACCAATAAGCACTCTCCAATGAGGATATAGAACCAATTGGAAAAATAAGATTTCCACAAAGTCAGTCAGCGAAGTAAAAATCCATGTAGTTTATTCCACTTGTTAAAATCAGCACAATGAACAAGAAAAATTGTTGTAAGTTAAGCGCTTTCCCCTAGGTTCAATTCCAGGCTTCATCAGAACAAAAATCCAAAAAGCCATTGGTGAGCTTAAATACCACTTCCTCCATCATGTGACCTATCGTAATCACAATTCTGTAACTTAAAATTAAACATGAAATGTTCCCATGTGAATAGGCGCAATTCAAACTTTATGACCTTACATTCAAAACCGCTTGTTAAATTAAACACATTTGGGTAGTCCAAAAATGAAATGAAAATGAAAATAAGAATAAGAAACCAAGGAGTGTATGAAACAATTATTATTAAGCCTATGTGCCCTAATTCTTAAAAAATGTGTATTGTAAAATATCACCAAGAATTCATTCATAATTAAAATGGATCAAGAGTACCAAAAACTAAAATACTTTATATGTACCTATAATCTCGCAGCCTGACTTAACCTTATATCTTGACATAAATCATACTTTACAAATAGTAATAGCTAAGTTCGAATCCTAGGTTTTGTTCTCATGATTTGTATTTTCGTATGTATACTACATTTTGTTTACTTTATACTTTCTTGATTATTGTAATTTCTGCATTAAAATTTACTGTTACTCAAGGAGGTTTTCTCCCAGGTATCCGATGAAAAAGGACCTGTGTCCAGTCAGAATTTCCCGGTAAACAAATGTTAAATAAATAAAATAAAAGTAAGGAAGTTTGTGTGCAGCATACTTCATAGCAGTAGTTAAAATTGGAACATTCTATATGGTGTACAGTCAATTCTGCAGCCTGTTCAATATATGATGATAACTGTCTCCTCAGAGTGCTATCATTCTGTCTTTTCATAGCACACCAGGGCTAAGCACCGTAGCACCGGGGGCAGAAAACTAATGAGGCTGAAGGCAAAAACTCACCAGTTTTTTCCCGTAAGACATTAACTGTCATTCATCATCAGTTACCATTGCTGTTCAGTGCCAGGCATCATGCAAATACTGAGGGCTGAGACTGGTGACACAGAAGGGGAAGGGGAGGGAGAAAAATGGGGAGGCAGAGACATAAAAACATTTTTTGTTTATGGACCATTTCTGAGCATCTTTGTGGTGTGTTACTCAGGTTTCCAAAATGGAGAAAGCAGGAGTAGTGGAGTAGAAACATGAATAAGACATAAACTGGATGATTGTGGTTTAATAATGTATATAGTCAGATGTTAAACATAATATTAATATGAAAAAAAATGAAATAATGTTTGACATGCTTCTGGGTTTGAACCCTTGACATTATGCAAAAAAAAGCAGGCTATAGCCCTGAGCATTATCTAAGCACACCACATAGGGAGAGATACATCACAAAGTTAAAATCACACATTTAAAGGCACTCCTGTCCCTCAAGATACAAGAAACGTCCAGCACAGCACAAAATCAGTCGTCAGGATGTAAAAACAAGAAAATTTATTATAAAAAAGACTGTAAAAAAAATGTTAAGCGCTTTCATCATTCAAAGACTTCATCAGAACAGTTATACCTTCATTTCACAACACTTATATATACACTTCTCATCACATGACACACAATAATTAAATCACCTGACATTAATTAATTACAATTAAAAATTAAAAATGCTGGACCTGAATTTCCAAAACCATTATTCTCCCTCCCCTAGAGATTTCCTGACTCAATTGTCTATAAGCAACAAGCCTGATAAGCATTCAGATAAGCAATACATGCTTAAATTCCATGAATATTACACAAGTTACTTGCATGAAATACCCAAGGTTAATGTCATAATAATATACACACTAATAAAGACTATCTCTGACATGTTAATAAAATCTTCGATGCCACAAATAGTTCATTATTTGTTGTTAAATATAAGGTCTTAGTTACCCAGAATTATCTAATATGGGTTTGATGGAAATGTGGTCATTTATTCCTGGGTACACTGAGGCATTAAGTCTAATTTGCCACCTAACTTCCTTATCACTAACCACCTTTTTAATGTCACCCCCTCTCACATTGCCCTTGACCAATTCCAATATACCAAATTTAAATGTCGAACAGTCCCTACTATTTTTCAGGTGTTTCCAAAGGGCATTATTCTCATCATTTTTCCTAATACTATAGTAATGATTGTAAATTCTATTACATAAACACCTTATTGTCTTACCTACATAATAGCAGGGACAGTGGGTACATATAGCCAAATATACTAGGTTTTTTGACCTACAGTTCCCCTTACAAAAAACAATCTTGGTTTTATTGTAGTTTTGGAGAGTAATAGTTGTACCATCAAAGATATATTGACATTGCTGGCAGGTGCCACATTTTTAGTGCCACCACTGTCCCTACCTTTAATTATGTCATATTTCTTTTCCAACAATAATTTCATGTTAGAACCGTTCTTGTAAACAAAATTCGGCTCTTTCCCCACAACACTCATTACACTACAGTCTGCCTTTAAAACTGTCCAGTTTCTCTGAATAATATTTTTAATATCTCTACTGTGTGATGAGTGCTGTATAACACATGCCTTTTTGTATTTACTGTTATCAACATCAGTGTTGATTGTAGCAGTATTCAATCCTATTTCTGAGCCAAACCCTGATCCCAATAGGGGCTTGTACCTTGTTCCCCATTGCTTCCTCACATACTCACTAACATCAACAATCATATCCATAGGGTACCCCCTCTCCATAAAAAAAGTTTTACCTTCCTCAATTCCATCTCTAGGTCATTGGCATTAGAGGTCATCCGAGCTACCCGATGCATTGCCCTTTTATAATATTCCTTTTCTGGGCCCAAGGATGGTTGCTGGAAAAATGCAAATAGGAATTACTAAAAGTGTTTTTCCTATATATGTTAGACTTAAATTTCCCATCCTGTATAGTTATTCTCACATCCAGATAGGGAATAGTTACCTTGTCCTTATTAAAGGTGAATTTAAAATTTTCACTACAAGAATTTAGGTAGCCAAAAAACTTATCTAGCTCCTCATTGTTACCCTTCCAAAGTAAAAAAATATCGTCCAGAAAACGAAGGTAACAAGAAACATACTTGTACCATTCAGATTAAAAAAATACTCCTTTTCCCAGTCGAATACCACCAAATTAGCATATATGGGGGCACAAGCTGCCCCCATCGCTACCCCCTTGATCTGTTGGTGGTATTCTCCTTCATAATAGATGTAATTATGTGCCAAGACAGTCTCCATGAATTCTAAAATCAAGACATTTTTATCTCCAGGCACCAATCCAAGGCCGTGAATACTCTCATGAAATCTGACCAGACCTTCCTCTTAATTAATTGTAATTAATTAATGTCAGGTGATTTAATTATTGTGTGTCATGTGATGAGAAGTGTATATATAACTGTTGTGAAATGACGGTATAACTGTTCTGATAAAGTCTTTGAATGATGAAAGCGCTTAACGTTTTTTTACAGTCTTTTTTATAATAAATTTTCTTGTTTTTACATCCTGACGACTGATTTTGTGCTGTGCTGGACGTTTCTTGTATCTTGAGGGACAGGAGTGCGGATTGTTTCTTATAGTGGACTGTTCCTAGTGTTTGGATTTTACATTTAAAGGCACAGTGACAAATGACCAGGGGCGGCTCGTGTTATTGGACTGCAGGACTGCAGCCCTCCCAGCTGTAAAAACAAATAAATAAAATAAATAAATAAAATTAAAACAATAAATAAAATAAAAACAAAAAAAAAAACTAAAAATAAAACGTGAACTCCCGGTACATCGCGCACACGCATTTCCCGATATCCAGACTGTCAGATATCACCAGCAGTCCAGATTCAGAAGACAGCAAGTACCTCCAAATATCCCAGATGTCTATGCAGTTGTAACAGCATAGACTGGAAGGGGAGCGGACTGCAACGTCCGCAGGCTGGTACTCTCACGCAAAGGACTCTACTCTCTCTCACGGGATTTACTGCTGCAGGGACCATTGGATTATGTATTCACACGGGTATTCATTGCTGATGGACCGTAGTACTTTTGTGGGATTTACTGCTGCAGGGACTGCTTGGACTTTGATTCAAGGACCGTTTTGGCTGGCTTCGTTGCTGCAGGGACTGGCTTGGACTTTGATTATATATGTCAGTTACAAGGTAGGTGTGTGTGTGTGTGTGTGTGTGTGTGTGTGTGTGTGTGTGTGTGTGTGTGTGTGTGTGTGTGTGTGTGTGTGTGTGTGTGTGTGCGCGCGCATCCCTTGCTATATAGTTTACAATTGTCTTTATTCTCAATGGTGCAGCTAGAGAGAGAGAGAGAGAGAGGTTATGAAGCAGTGTGCATTAGACAAGTATCATGCAAGAGTTAAAGACTGCCTGCAGGGACACTGAAAGCAATTATTGGAAGGCTGTCATTTTAAGTAGATGTAAAAACTTGCTTGAGATTAGGGCATGCATTTAAGAGTGTGTAATACCATTGTCTCTAATTTACCTAACAGAGTAACGTTAAATGATTTTCAGTTGGGGGGGTGGTGTCATTTATTTTCTTTTACCTCTGACTTGTCTTTTTGTAGCCCTGCTACTTCAAGATAATTTTGATTGTGAATCCTGCTTAGTCTCTCTTCCAGGGATTGCAGTTAATTGAGTTGGAAATTCAGTGGGGATCACCTATGGGGATGTTCTAAAAAACACACAACACAAGTAAACTTCACTTTCTGGCCACAGTGATCTTGAGTGAATACTAAACATGCTAACTGCGGAGCATTTGCATGATAGGAAAGGAAGAGGAGTTTTGCTTGCTTACATGTGTTGTGTTCTGCACGGATGAAAATTAAAGGTATTCAGCATGCCTGTCTTAGAAGGCTGTGTAACTACACTATTATGTGCAAAGCAGATCATCACTGGAAAATGTTCTGTTCTGAGCTTCCAACAGAAGACTTATAAAGTTATTGGCAAGAATTAAACTGAACCAATCAACAATGCTGAAAACCTGGCACCTTGTAAAAAGCTTTTTTGGTTGAATAAAATGAGGGTGTGAATATCGCATATGCAGTTTTGAAAGCTGTAAGTGGGATCACTGATTTTTATCTAGTAAAGAACATATTTGTAAATATTCTTATAATTTCCCCAATGTAGCACTTTTCAGAATGATTCTTTAGGCCCATGTGACACCTTGGCAAGATCTGAGTTTGGCAAATAAATTCAAGATCAGTACTTTATTTGGATACCACTACAGTCCAGTCTCCCAGCAGTCTCATCTAGGGGTGCTGCTTCCTGGATTCACAATTTAGTATTATTGTAAGTATTTTGCAGATTACGTACAAGGCTTGGAGTCTTAATTTGCATTGCTGTATGGAATGTTTACACTTTTTGAAATCTGTTTTGCAGCTCTAGGGTTCATTTGACATAGAATTGATCAATTTGCATGTCATATTCATAAAGGAATTGGACTCAAGCGTGTCTGAAGAGCAGACCTGCATTTTAAAAATTGAGCACTTAAAGTGTAGTGGTACATGGCATTGCACCTAATATTACTTGGTGCTTTTAAATGTGTGTCCTACAGCAGCAGATGGCATTTCTCAAGACTATTCCCTGCTTGTATACAGTGGAGAGGGGTGCTGTACATGCTACAGAATGTATTGTACAGCCTTGCAGATTGAAAGTGGGAGTGCTCTTAATATGCTTCTTTTGTAAAAGTATCCTTTTGTTCTCACTTGCTCACCTGGATCCTTGGAATGTGCATTGTAGAGGTAAGAGGGTTGGCCACTAGGTAAAGTTTGTATGCAGAGTGGAGGTGTTTGTCATGCCAGTCCTTGTTTCTTGTAGCTGGGTTCAAATTTTTGGATGCATTAGATTTGAGTGCCAGTAACCTGGATCTGTTCAGAAACCAGTGTTCCACACTTTTAATTCATTATCACTCAAGTTTTATGCGGAGTGAGCAAGAGTTCCGTTTCTTGTGAGTCACAGCATGTTCTATGGATCTTATTTGTATCCAACTCAGAGGTGTGGGAGTTGAGAAACCACTAAGCTTTGCTTGCTTTCAGCAAATAACACATGCCTCATTGAATATCCTAGGCCTAATGGCTGTACCTATTGTAATGCCTCATGTACGATTTTATACACGTTAGCAAGAGGTGTGTGTTTAAGGGTCTGAAATCTTTGTCAGTAAATTGAAGAATCCCCAAAGGTTGAAAGTTGTATTTTATTGGGTTGCTGAACATTGGTTTAGTCTTGATTTTTCAAGGGTCTTTCAACATGAAAACCTGCCTTTGTACAGGAGTCTGTATTGAGCAGATAGTCATCTTCCCATTGGTGGGCAGGCATTGTAGTGGGTGGGTAAATAGTCTTCCACATTAGTGTCCTGGAGCTTGAGTAGTTCACATTTCTTTTTAGCACATTGCTGGTGGTTTGGCACTTGAAATGGGGAGGATATTTTCTTTAGATTAAATGTGAAGACATGAGAATCACTGAGTGGACTATTCAATCATATGGCTGTGTATGTGTGTGTGTGTGTGTGTGTGTGTGTGTGTGTGTGTGTGTGTGTGTGTGTGTGTGTGTGTGTGTGTGTGTATGCCCCAGTTGCAGTGGCTAGATATTGAACATGTAACCTGGTGGTTGTTAGAGATCAGGCTTGAACCCTGTACCTTGAGTGCAGGTAACAAGAACCTGAATTCCCTACCCACTACCATTTATGAAATTTTGCAGATTTTTGCATCATATTTTGTTCTGTTCTGTTCTTCATAACATCTATGGTTTCTGAATACTTAAATTCTGAGATAGTTGATGGTGCAGTGGTAGCATTGTTGCCTTACAGGTTCTCAGGTTTGATTCGTGGCTGCGGTGCCTTCTGTGTGGAGTCTGCATGTCCTCTCTGTGTTTGTGTGGGTTTGTTCTCATGTTACAGAGATGTGTCTGCATTATTTCTTCCTGGGCCTCTGCTGAAAATTGTTTTTTGTTCCGTCAGACTTTCCTGGTTAACAAATGTTAAATAAATAAAATTGACAGGCATTTGAATTTCAGACTTCATTTTCTTCAGAAAGTACATAGTAACACAAAACCTTTTATTCTAGCAATTTTCTAAGTTTATCAGATGAATATTTGAAATGTGTCCCTATTTTGGGGACTGTATTCACCCATTATTGGTTTCATCTAGTTTTTTTTTTGTGCTGAGGTAGACAGCTATGGCAAGAACTGAATTCACTGAATATGATTGAGGGCTGTATTTCCCCCATTACTGAGTTTGTTTGTCCAGGTGTTTTGTGCTAAGAGGTTGACAGCTATGGTGAGAACCAAATTCACTAAATGATAGCCATTTAAGTTTCAGTCTTCCTCTCTTTTACAAAGCAGCTGATTTGGCATAGTGGTATGCTGCTCTGACTTTTTGCACAGGGACCTGGGTTCAAGACTGGGGAGTAAAATGTATGGTGGTAACACATCATTTCATTCTAGCAACTTTCCAAGATTATACAAGCAATGTTTAATGTGTCCCTGTTTTTTTGGGCTTTTGTCTCCCCAATAAATGTTGGCTTTTTCCAGATTTCTTGTGCTGCAAAGTTGAGATACAGATGAGTATTGGGTAGATTTTAGAAGGAGCTGAGAGCTGCAGGGGAAGAGAAGTTTAGTGCTGCTTATGCTGAGTCAACTTGAATTGTTAATAGCACAACAGGTTGTGTACTTGCTTTTGATGCAGAAGGCTGTGGGTTCTACTCCCACAAGGAGTGGATGCTGCCGTACTGAGAATGTCCTCTTTGGCAAAGATACTATGAACCTGTTATCCGTTTGCCATCCATTTCCTATTGCAATATTACTAGCTTGTCCTTTTTAATGTAATATAGGCAATTTATTCTTCAGGGGCAACAGGCACTTTATTTGTCGATGAAAAAATGAAATATAAAGTTGTTTTGCTAGATGCATCCTCTTCATTAGCTACAGATCTCTTTAATGTGGAATTATTTAGATGGCTTACTTCTGCAGAGATTGTGCATATTTACTGATACTGGTGGATTGTATAAGTTTGAGTAGACTTTTTATGATGGAAATGTTCTCAATTGGGCAGTTTTGTCATTATTGGTGCATGCATTTTGCTTCATTGTTTACTGGAAAAATGCTCAAAACAATAAATTTAAAATGCCCTCTAACAACTGTACTGTATAATACAAGAAATATAATTTAATACAATCAGGAAGGTGTATCACACAACACATGTATATTTTGTGTGCAAGGGGCCTATCATTTGAAAACAGCCCAAAGTTAATCTTTATACTACCCAAATGTATTTTCTTTGAATGTGGATTTCACTGCTGTTTCAATGAATGTGAGTTTCAAGGGCAGAGTTTTAATGCCAAGTCTATTTTCATTGTGAGACTGCATTGCTTTGTTTAACAGATGTTTTAGTGTTTGTGCTGTAAAATACAAAATAAAACTTTCAAGTGAAATCCAACTCATCGTAGAAATAAAGCAGTATGCACATTGCAGTGTTTATGGTAAATGGGGTGAAATAGCCAAGTAATGGGACATTGGAATGACTGCAGGGGGTGGCTCCATTCGACCATGATTTTGTGAGGGGGAAGGATGGCAAACTCAGACAGCCCCGGCTCAGTTGAACTATACCTCTCATCTGTCCAGATTTTCACAGAATGAATAGATTGTTGCTTCTTCTTTTTGGTTTGTTCCTCATAAAATGTGTGGTTTTCTGGCAAATCATTTAGGAATTAAGTCACTAAAAGACATTGAGTTTCAGACTTCATAACCTTCAGAAAAATGCATGCTAAAGCAAGACCTGTTCTATCAATTAAGTTTTTACAAGAGCAATTTTTAGTACTGTTTGTATGTTACCCCAGTATATTTGGCCTTTTCCAGATTTCCTGCATTAGCAGGTTGAAAGGTACGTGCAGATTGCTTTATAGAATTGGGCATATCCAAACCTCTCAACTGTCCCTGATTTTGGCTCAAAATGTTGCTCTCCCTCTAATCCCTCTGCAAAATGTCAATTATGGAAGAAAACATGAAGGGTTTACAATTAATAAATAACTGTAATAATCAGAGTTATAGATTACTTTTATTTCAGAAATGCATGTAGATTAATTTATTTTGTCAGCTGCTCAAGCTAACAGTGCTAATATTAAAAAGTGTCCCTTTGACAGGCTCCCAGCTGTATTGTGTGGCTATTTTATATTTTTGCATCACATTTGTGCTCCATTTTTCATAAAATTGTGGTTTTCTGGCAAATTAGTGGCAAATCATTAAAGACTGAAGTTAGAAAATGACAGACATTTGAGTTTCAGATTTCATACCCTTCAGAAAATTCATACTAATGCAAGACCTACTATTCTATTAGAAAGTTTATAAGAGCAATCTTTAAATATTGTCCTTATTTTTGGGCCTTTGTCCTGCTTCTGTGTATGTCTTTGTCCAGATTTCTTAGTCTGAGGTTGAGAGGTATGACAAATGTGTCAGGGCCATTGCAGTCAGACAGAGACATTTCAAGTTGTGACATACTTGTTGCACTCCACTCCCCCATGTAGTGACTCTGGATGTGTCCAAGCAAGGCAAGGAGCAGTTATGCAGTTTAAGTGTGCAGAGCATCCCCCCCCCATCCAATGTAGACACTAGTACTACAGCGGCTTTTCATCTGTCCTTGCTTGATTTTGCAGAATGTTCTGGTTTTCTGTCATATTTTTATTGTTGATTATGCTTCTTATTATTCAGAAAGTGCCCGTTGCTCTGTGTTTAACTAGCAATGCTTTCATGACCATCAGGTAAGCTTGTCTGAGATTGTAAGATGCTAGTAAGCTTTAATAAGCCCACTGTTAAAGAATTACCAACATTGAAAGCCTTTTTGTTGTTGCTATGCAGAGAATATTTACATAACTAGATAACGTATAAGCCTCGGGTATTGAAATGCATATGATAGTATTTGTAATAAAGGACAGAATTACAGTACTTTAAGAAGCTCATTACCTTTGTTGGAGCCTTGCAGTCATCTTTGCAGGCTTTACCCATAAACTAAACAAAATGGCAATCTATCATGTGTGGTCCATAACCTGTGCAGTAATCCTTGAAGGAATTTATCTTGAGCTTGTTTCTTGTTTGCTGTTCATTTTTTACTTTGATCATGTTTTCCCAATGAAACAAGTAGATAGTTGTCAGGCAGCAGGTCTTTTTTGGATAAGAAATATTTTTACAAGTAGGGGTATCACAGAGATTGCTACTTTCAGCATGTTACTTGGTACGTTTTATAATGCTGAATATAAATTATAATTAGAACTGCAGTGCAAGGAGAAGTGGTTTGAGTTGAGTGCTGCTTGTTTTTCTTGTACTTGATTTTGACTGGCATTCCAGTAAAGTATTTAAAAAGTAATTTATTTTTTCATGCCTCACAGCCTTTTTTTTACATCTAGATATTAAGTAAGCTGTCATGCAGCTAATGCATTGAAATATTCTTCTACACTTCACATTGTCTTGATTGGACTCTCATAATGATGGTTTGGCACCCAGGGCAGCGTATTTTATTAAAGTTCCAGTTTTTGTGGTTTTGAGCATAGCTCCTCCCCTTTCTAGTTGACCACACCCCTTCCCATTGCCCTCAACCATTCAGCTGTCTCCTGCAGCCCCCCTTTGATTTGAACTCAACAGCCACCACTGCAAAAGACTGAAGCAATGGAGAGTGAAGGTATCCGGCTTCACCATAATAATGATGATCGTAATATCCCATAAGGTGTACATTACATGCAGCACCATAATAAATATATACAACTAACTGTCTCACAATAGTGCTGTCAGCTAGTGTTTCCATGGCATAGTAGGGTTAAGCACATTTGTACAATGATAACCATATTAGTGTCTCCAAAATTAAAATCTTCAGTTTTTGCCATTGACACGAAATGCCATTTCATTGGTGTGAGATGCCAACTATCATGTAAATGCCGAGGACAAAAGTTGAAGTTTTTTTTTTTTTTTTTTTTTTTTTAAATGGCACATCTCTGGCCATGTGTACTGTATGAGATTCTATTTATGACCAGATTAAATGTGTGAAAAATGGATTGACAGGGCAATGGTGAAAACTAGGGGAAAGCAGGGGGTAGGACACAGGGAGAAGAATGCAAGAATATGCATGATGGTGATGGGAGGCCACCAAAGGTATACACTTCTTCACAACATAAATGTATACCTATAACAGGAGTTTCATTAATTCGTATAGTCGCCACACAAGGGCTGGGTGACAACAACCGAATACTGTTGTATGGCCAATTGGACCAAACCCATTGTCCCAAGCAGACACATAGGCAAAGGAAAAGTGGAGAGCTATGTGTGGAGCATATTTTTTATAGAACAGGTACTTATTTTTTTATTTATTTAGAGAGATAGGATTGTTGGGGAAGGTGCTTAGGAATAAGAGGGTCAGGTAGGTAGGGCATGTTAGGTAGCAGGCACAGACAAACAGGGCATACAAGATGGACAGGGTTGGTGATGGACACAAAAGGTTGTGGGACACCATGACTGGAGTTATATATAGGGGTCATCAGAGGTGCACCCAGCATGAGCAACGTGAGAATCTAATAATCACTTTCAGAACTGTCATCGCTGTCTCTTGTCACAGATCCGTGGGTCACTGCTGGATGGGACATCAACTTTGCAGTTCAATGCAGGACTTTTTCTGCTCTGCCAGTTCAGACACTAAAGCACCTCTCCATGATTTCCTCCACCAGCCCTGTCAGTTCCGAATGGGTGATGAAATTGCCACCTCTGCTAGTACTAATCCAGGAAGGTACCACTGCTACCTTATGCAGTTGGATAAGATTCATAGGTTCATAGGTGTTTACTAGGCTAATGACCACAAGGGCCTTTTTAAGCCTAGCCATGCAACTCAAATCTCTGACAAGTTCTGGTAGCCTTGATTAGTGCAACCATGGGTTTGGGAGCTGAGACATTTACAAGCAGAGGCCTGGGAGATGAACCATTAACA
This sequence comes from Protopterus annectens, assembly GCF_019279795.1. Taxonomy (NCBI): domain Eukaryota; kingdom Metazoa; phylum Chordata; order Ceratodontiformes; family Protopteridae; genus Protopterus; species Protopterus annectens. The sequence continues at coordinate 356,761,783 of NC_056728.1, forward strand.
GGCTGCCTGTGTCCATTAGAGACATAGGTACCAAACAAGGGATGAATTTCCACTTCCCCATATAATTGTCCAAGTTACACTTGAATTGGGTTCTGGAGGAACTCTGCTTCACATGGATGGAGCACCTGTTCCAGATACGGGGTAATCTCCTGGATACATACCTGTCTTTCCAGCAGGTCCAATTTATATCACTGGCAAGGTTTAAGTCTTTAGAATGGGTAATTCTGGTGCTGTTTGTTTTGCTGATATGCAGGAGGTCCATCAGAGTGGAGTTTGACAATGCCTTCTATGCCAGGCATAGATCTCCCCTCATGAACCTGTAGGAGACAGAATACAGGGATAAGACCTTGAGGTGATCTGCACTGGACATGTTACTTATGCCCTGTATTCTTTTAGTGAGGAACCCCTGTGGATGTCCCAGTTGTTGGATATGCCTGGTTATGTACATACCAAATGGGGCATTGTACTCAGTGATAGGTGTGATGAATGCTGAATATAGTGGAAGTGTGCAAGAGCTGTGGACACAGCACTGGCATGTTGGGACCCAGAAGTGCTGGGTGTCTGTGCTGTCTTTGGTGCTACCAACACAACCACCTGTTGGGGTATGCCAATCCATTCCCTAGTGGTAGGTCTAGCTCCTCGTGTTAATGGTCATTTGTGTTGCAGTAGCAATGTTTCCACACAGAAAAAAAGAGATATAGGGCTGGGGACAGAAAGCATATATAATAGCATGAATGCCGTGCCATATTAATATTTCAAAATATAAATAGCTAGACACATAGCTATGGTAAACTTTGTCATATCCAGGTATAATGTGAAGGCATAAATGTGTCATAAAATACATCAGTCTCGCTGTTATTGTACAAATTAGGTAAACAGTTAAGTGACTATGGCATAGCTGATATATGATTGTCCAAGTAAAGACATCCATTAACAAAACTGGTAAGTTTAATTTTATTTAGTATTGCAGAAAATAGTTTTTATATATTGTGTACTAAAAGCTTAATTGCTGTTGCTGGAAAATGAACCCCCCACACACAGCTACGTTGATTTGCACATTGTCTAATACAATAATCAAGAGCTATTTGTGTAGGCATATATGCTTGATATATATGGAAGATATACCTGCTGAGCTGTGTATGTGTCAAACTAATATAGGCTGATGTCCTGAAATTTAGTAAAGTTAATTACATTTCTAATGTATTACAAATTCTTCTAGCACTCATACCTGAGCCATGCTTACCCTGTGCCTCTGTGAGACATGCCAATCATTCCTGATGCCCCTCCCTGTTTCTAGCCATGTCTTCAACAGCCTCTACACCACAAAACAGAAAAATAAGAAGCATAATGAATAAATGTATTGCCTAGCCAATCCATGGTATTGTATTGGCTGGTCATGGGTCACTACAGTTACACAACTCAGAGGTGTTAGTGATACTAAATTCTGCCTCTTCATGTCACTGTAATAGTGACAAAATTATTCACCAATGTGTGGAATGCTGGGTGAACTGGAAACAGTCTTTGCCAAGCCATTCCAAGCCTCAAGCCTCAGCCTTGTACAGAGACCTATTATAGTCCTTCTACAGAAGCCTATGGCTGTAGCACTTTACAAGGAGGAACACAATTTCCTTGGATTTAGATGCCATACCTTTACTTATAAATTGTGCCACATACAAGGACATCCTCTCCACTGTGGATACATGGCAGTCAAAGTTCAGGCTACTATCTATCTGTGTACCTAGATCTCTCATCTCTGAGTCTACTTTTAGGGATGTACTACTGATGTTGTAATTTGTAGGTGTATTTGACTTCTAAAGGGTATGATGATGCATTTTTCAACATAGTTTTAGACCATAGTTCAGGCACCAATCATTTGTCTGATCTAGACCCTCTGAAGGATATCTACATCATTGGGGGATTCAATGATTGCCTCCAGCTTGCAGTCATCTTGAAACTTTGTCATCCAGAGGCCTTCCACATTAGCCTTTACTTCAGCGAAGTATATTCTGAACAGGAGTGGCCCCAGCACTGAGCCCTGTGGCACACCACTATTAACTGGCCTCTTGTTGGAGCTGGATTCACCCACTTAAATCACATGTATCCTGTCTGTGAACCAAATGGCCCTACATCTGCTGATGTATGAATTTATGCTCAATTTTTTTAGTTTAATTATAATACCTGAGTGGGGAATTGTGTCAAATGCCTTAGTCAGGTTAAGGTAGGCAGTATGTACTGTTTTACCCTAATGCATGGTCTTAGTTACTTCTCAAAGAAATCCATCAGATTTAGTAGGCATAATTTGCCCTATACAAAGATAAATTGAGTCAGGTCCAGTGTTTGGAGGTTTTCTGTGTCATTATTTACCAGGTCCATGTTTATTCTTTTATGGCCTTACACATAAAACTAGTCAAACTGATAGGTCTGTAATTTCCCTTGTAAGTAGATGGTCTCCTTTATGCAGAGGGATGACTTTTGCTGTCTTCCACTCTATCAAGACAAAGCCAGTCCAAAGGCTGTGGTTAAACAGAGTTCCTATTTGGGCCTGACAAGTCCTGACAAGTTGTTTAAGAAGCAAACCTGTGTATCATCAGGCCCCAATGAAGTTGTGTTTTTAGTTTTAGACAGAGCAGAGGCAATCTGTTCTTTGGTGATAATTGGCGGTGGAGTGGTGGAGGGTATTTCTTGCTGGAGAACTGGGGATAATGAGGGGGTAGGTGAAAACTGAGCTGGATTTGTCACCCAGCAGATTTGCCATATCTTCTGGCTGAGTATAGGTGATGCCATCTATTCTGAGTGTTGCCCTTAAGACTGTTTTCACAACTGAAATATGCCTTGTGGTTATCCTTAGCTTTGGAGGCTATTCTTCCCTTAAAGTCTGCTTTCAGAAACTTGACTTGTTCCATGATTCATTTGTTTAGACTAATGAGGAATGTTTTGCTCTGTTTTGCACATTCCCTCTTACTTCTTAACAGGATTTCCTTTCTTTTGTTGTACAACCTATTAACACCAGGGTGGCTTGTTTTTGCAGTTTGACTTTGGTTTATTTCAGTCTGGTACTGCTGTTTCTATCCACCTATTTATAAGTACACATCTGCATAGGTTTCTGTGCTTTCTGGATTTGGTGGAACTAGCTATCCCATCCCATAAAAGGAGGTAATTTTCTTTAGAGAAGTTCTTAAAATTATTGGGATTAGGTGGGGGACTAGTTTTACCTTTTTTCAAGGAAGACCGTTTTGTGATCTGATCTTACCAGTGAGGACATCACACTAGCCATCGTGAGAGTGAAGTACCACACAGGACTGTCAACAAAGGTACTCAGAGGAGACATGCTTTCTGCCATCCCCCGATGTTGATGTGTCTATAGGTGCCATGCAACATATATGTAGAGATGTCATTGATGCACAGGCATGTTCCAAAAAATTCTCAGAAGTAACAGTCAAAGTTCTGCATGTTGTGCATTCTGATGTGTGACACTGCCTGAACTGTGTGGTTGAGTCCTTGGACTGGATGAATGGCACACTAGATCATGCAGTCTCTGTAATGGAAAGTCTTTTGAGAAGTGTCAGCATCCATGTGGTTGGAGAGCTGCTACATCACCAGGTGTAAACTGATGTGGCCGTGCCAGATCCTGCTACCAGAGTGGCACTACTACCACTGCCCTATCAGTGATTGAGGTGTCCTCACCAAGATGTGGTAGACCATATTGTTGTAGTTGTGGAAGTAGTCACAATGACAGTTTATCCAGCACACATCTTTCATGTTCAGGTAGCACCTCAACATCTAGCCAGGGGCATGGGACTAGCAATGCAACTCCTTGCAGAGGTAGTTCACATGGTTGGAGGAAGTGATGGTGAACTGTATCCTCTATGACGCACAGCTCACACCTGTCCAGGATGCCAGGGTGTAGTGTTCACACAAGTGCTTTGATTATGTTCCTGTAGACCCACATGGGTCTATATTAAAAGACCGAAGAGGTGTTTCAGCGAACACCTCTTGGTCGACATGTAATGAGCAAACGCACTAAAGCGTGAATGCTCAAAACAGCGATTTCTTTCCCTGGGAAAGAAATTGCTTGGCCATCCCTGTGTGTTCGCCACTTTCCTCACTGTAGTGCGATCTTGGAGTTGGTATATTTAGTTAGGGGGAGTGTGGGGGTGAAGCCCCCCACGTTGTTATGTTTTAAAGTGTGTGTGTGTTTGTGCATTTTGTGCGTTTGTGCTTTAGTGCATTTGCTCATTATGTGTCGACCAAGAGGTGTTCGCTGAACCACTTCAATATAGACCTGACCCACACATAGTAAATCTCATTTTGGCCATTCCACCTCACACACACACACACACACACACACACACACACACACACACACACACACACACACACACACACACACACACACACACACACACACACACACACACACACACACACACACACACACACGCACACAGTTTTATATATATATATATATATATATATATATATATATATATATATATATACACACACACACACACATTAATATTGAATTATTTACATCTGTTGCTATGGGAACTGATAATGGATACTTGCTGCTAACCTGACTTCTCACTCACACAAAAAAACAACACACACACACATACACACTTCTTTGGTATCAGGTTTGTCATCCTGTAACCTCACCCCCAACCTATGCAGGTGATGATGACTGTGTAAGCCCTTTGCATATTTCATTGTGTCTTTGTGCACAGAGTGAATAGCTAATGCTTGCTTACTCAGATGCTTGTTTTAATCAAAAGTATTGTACTTTTTTTTTTTCTGTACAAGTTCAAATAGTCTGTGATCCTCGTATTTATAGTAACATTCTTAAGTACTGAAGTCCTACTAATCAATAGTTAGTGCTTGTTTAGCACCTTGTACAAATGATGTTAAGATTGCTGAGGTCACTGTTGGGGTGTCTAAGTTGGGCGACTTTAATACATGATGGACAGTGCTGGGCAGATTAATATTTATGTTGCATATATCACTCATGAGATATTGCTGACATTCCTGTACACTTCAGCTATGTTCTATCTTATTGCATATGAGGTAATAATAATTGCTATCTCTTCTTTACATCACTTACCTTGGTTATTGATGTTGACTCAGTCTGATGTTATAAGAACACAGCCATTAAAGACTGATAATTTTGCATGCATCACTTTCATGGTTTGTATGTGCTTAGCTTCTTACGTTTTCACTTAGGTAGTGAGTGTATGCGCTATACTCTGCCATCTTCACCAGGGCCATAGTATATTGCATGTTCCTACTTCTATCTGGATCACCCACAGCTCCTTGTTCTTCCTCATATTCATATAAAGTCAAGGAACGTAAAAAAAAGCTGATAACAGGTTTAATAATTAAGAGCTTTCATCCACAAATCAAAGGACTTCATCAGAATAACACTGTATACACACCTCCATCGACATATAATTAATACATTTAAAGAAAAATACTCAAGTTAAAAGTAGAAATTATAACTTGGGATGTTTTATTTAAAAACTATTTGATGTTAACTGGGCCATTTAGACCAGGAAACTCATCAGCCTGTTGTATTGATTGCCAGAGAGTTTCTTTCATTTCTATATTATTTTACAATCTCCACCTCCTAACATCAGGATAAACCCTATCTAATGCAAAAAAATACATTTTTTTATGTTCACAACAATTCTTCTGAAGTTTAAAATGAGCATTATTTTCATTTTTATTTTTATATCAAATAGATGCTCTAAAATGCTTTAAAAATCTAGTACTCATTCTGACATAAAAAGCATTATATAAGACACAAATAGCAGTAAAAGTGATTTTAGATGACTCACAAGTAAAATGTTCCTTTTCAAAAGTAGTCATATGCTTCTGAGGAAGAAAAATAAATTTACTTTGTGCAATATAATAACATACTTTATAGAAGCCATAAGTACAGGTAGCAATTTCTTTAGTTGTATAAGAAAGAAAATTCAATGTAGCATGTCCACTGTATAGCAAATCTTTAATAGTTTTGACCTTTCTATATACTGTCATTGGTTTTTCATCTATAACATTAAACAGTTCAATATATTTCCACAAATAACCTTCCAATTATTGTGTACCAGGCACATCTAGAGTCATATCAAAACAAAAATACCCTTGTTTCACAATTTTTGCTGAAACCTTCTTATACCAACCTTTTAATAAAATGGGGGGGGGGGATAATTCATCTTTATTAATATTAATGCACATAGCTGCCTCATTTAATTTCTCTTCCTGTTGACCCCTCTCCATAAATAGTTTTTTATAAAACTGACTTCTGTGATAAAACCTTGTTCATTAGAGGTAAACTAAATATTCCCTTAAGGATATAATTTTAATGAAGGCCAGATGTTGCTACTGTATAACAAATACGTATTGTCAGTAGTATTTTTTCAAAGAATTCTACTAAAAAACATCCTACTTCAGTATTGATACTAACTGATACTAACTTGTGCATCTAACAAATTAACTGTTGTGCCTAAATCACCTAAAATGAACTGTAAAAAGTCATAGTAGAATTTAATGCCTTAAAGAACATAAAAAAACTAGCTTTTGTTTCTCTCCAAATAAAAAAAATCAATAAATAAATCATCCACAGACCTAATATAGAGACTAATCCTATCCAAAAGGGATAAATATATTCATCCCACCAACCCAAAACAAGGTTTGCATACAGGGGCACAATTGCAGCTCCCATTGCCACATCCCTACCTGTTGGTAACATTCAGAATAAAAAAACAAAAAAATGTTATTTTGTAAAATCAAATTCTATTAAATACAAACAGTATTAATTTTTATATTAGTCCATTTAGCATGGTGGGTGAGAAAAATACATATAACTCGATACCTGGTAATGTAGGAATACATGCAAAAACAGATTTAACATCAGCGGCAAACAGAAATTTCAAAAGTATATTCTTTAAGATTTTTTAAAAAGTCCCATGAATCCTGAATATATGAATGCAATTATTACACTAGCAGATTAAATAACTTGTCCAAATATATAGAAATCCCTTCACTAACAGATCCACCAGCAGCAACTATGCATCTAAAAGGAGGTGTCTGCACATTCGTATGTATCTTTGAAAGACTGAAAACCACTCCAAGTCTACGTTGAGCAATAGACTTAAAATTGAACCCATAATGTAACAAATATCCTTGTGTAAATAAAGCTAGTAAAGCATTATTAACATATGCATATCTAGAATGGATGTAAAAAAGCTTCCAAAAATTGTATTTCTTTCTTATCCTTTAATTCTTTCAAAGCTAACTTTTCATCTTTATTTAATGTAAAGAAAGGTTTGGAAGGATTAGCAGAAAGAATATGTAATATCTCATTCTCATAAAAATCTAAGTTGGTCTGTAAAGTGTGCATTAGCAGTGGATTAAAATAGAAGGTTTAAATAGATTAGATTCACTGGTGAATTACACATCATGCAATAAAAACAGTATATTTAATTTACATACAAGTAATCTAAGTTCTAAAAAAGCCCAAGCAAGGTCCACATGCTGTGAGCGAATAAAAGAAAATCCTTTTGCTAAAACATTCATTTGTAAATCAGTAAAAAAAAAATCATGCATTAAAATGACAATATAACAGTCAGATTGTTCGGAAGAAACTATCGATCTTATCTGTTGTATACATCTCTACTACCCCTTCCTAGTCCTCCTCTTCCCCACCAAATATTCATCCCTTTATCCCTCCGAGTTGTATTGTCAGTGTATGTAAATTAGTTGTTGGACTTGTGACCATATTTCTCTGCTGGTCTGGCTTTTTTTTTCTGCTAGACGTGAAGACATCTTAGTGGAGGTAAAGTTTGTATATTGTCCAGAAAAATGTCATACTGTTCATCTGCCCTGATGACCCTGCCTGTAGTGCTGAGAAATGTGGTCTTTATCCTTGCTGATCTTGTAGTAGCTGTTTCCTGACACTTATATTGTGCAATATGGCAGAAAATGTGAGTATTTTTACTGAGGTGACTAGGTCATACCACAGGGCACCTCCAAGTCTGTCTAGACATTGGAACCTTGATTTCAGCAAGCCAAATTCACTCTCCTAGTCTGAGCATGAGCATCATTATAACCTTACACAGTGGGATTGTGTGGGTTTCTAAAGTATGTCATGAGCCAGGGTTATAATGCATAACCTGCATCCCCCATGAGATGCAGTTGTGAAAAAATCACCCCCAGAATACTTTACATACAGGTCACAGGTGTGCCATATGTGTCAGTCATTAAAACTGACTGGGTTACTTGCACATAAACATGTTGTAGATGATCCTCTGAGCATTACTGGCCACCTGACAGTTGGTAGAGTTATATTATTTTTTGCTGATGTACCTCCTTCCCTGTTCACCAAGTGGGGCTTTTGTTATAATATGTGCAGTCTGTGGCCTCAGAATCTCAGAGAAATGTGCCATGGCATAGAAATTTTGCATGGTGGGTAGCTCTGTCTTCTGGGGTTCATGAAAACCAGACAAGATCGTGTAAATGTTGCAGCACCACATTTTGCAACTGCTGTAATATTCCTGAGACTGAGGCCTGTGACACCCCAAATATATCTCCTGTAGGACCCCGAAAAGTGCCTGTAGCAAGTATATGTAATGCTACTTATACCTTGATTTTCACTGGTAAGGGTTCTCCATGATTTCTCTGGGTCCTCGATTAAGGGTGGCAGAGGCTGCATATTTCTTCCAAGGTATCCCTATCTTCCCTGTAGAACTCTAATATTTCAGTATCATGAAGTCCATGATAAGTCAAACATGGCCTCAACACTCTTCTCCTTCTAGACTGAGATCTGGCAGCAGTAGCAGCACCTTGTACTAAGGCCTGTTACACATACAGGTTGATGGCAGCAGTAGCAGCACCTTGTACTAAGGCCTGTTACACATACAGGTTGATGGCAGCAGTAGCAACACCTTGTACTAAGGCCTGTTACACATACAGGTTGATGGCAGCAGTAGCAGCACCTTGTACTAAGGCCTGTTACACATACAGGTTGATGGCAGCAGTAGCAGCACCTTGTACTAAGGCCTGTTACACATACAGGTTGATGGCAGCAGTAGCAGCACCTTGTATTAAGGCCTGTTACACATACAGGTTGATGATAGCAGCAGCAGCAACCCCTACCATTGTTTTCCTAAGTGCATTCATGGCTGTATTACAAAGAGTATTGGAACTGAGGCAAAAGGGGAACATGGCATGTATATGTGGGTTTTATACTTTCCATATTCACTCTGCCATGTTGAACTGCTTCATTAGCATGTAATTCACCTAATTATCCCTTCATTTCCATATTCTGCCACTTATCCTTGTTTTGAAGCTGGGCATGGTGTGCACACCTATTTACTGATACAACTTAGCACATTCACAGCTGATCATTGCTCCCACACTGTTAGTGTGAAGTGTAGGCATTCATGAATCCAGGGTAGAGTAATATTTAAAAAAAAACTACCCCTGGTTATGGGCCTTTGTCACCCCATTATTTTGGCTTTTTCCAGAGTTCTTGAGCAAAGAAGTTGACAGGTATGAGATGATGTACAAACTTAGCTATAGCAAATATACACCTGTGTAGCTCAATGCAACACTGTCCTAAATAATGAGTGAATTATTCAATTTATTGATGAAAATAAAGTTACTGTTTGAAAAAGGGAATATTCATCATACTGTGAGTGCAGAGGAGACCAGAAGAATAGCTTCTTTTCTTTTTTTTTGGCTGTTCCCATTAGGGGTTGCCACAGCGGATCATCTGTTTCCATTTCTTCCTGTCCTCTGCATCTTTCTCTATCACACCAACTACCTGCATGTCTTCTCTAACCACATCCATAAACCTTAACTTAAGCCTTCATCTTTTCCTCTTACCTGGCAGCTTCATCCTTAGCATCCTTGTCCTAATATACCGAGCATCCCTCCTCAGCACGTCAAAACCAACATAATCTTGCCTCTCTGGCTTTGTCTCCAAACCGTCCAACCTGGGCTGACCTTCTGATATACTTATTCCTAATCCTGTCCACCCTTGTCATACCCAGTGCAAATCTTAACATCTTTAACTCTGCCACATCCAGCTGTGACTCCTGCCTTTTTGTCAATGCCACTGTCTCCAACCTATATAACATAGTTGGTCTCACTACCCTCTTGCAGACCTTCCCTTTCACTGTTACTGATACTTGTCTGTCACAAATCAGCCCTGACACTTTTCTCCACCCTCTCCATCCTGCATGTACTCTCTTCTTCACCTCTCTTCCACACTCGCCATTACTCTAAACTATTGATCCCAAATATTTAAACTCATCCACCTTCACCAACTCTACTCCCTGCATCCTCACCATTCCTCTATCCTCCCTCTCATTCACACACACATATTCTGTCTTAGTCCTGCTGACATGCATTCCTCTTCTCTCTACAGCATGTCTCCACCTCTCCAGGGTCTCCCCCACCTGTTCCCTACTCTCACTACAGATCACAATGTCATCTGCAAACATCATAGTCCATGGGGACTCCTGTCTGATCTCATCTGTCAACCTGTCCATCATCATTGCACATAAGAAAGAGATAAAATAAGGAAATAAATAATAAAATAATAAAATAATAAAATAATAGGATAAAATAATGAAATAAGGAGAGCAGAAGAAAAACAGTGAAAATACCTTAAAAACACATGAAAATTAGCAGTCAGAAAAAAGATACAAAGATTTAAAACCTGAAGGCAGAGATGGTAGATACATGGATGGCAAGTGGACATAGGATGACAGTACAAACACCTAGATTTAAGCAACCATTTAGGGAGATTAAGAGCTACATGTTGGGAAGGGATGAAATGTTAGCATTATAATTTAGCAATAATGCATAAATTATTACAATTCAGCTGAGGGCAGCAGCTGCTGAACTAAGATGTAGGTTGAACATTGCACTGGGCAAACAAAGAACTGCAGCTAAACAATGCTCATGACACTGGAATTGTACAACAAATGTTGAATATGAGCTAAAGAAGGACTGCCTTACTAAAGCTGTTTTGTTCTAAAGAGGAATGATATGATTTTATGGTCAAACAGTAGTGAACCAGATTGCATGTACCTCCAACACAGTATGTTATAAGGGCAAGGCCAGTAAATCCCTTACTAAAGCAAAGGGATGAGAATGGATCAGTTATCAGGTATATTCCAGAAGAAAATGGTAAGGCAATCCTTCTGAAGCAATACGAAATGGTGCAAAAACTCTCCAAGCCAGGTAGGTTTATTAGGCAACCAGACTCTATTGTACTTAAAAAAATAAGCCTGCAGAATGAACAAATTAAGAGGACTGAATTAGACCTCTGCATGAAGGTAGGGGTAGGGAAAGAAAAACATCTTTCTCATTGTCCTCTCAACTAAACAGAATGGAGTCCCTATATATCCATCCCTCAATATCCATACATAGTGCTGTTGATATTGCAGCCCCACAGAGCATATTTACAACAGCGTGTGAGCATCTGACAGGGGAAGATCATGAAATATTCTTGTGGTGTGAGGTCTCTTAGGGATGGGACCTTCTGAGGAGACAATGCATGCTTTTGCAATGCATAATAAGTCTGATGAGGTAGATAATGTCTTTTCAATGCATTATAAGTACAATGTGTCATGGTATGGTTTTGTAGTACACCACTGGTGGGAGGAAATGGACCATGACATTGCTATGCATTATGGGTATGATGAGTCAGGGCATGCTTCTGCATTATGTCATGAAATGGATGTTGAGCAGGTTATATGCGTAACAGTTAATGCATAAATAAAAACAGCCAAGCTGCATAGTGTTATTTCAGAAGTATTATGCTGAGTCATCATATTTCATGCACCATGTTCTGTTAGACCAAGATTCAGACACCATTAGTTAATTGCAGACATAGCAGGAGACTTTCCGGTTGTTTTTGTTAACCTGTCCAAGTCCTTTGGTCTAGATGAGCATACCATAACAAAGACTATACACAAAAAAATCAATGTTTCAAAAGTATCCTTCAGCATTCCATTAAAAAAGTTAAGTAGTGCAACTTGTCAAAACTGAAAGTTTCACATGAAAACGAGAACAACAGAACAACTATACAGCAAAAAACAAGGATAGCTAATGACAGTCAAATCAGCAAATTTTTCCTGAATCTAAATCACAATAGTCCTGACACCAGATTTAACAAGGCTTGCATTTAGAGAGGTCTGACTTACTAGAGGTAGTCCCCAGTTCCTTTCATCCTCTGCTATGAAAAAAATATAAAACATATGACTGCTAGGAGTCAGTTTGAGATATGTCCAGATGTCAGATTCCCTTTTATCATAATATTGACCAGGTCTGCAAGAAACTTAGCTCCAAACTCTGTACTACCCATTTGTCTATAATCTCCTTTCATGAAGTTAAGCTTGCCATAGCCAAAGGTATCCTTATGGCCACCCTAGATTTTATAGGTTCATAGCTAAGTACTATGTTAGCTGCCCTTGTGTGACATATTAATCCCAGATAGTTTTCATTTTGGTGCTTGAATTAACCTATCCCATTTGGTGTTAGATTGGCCTTACCCACCCCACGGTTGATAATTATACAGTACCCCTAATAAGAATATCTGGGATCATACCATAGATAATTTGAGGGGACCCATGCATGGGATAAAGCATTCAGGAGCTGTCTCTATCCATTAGTAGTACAAGGGGGCAATACTGGGGTAAATTGTTTATTTCTCATCCATAGATCTAAGTTGTGCTTGAATATAGATAGGGGAAAGCATTGTTTTATGTAGATGGGGAGTCTGTTCCACAGCAGTGGTAGGCTATGTTGTTTAGGCCTTGTATCCTTTTAGTAATGTATCTTTGTGGGCATTCCAGTTGTTGTATGTGTCTGGACAGCTACATGCCAAAGAAGGAGACATTATATTCAATGACTGACCTAATGAGAATTGAGTAAAGGGGGCCAATTACATCCCTATATCTAGACACAATTCCTTTGTTTATAAGCTGTGCAATATAAAAGTACTTTCTTGCAACAATAGATACATATCAATCAAATGTTAGGTCACTTTCCACATAAGTTATCAAATCCTGAACAGCTGGGTCAACTGTTAGGGGAGTACTGTCAGTGAGGTAGATCCCTGGGAATAGATGACTTCCCAAATGATACAATAATGCATTTTTTGGCACTTTGTTTCAGACCATGATTTTGACACCATTTACTTATTTGGGACAAACCTTCCTGCAGGATGACTAAGTCATTTGAGGATTCAATGACTGCTCTTATCTTACAGTCATCTGCAAACTTAGTCAGCCAGAGCCCTTTGGTATTGGCTTTTACTTCAGAAAAGTAGATGTCAAACAGGAGAGGTCCCAGCTCAGAACCCTGGGGGACTCCACTGGTGACTGGTCTCTTTGTAGAGGTAACTTCCCTTATTTTGATCATCTTTGTCCCCTGTGTGAACCAGCTGGCAATCCAGTGGCTGACATAAGGATTTATTTCCAGTTTATTTAGATTTTCTACTATGCCTGAGTGGGGAATTGTGTTGAATGATTTGGCAAGGTTGAAGTACTGTTTTGCATTCATCCATTGCTTTGGTGACCTTTTCAAAAAATCAACCAGGCTGAGTAAGCATCACCTGCCCTTGGCTAATCCAAACCAAGACAGATCCAGTGTTTGGAGGTTCCCTATGTCCTAATTAATTAATTCCATGATAACTTCTTTCCATGGCTTTTGCATATGAGGATGGTCAGACGTATGGGTCTGTAATTGCCTGGATTTGTGGAAGGTCCTCATTTATGCAGGAGAGTGACTGTAGCTGTTCTCCATTCACTTGGTACAAAACCTATATAGAGGCTGAGATTGAACAGTGTTGTTAGGAGTGTGATGAAATCATGCTTCATGCTATTTAAAATGCATGGAGGTATATCGTCAGGAGCCATTGATGCAATATTTTTAGCTTTTGATAGCACCTTTAGGACCTGGTCTAGTGTGATAGCTGGAGGTGAGCCAGTTTCAGGTATATCTTGAGGGACAGATGGAGGGGAGACAGGGGTAAAATTAGAGCTAAATTTATCAGCAAGTAGGTTTGTTATATCTTTTGTGTTTCATATCCTTATACCAGCCTTTACCCTAAGGTCTACTGTATTCTTTTTCTCATTTTTGCTACCAGCCCAGAATGCGCAGGCCTTACCTCCTTCATCTAACTGTCACCTTATATACACTATGCCAGTAGAATTTTACTTGATTTTTTATCAGGAGACTCTTATTATGTCAATAAGTATGTAAAATGATACTGTGGATGTACACAGTGACAGCAACCAACAGGCACAGTCACAAGCAACAACCCCAAAAGTCAGAAATGCACAGAGAAGGTAATGTTCCAACAGCAGCCTGAGTAAGGCAATATGAAATGACTTCCTAGTTATATTTGGTGAATAGCTGCATAAAATTATGGATTGTCAGGTAACTCTGTAATCCAAGAAACAAAAAAAACTGCCTTCTTTAATCAAAAGGTGTACAGTTATGAAACAGTGACTCCTTAATGGGCATGCATTTAAATTATACTTAAAAAGAATATGTGCAAAGACAGAAAACACATAATAGAGCACTTTTAGTTGTGGTCCGTGCTACTGCTCGCTAAAGATATAAAGCACAACATCCTGGGGTATGTTAACAGTATTTAGTATTCAGAATGAATGCTTTCTTTGGCAAATGAAAAAGTTGCCCAAAAGTTGGAATGGATATAGTACATTTTATTGATGGCTAATTTCAGCAAAATTCTGAAAACAATAATGTAAAAATGTAAGCCCTATCTTGAGTGAAGAAGGGTCCTACATCCCCTTACTATAACTAACTCCAAAGTTTCATCCAAAATGGTCTGTACTTGGGTATATAACTGGAGTATGGTCGCTGTTCTGTATACAAATACAATTATCTAATAAGTATGAAGAGAAACAATCCATCAGAAAATTTTAGGGTGAGCTAATTTAGTGAACTGATTTAAAAAACATAGTACATCATCAGTTATTCATAGCAGGCCAACTTGGCCAGAATTCTTCATTGGGATGGAGGGAATCTCCACTTGTCCTTGCACAAAGTATATTCTAGCTTTAGTACACAAAATGCCCAGTCCGCAAATCTGAAAATTCCAACAAATGTAATGTTGTGCCATATACTGTCAGCACTTCAGTGTAAACAGATGAAACAGGCTTTAAACATAATTTACAATATGAAGATTTATATCAGAAACAATACATTGTGAAAATGTTAGAAGTACAGAGCATCACTTTTTCTGGAATGAATCATAGCAGATATAATCAGGTAAAAATGAAGAAATATATGTTCATAGGTATTTACTATGCTAATGAGCACAAGGGCCTTTTAAGGCCTAGCCATGTATCCCAAATCTCAGACAAGATGTACCCTTGATAATTGCAACCAAGGACTTGGTGAATTAAACATTTACAATCAGCATATGATATACTGGGATTTAATTTACTTCTTTCGGCTTTTTTCCAGTTATGGGTCACCACAGTGGATCACCTTGTCTGCTCATGATTGGCAGTGGAGTTTTACAGTGTTGAGTTGCCAGCCTGGCACCCAACTTTCTGCAGACGGCACACACACTCACACATAGGGCCAGTTTAGAGTGTCCAATCAACCTACAGCATGTCTTTAGGATGTGGGAGGAAACTGGAGCAAACCCACACAACCACAGGGAGGACATGCAGACTCTGCACAGAAGGCACCCCAGCTGAGGACTGAACCAGAGAACCTCTTGCTATGAGGCAGCAACACTAACCACTGCACCACCACAGTATATAATATCTATATATATATATATATATATATATATATATATATATATATATATATATATATATATATATATATATATATATATAAAAACAACTCATACCAAATTAAAGCAACTATCAAAAATGTCACTCACAGATACCAAGTCAGTTAGATCAACACAGTAGAGCTGTAAATTTGCCATATTATTAAAGGCATTCATTTTTACAAATTCAAACCAGCTATACAAAAATGCTTACAGTACAATAGACCTATCACTGTCAAATCCAGCTTCCATACTTTGATATCTTATTTATCTCTATAGAGATGCCTGTTGTCCATTCCCACCAAAATGAAAGTGGTTAACGGACAGTGCCATGCATGTGCTATGATATTACTTTTATATACCCTTCTGCCCATTACACAAAATAAAATGTTATTTTTTTTGGAACTCTTCCCCATAGGCCTTTGCTGAAAATGAACTACACCAAATGGAAATTCCTCGTAAGTAGTGATGAGTAAATAAGCAAGTAAACAAATAAACAAATAAATAAATAAATTACTGATGTCAAGTTGACTTCTATCCTCATTCAAGGAAGAAGATATTTCTCCTCACCTAGTAAATATCTCCCAGTTACACGTATCACTTATTTTAATACTTTATAAACAGTATCTTGCAGTATCCTCAACTGTTACAGTACACTTGCCCTTTAAGAATAGAAGTAATGTTTATTTACTCTGGACTACTCCATCCACAAGCAGTAATATTAATGTACAACTAGAACAACAGAACATATTTCCAAATTTACAATGACTAACGAGAATGATAACGTCTGAAAAGGTTAAAAGATATCCCCTTTAGGAAGCAACCACATGAGCAAATATTGGTAAGTGTGAGTGAAATATGCAGCCAAATTCATTTTTAAACAAAAAATTAAATAAAATGGAGAAATGATGAATACATTAAAAGTATGACATCTCACTAGCATTAGTGAAAATTACATCACAACACATTACATAGTAAGAAACATTATATCAGCCACTCTTTAATGACTTGTCTAAGGTCATCATGCCTATACACTTGACATTTAGAATAAGGAAGACTTAACTGTTTGAGTATCAACTACAAGTATCAAAGACTAAGTGTAATATATACCTTACTAACACAATATACAGCTGTGTAACCTTCTTTGTTGGCTGTTTAGACCCACTACTTTCCAAAATGTCTGTTTGAGTTGAGTGCTTGCCTTTCTTTTTTATTATTTGTGTTTATGCCATCTTCTTCAAACACCACACCAACTCTGACATAGATACACATGCACGCACACACACATGCACATGCAGACACAAATATGTGCATGCGCGTGCATGCATGTGCACACTCACACACACACACACACACACACACACACACACACACACTATGCACATGCAAATATAAACATACACACACACACACGTATGTGGACACACACACACACACACACACACACACACACACACATGCAGGTGCACACGCAAATATACACACATGCATGTGCACACACAAACACACACAAATATGCACACACACATACACACACACACAAACATACATTCATGCACACACACAATACTCAATAAAGTAGCCTGAAAAGTACATTCAACAGCATTCATGTTTCCATATTACTAGTCACATGCACACCCTTCCATCTCACTACCTGCGCTCACCAATAACATCACACTTTGCAATACACACCTTAAAAATCAAAGCACAGACAGAAACAGCAGAACAATCAAACACTTTCCAACACATTGTGTTTCAGACTCTACAATATTCACTTGTGGACATGTGGTCAAATATTGTTACCATACCTTCCATTTGGCTCCTTCAGGTAATCAGCTCTCACATTATTCAGACATTTCATTGGTCTTTGACACTGTTGTGGTTAGTATGTCCACAGACACTGATGAGTGAGGTTCTAGTTAATTGGTAGGTAGCTACTTAACACTTTTATAACTATTCATATGATTATTTCCCATGTAATACTACAAAAAGCTGACCATTTCAGTGGATCACATCACAACACTCCACTCTCCACTTGTTCCAAAAGCTGTAATGTAACTACTATTACAAAATATGCCTACTACTCTTCTTCTGGACATTTGGCACACCACTGAATGGTCCACATCCACATGAGAAACAAAAATTGTGGATAAAGCATTCCTGTCCTGCAAAAAGGATAGTGTAGAAATCAGGACACAAAAAAACAGATTACCGCCATCACGGTCTAGCTCTGCACCTTACTTTCCTTTGTCCCTTACCTTTTGTCAGTGTGCCCATAAGGAATGGTGAGAGTGATACCACTAGTTTGATAAGTACCATGCATACTGCTCCCATTTTATGCCTTATTTTTCTTTTCTCTGTGTTACCAGAGACAAAAACATGCATGCAGTGTTAATAGACTGCAGTGCAACACTATTCCACACTAACAAAGTTCACTTGAATATAGCAAATAAAAATCGAAACCATGACATATATTCCATTGTATCATCAATATGCCATGTTTCACACTTTGATAGCCAGCACCCGTGCACATTTACAGTGTACCTTTGCATGCTTCAGACAAATAAAGCAACAATTGATCTTAAAAGTTACATTTCTCAAGCATAAATTAAAACTTCAGTACTCCATACCCCTAAAGGAAACAAAGGCAGAGGAAACATTACTTCTTTACAACAGTAATAGCACATGTGACGGATCTCTATTCCGGGCCAGCAATCAAGGAGACTCAGTTGTCACCACTGACTCTGTTGAGGGACAGTCACTAAGAGCAAAGATGGATTCACAGAGTATTTTCAGATGCAGGTCCCTGCACCAAGCATAATTTCTCTTAAGAGCATATTGGAAGCATGCTCCAGATCTGGAACTGGACTCTATTTCCCTCTACAGACCCACACATATCTCTACACTGATCATTTTGGAACTCTGTGTCCCTGCTCTCAGTAGCTGACACACACACTTGGATAGCTGAGTTTCACACTCACACATACACACCTGGGAAAAGTGTCACAGATTTAGTAGTCATGCCCCTTTCTGCTCAGACTCAGAGGTAATCACACTGCCACCAGGCAGCTATCCTAAGGCTCTTACAAAGGGTACCCAATTATACTGTGTAAAATTAATACTGATACAAATAGTAGAGTGTGCCCAAAGCAGCAGTGTCACTAAGCCAAGCATAAGTTCTCTCAAGATGTTAAAAGTATTCTCTAAAGGACCAGCCACAATGAAAGGTATTAAAATATTTAATGATAAATAATAAAACAGAAAGCAGGAGAATATTGAATACAATAAACAATAGAGTTTCAACCACAGAGATATAAAAAATAATTCAGTTGAATAGTTTCTCACAGATGCAGAAAACAATACTAAACTTTTCTCACTAAATAGCCTTGACTGACTAAAGAATTACTGTTCCCTGTCTACTTACTAAAGCAAGGCAAGCTAATGTGTCTTCTGACAGCAAACGCCAGATGATGTCTGACTTTGTATGGATGTGTAAGTTATATATCTTGTCAGAAATCTTTCCTGTCAGGCTCCAAAGTGCTGCTGTGAGTGTTCCAAAGTAACCAGATGCTGGTTAGAGGATGACATCACCTCTGGTCATTTGATTCTGGTACAATGCACACACAGAGCTTTGCTAAGATCTGTGGCAGCATCTGAAAGCTATTAGACAACTTCAAACTTTCCACGCTTCAAGAGTTCTCTGATAAACATACACATTTGATGAGTTACAACAATACAACCTATTATACATCCATACATTATTTCTATCCAGCAGGACCTACTGTTGATGCATTTTTAACACAAGTAACTTTTCGAATATATTTTTAACTCACACATCTGTATAAATCAGTGTGACAGCCAAATAACATACATTTTTTTACAAAACTCCATCTAGATATGCTGGCATATGTACACATGGACTGTCCTACTCTCCCTGGCACAGATGACACTACCTCATAACATCACATGTTTCCCTCCATTGAAAACTCAAGCTAGTTTTTCAAGCAACCCTGGAAGAACATTGGTTGGGAAAAATGGGCCTGTCTGGGAACACATTAACTTCTACCCTGTCTTGACAGCTGATCTGCTTTGGTATTGCTGACCCCACTACGGTGCTCCACTGTCATGTCATATTCCTGCAATCCTAGGCTCCACCTTAATAACTTGGCATTTTGCTGGCTGGCATGATGTAGCCATGCTAAGGGATTGTGGTCTGTAAACACAGTGAATTTCCTTCTATACAGATAGGGCTGAAGTTTCTGCAGTGTCCATACTGTGGCTAGACATTATTTTTCTACAACTGCATAACATTCCTCCCTGGGTTGGAGTCTATGGCTGAGATATATAACTGGGTGCTCTTCTCCCTGTGAGGAATCCTGGCTGAGTACCGCCCCCAACCCATGGTTTGAAGCATCCATCTGCACAACAAATTATTTGCTGTAATCTGGACTGGCTAACACAGGGAGCTCTCCCAAAGCCCCTTTACGCTATTGAAATGCCTGCCATCCACTGCAAATACTCAGCACCAGGGCCTCCCTATCAGGTAAGGCTTCATCATGTTTACATGGCAGAATTTATGCCCCTGCCTCCTGCCTAACAGGTTTACCATGTAATTAACATCACTGACGTTCCTTACCACTTTGAAGGGTCCCTCCCAAGCTGCCTGTAGCTTATTTTGTCTGACAGGAATGAGCACCATAACTTGCTGTCCCACAGCATACTCTCAATTTCAAACTTTCATGTCATACCAGACCTTTTTATGCTGCTGGGCTCCTGCCAGTTTTCCTGGGCCAATCCCATGAGTTCCCTAAGCCTTGTCCTGAGGTTTAGGACATATGCCACAACAGACTCCTTGTGAGATTCGCACTCACCCTCCCACTCATCACAAATCATATTTAAAGACCCCCTCACCCTATGCCCATGCAGCAACTGAAAGGGTGAAAAACATGTAAACAGCAGTTGGGGTAAATATTTGTCCCACTCTCTCTTAAGCTGGTCTGCAAATGCCAATAGTATGGTCTTTAGTGTATAGTTTAACCTCTCCACAAGACCATTAATCTGGGGGTGGTAGGGGGTGGTTATTAGGTGCTTCACCCCACAGCACTTCCACAGACAAGCCAGCAGGTCTTACATGAAATTGTCACCTCTGTCAGTCAGTATTTCTCTCAGGAAACCTAACCTGATGAAAATCCAAAGCACTTGCCACTTTCCCTGAAGGCAGAGCCACCACCTCAGGGTATCTAGTAGCATAGTCTACTACCACCAGGATATACTTCTTCTCTGTGGAACTTCAGGTACTCAGAGGCCACACATTATTCATAGCTACTCTCTGAAATGGCTCATCAATCACAGACAAAGGCATCAAAGGAGCCTTGACCTTGTCTCCTGTCTTGCCTACCTTTTGGTACTGCTCACAGGCCTGCAGTACCCTGTTACATCCTTTGCAATGCCAGGCCAATAAAAGTTCTGCATGATACATCCCTTGTTACACTTTATGCCCATATGACCTGCAAAAGGAATGTCATAGGCTATGGCTAGAAGTGCCAGATGGTAGGCTCTGGGCACTACTGACTGTTGTATTCCCTCACCCTCTAGCCCTCCCTCAGGGGTCTGGTCTCTATACAGTAACCCTTTGTTCCAGTATACAGTCTCCCCTTTTCCTTGAGAATCAGGTGCCTCCTTAGCTACCTCCCTCAAGCCTCATAATGTAGGGTCCTAAAGCTGAGCCTGTCTCAATTCTACCTTTGTGACCCTTCCCAGCTCTCTTTCCACCAGAAGCCTGGTCTCTTCTGACAGTGGTGATTCACTGTCAGCCTGTGTACTACCACTCACCTCTGTCCTTGTAGTCACCCTGTGCAAGGGAACATCAGTACCTACCAGCAGCTGTGGCTCACTTTCATGCTCATTGCTACAAGGTAGCGCTGGATATCTCATTCTTGTGCAGTGATGTCCTGCTTGCTAAATAGAGATCCCCTTTTCTCCCCAGCTCATCTGCAGTTACACTCTGTCTGCCAATCAGATTTGCATGTCCTCAGGCAAAGCACTAAGAGCTTGTTCCCTCACCAAAAGGTCTGCCAGCCTTTCAAAAGTGGTGACCTGACATCCACTCACCCACCTACAAAAATAAGTGCTTAACTCAGCAATATAATCACATACACTTTCATCTGCCTTGCAACTATGCTCACAAAACTTTTTTTTCTGTAAGCTTCGGGTGTTAACTTAAAACATTTCAATAAACATTTTTTTACTTTATCATACTTTAAACAATCAGTATCAGACAATTTAGAAGCAGCAGTTATAGCTTTACCATGGAATAAGGGGATCCAGAGCTGTACCCAGAGCCCTTGCTCATTATTATACTTTCTACATACCCTTTCAAATACATGGATGAAACTATCAAAATCATCACTCTCTGTAAACTGTGGAAGAAATGCACTCACCTTTATAGGTTCATAGATTAGTACTAGGCTAACTGCCCTTGCCAGCCATTTGAAGCCTAGCCAATTATCTCCTGTGAGATTCAAACCCTGTATCTTGTGTTTGTAAGGCAAACACCTTAAACATTAGGCCACCCAAAGTGATTGCTTCTGGGGTTCAGTTATTCCCTTCCTCATTACCTCCATGACCCTGCCGAAGACTCAGTATCTCCCTCTCATGTTGACACTGTTTCTCATTTTCTTTGGCCTACAAATGTCATAGTCTCTCTTCTGATTCTAATTCCATCTGCTTATCCAATCATTTGGCCTCCAGTTCAAGTCTCTTGAAATCCAGACAGATTTTTAAGTCCAATAAGAAAAAGGTAAACTGTCCTGTTTCTAAAGACTGTACATCCCCATCACCTGACTGGTTGTCTTCTGGTTTTCTGGTCTGTGCTGCAGCTGTGACCAAGGTTGAAATCATTTCCTCTTTAGTCAGGTTGCCATGCACCAGTCCTTTGGCTTTCCACACCTTGGCCAATTGGTTCTTTGTCAGCTTGCTATGATCCTCTACTGACATCCTTGCCTGCTTTCCCTAACTAAACTAAACTAACAAAAATAAATAAAACTGTTGTGAGACAGAAACTCTCCCAGATTCAGTAATCTTCCATGCAGGACTAAGCAACCATTTCAGAGCAGCATGCCAGAGCACTATACATATTAATGAAGGCATGCTGCCTGAGCTCCTGAACGGACACAGAGTGTGGACGAGTGCAGGGGGCATGTCTGAGAGCAGAGCCCTCACAATATACACGCCCCTGCAGTCAAGAACTGCAGTTTAGCTAGTACAAAGAGCGAGACCACTCATAGGGGGTTCTATACCCCCAGCAACACCCCCCCCAATTTATAAGAGCAATATTTAAAATATCATAATATAAACAATTTATTTATTTTATCAAACAGATAAAATTTAACCGTAGGTGCACGGGTTTGCCCATTACTTAACTACGTATAATGCAGTTTAAACATCACAAGAAGATAAATATCAAGATATATGCAGATGAAGCAGTACTGCAATAGTGTAGTGGTCAGAGCATTCGCCTTACTAACAGTCATTCCCAGTTCGAGTCTCACTTCAGTACGTTCCATTTTCCATGTCAAATCACTTTATGAACAATATTTTTTGCTGCATAACCTACTAAATAACATATACTTGTGAACTGGAGTACTGCATTAAATGCAGATGTGAGCTGTCATTGTAATAATGTTGTAAAATCCACAGATAAACACAAGTGCCCCATACAGTATATGCACACATAAATCAGTGATACAAATCAAAGGTATAATGTGCAATGAATGATAAATCCATAGAGTGTCCATATCCACCACCTTCCGAAGAACCATTTTACATTTCTGTCTAAATTAGAGCTGGTGTAAGCGGGAGTAAGCACTATTAAGCAGTAGTAAGTGGAAGTAAGCATATTTAAGCAGTAGTAAGCGGGTTTAAGCCTGTGTGCATGTGGGTAAGCAATGCGCAAATAGGTTAAGCAATATTGAAGCTAACTCTCTGTAAGCATATATAACCGGAAGTTAGCATTGCTTACCATCGCACAAACCTGCACAAACCCACTTACAATTGCTTAAAAGTGCCTTAATCACTCTGTATGCAATAGCCGCTGTTCTGCCCAGCAACAAAATAAACAGCCTTTGCAGGTCTTGAACCCAGGATGCTGTACACGGTATTCACAGCAGTTTACCAGTAAACCATCACAGCAGTCTATTAGACTGAGGTATCACCAAACAGATCCTCACTACAGGAATATTAAACTTAACATGTGAAAGGAATCTATATACAGTTTTATGTTGTATAACCTGCTACATAGCATAAATATGTGAACTGGAGTACTGCATTAAGTCCAGATGTGAGGTGTTATTGTAATAAAATGTTGAAATCCCCTAATAAATGCAAGGACCCCATACAGTGTACATACACATGAATCATGGATACCAAACACATATATAGCATGTAATGAATAATAAATCAATGCGAAACAGCAAATAGTATGCAAATTAAAAATTAAGCAATGCTAAGCTTTGCACAGCCCTGCTTACTAGGTGAAAGCAATGTGTAGGCTAGATAAATCAGTTTACCCATTGGTATACCGCTTTAAGCAATGCTAACCTTAGTTAAGCAGGTTTATCCATAGCTTAGCATTTTCAAAACCGTCCAGTCATGGTAAAGTGTGGGAAATCAGCCATATTTAAACCCAACAGGCTGGAATACATCTCATAACTGGTTGCAGCTTCCTCCTGTAGGCACTATGACCAGTGTGGGAGAAGGAGTGCACTTTTGGGCACAGTGCTGAGGCATCCTGGAGTCCAAAGTCATGGCAGGACTCCTTGTCAAAGACCATGACCAGAGACTGCTGCAGGGCCAGTACCAGGGTTCTCAATATAAAGTGGAAGCCTGGGACCATCTCACCCGTGACCTCACCAGTGCCACTGGCATACCTCAAACTGGTGAGCAGGTCAGGCATCACTATGCTGACCTGAAGTGGAGAAAGAGGGAGCTTTTGGATCAGTGGATCCAAGAGGCTAGGAGGACGGAGGATGTCCCGGCTATGTGTAAGCATCAGTCCACTACCTGTTTAATAATTGCCAGCTCATGTATATTATGGATAGGTATGGCTAAATATTCCTCTTATGTCTTTGACAGCGGTAGACGAGCGGGCTGTGAACTGGGAAGCCCATGTCTGTAGATTGCAGAGGTTGCGTCACGAGGCAGGTTAGCAATACTCTTGCATGTACTGTCATAAGAAATAAATCTAAAAGTAGTAGAAAGTTACTTGCCAGTATAAAACCTGTATTGTTAAGGCATGTGCTAAATACACCAGACAATATGGCAGGACGAGTCTCATATAGGTTGTATGCAAATAAAAGGATAACAGCCTGACAATAAAGGTCTAACTGCTGGACTGCCTGTGTTTACTCTGGTATCATATGGTAATGTAGTGTTGCAATCTCTTAATAGTACTCTTGTATTAAGCACTCTTACCCACACTGTGCTACATAAATAAAATGTGTAGGAATGTCTGTATATGACTGTTGTAATCACAAGAAGTCATATTGTACAACTGAGAGAGACTTAGATAGAAAACAGTAAAAAGAAAGACATACTCCAAATAGCACACTCAACTGAGACATGCACTGTTGTATTTTTAGCACACACAGCCATGGTTCGAATCCTGGGAGTGGTAGTAAGCTGTATGCAGAATCATACCCCACAACTGTACAGATATGTCCAGAATGTCCAGTTCATTGGCCCATATCCACTGCTTGTCACCCTGTCCCCCTGGCAAATCAGTGGGATGATGCCAGACATTTAGGCAGCAAATAATAACATACAACTGATTGTCAGACATCTATAAGAACAAACCTGTCACTCTAGCAACTCCCCAAAATGTTATGAGAATAATAAGCAAAGTATGTCCCATCTCCACCCCCATTTTGTGAAGCTGTGACCAGAGCGTGTGCAGTAACAGAGTGAGACGTATATGCATAATAATAATGTGGAACCTGGTAATATGTGTAGCAACAATCAGGTAGTGCTAACAATCATTCCCCCCACAGGTCTGTCAGATATGAAAACTGTGCCTAGAAATAAAATATTGAAATCCTGGACTGGTACTGTTTACTGTGGCATTATATGGCATTGTTAGTGTTGCAGTTGCTCCGAATAATAAGATATTACTCATCACTGTCATCCACACTGTGCTACATAATAAAACTGTCTAGGAAACCCTGTATAAGTGTGTTGTAATTACAAGGTCAGATTGTAAAACCACAGGAGACTTATAGACAGAAATCAGAGAAGAGATACACAGTAATATCTGTATAACACACTCATCTGTGATATACACTGTTTTATCTTTAGCAGACACAGCCATGGTTCAAATCCTGGGAGTGGTAGTAAGCTGTATTCAGAATCATACCCCACAAGTGTACAGATTTGTCCAGAATGTCCATTTAATTGGCCCATATCTGCTGGCTGTTACCTGGTCCCACTGGCATATCAGCATGCTAATCTCTGACATGTAGGCAGCATTTAATGTCATATAACTGACTGTCAGGCCTGTACATATTTGGAAAATGTCTATGAAAACAAACCTGTCCTTGTACATCTCACCAAAGGTTTATGAGGGCAATAGTCAAAATATGTCCCGGTTTCACCTGCATGTTGTCAAGACATGCCCAGAGTGTGTGTAATAAGAGATGGACAGGTATGTGCATAACATCAACCTGGAATCTGGGAATATGTGTAGAAACAGTCAGGTAGTGTTAACAAGCAATACCTCCACAGGTATACCATGTATGAGGTATATACTGCAGGTAAAACTCAGTTCATGTATATATTTGTCTACATCCATACCACTGTCCAAACTAAGGCCATAGGGTAGTGTAATAATACCTGTAAGGTACAGATCACAGCAGTGACTAGGAAAGTAATGAGAATTACAGGGATATACAAGCTGTTAATTGACATCCCCCCCCCCCCACCATATCTGCAACAATAAACTAAATACGCAACTCAATCGGTATGTGCTCTATTAAATCTACTGTTGGGACATATGTCCCATTATTTGATAAATATTTCAATTTGTTTCTATGCATGTGCCATGTTGAAATACTCCCACATTGGTGGCATGCTGCCATCAATGTACCTGCATGCTGTTGTAATGGCAACTGTGGTTCCATATATGCATACTACTAATTACTATAAGTGATTATTTTAAATTTATGGGTAAAGGTAATTGTAATGAAATTAACTTTCTTGATGTAAAAATATTCAAGGATGTTCCTAACCACTCATTTCAATCTAGGGTACATAGGAAATCTACTTTTTCCAACGACTATCTTGAATTTTCAAGTAACCAACCCCCTATATTAAGAGAAATATAGTTAAGGGGCAATTGGTCAGGGTTGTAAGGATGTGTTCTAATAGGACCCTAGTAGAGGAAGAGACTAAATTAGTGATGGGCATGATCCTGCATAGGGGGTATCCATCAGATTTTGTAGAGAACATTAGGGACCAAGTGATGAATGATTGGAATGATAGATACAAACCATTATTAGGGGCTGATGAAGAAGTTAACCAAAGTGAATTCAATGATTTTTCTCAAGCTATGGTTATTACATATGGTGAAACATTAAACGAGGTGAAAAAGATTATTAAGAATAAT
>NC_056728.1:356791770-356829740 GCF_019279795.1 Protopterus annectens
ATGTGATGTGGCCTGGTAACATGGCCAGATGAGATGGGAGAGGTGGTTCTGTTGGCAACTGTTCCCTAAACATGCTATTGTGTCACTGTTATAGAACATCTGTGGGTAGTAATAGTCCACACATTCCCGGATCATGTCTAACAGCATTCATAGATATCCCCAATAACACAAAACAGCAGATGTGCAGCAGTCACATAGCAAACAGCCCACGTGTATATATGGAACCATAGTGGCCCTTACAATGGCATGCAGGTGACATTGTCCATAACAGACCAGCAATGATAGTGTCCCCACAGGGAAAATGGTTACAAACACATAGCACAAAGTGTGGTACAATACAAGACATGTCCCAATGGTAGGTATTCTGTAGCCATACCTATTGAGTTGTGTGATCAGATTGTTGCTGCAGATATGGTGGGGGGAGACAGAGAGGTGTATTAAGAACTATAATAACCTTGCTGTATGAGTCGCTCAGACCTGTTTCCATCTTTATGCCTTCCAGACAAGATGTCCCTTTTGAGACTTCCTCTTTATACAGCAGATGAGAATGAGGTCATCATCACACTCCTGGTTCAGCACTACCAGGTGTTGTTTGGCAGAAAAGCCCATGAGCAGCAGGAGTGGACCGCCCTGTGGAATGATCTTGTCCACAGGGTAAAAGATGTTGGCCTGCATAACCGCAGTTATGAGCAGGTCCGGCATAATTGCACTGACCTACTCCACAATGCCTGTTGGCATGCTGCTGCAGTCAGGGGGGATCACCTCACAACGGGGGGGATCATGCCATCCATCTACCCCTGACACATGTTGAGGAGCTCCTTGCTAGCCTCGGGGCACCTGCCCACCCACACACACAACACCTGGCGGAGGGCATAGTGGAGGTGGGTGCTACCCACACAATGGCAGAGAAGCATGCAGGTAAGGCCACAGGGCACATCAGTAGACCACTGTTTTGTATCCATCTGCATCTGTACAGTTAGATCATGCATATGTGAGATGATAAATATATATATATATATATATATATATATATATATATATATATATATAGTCTGTTGTTGTTGTGTAGTTGTAATAAACAGATGTGCATAAGCTATAGTATTGTGGGCTTGTACTGTAGATGTACTCTAACGATGCACCCACCCAGTACCAATGCCACAGCTGTGGCTACTGACATCACATCTCTCACACACGTATGTAGGTCCTTCTGGTATACCTCCAAGGAAGCAGCCTGTAGCTACTGAGTATATTTTTTGTTCAGGTTTCCAATACACTGGTCATGTTATGGCCATGGTATATTCCATGCACACATTTAACACACCTACCCATAATACATGCCGTACATGTTCACGTATTGTTGCTGTTAATTGCACTGCATCACAGTGGTCACCATGATGGTGTATCTGATGGGTATGTCAGACTCCTGCAATATAACTAACATACTGTCATTGCAAAATGTGTGCACAGAGATTAACATAATGGTGGGACAAATGGCCTACAGTAGGGACATCTGTGAAACATCACCCTTATACAGTGCTACAGCAGTGTATATACCAGTATTACAATGGCAAGTGTTACAGATCTATACTAAGGCATATCATAATACTGCGGTCCACAGCCCTTACAACCTGCAATGTGGTCCTAACATGAGCAATGAGTGTGTAATATGGAATCATATGTTAAAGGCATCAAATATGGGGAATACATACCTTCACAAACACTGGAAGCATATGTGTGCACACACTCCAGATAAAATATAGTGGAAGCAGCTGTTGAGGTACTGACTGCATGCATTTGTCATGGAAATGCACCTTCCAGCAAGTACACATCCCCAATGTCACACCAGGAATTGGTCTGTTGTCCAAGATGTTTGGCCATCAAATGTGCACACTTACCTGCAACAGAGGCAGCCGTGGCTTGCACACATCTTACATGCCATGGCGTGGGCCCCATACCCAACATGTAGCAGCCATGAGCTGGACATGTAGCCATACCTCACCACTGCATTTACCATGGCAAACAGTGCAGACAGTCATGTATGTGGCAAGGGTGTATGTGACAGCAATAATGTAGGAAATAAACAGATGGCCATCCAAGACAGATGATGGCACATGTAGCAAACCGGTCATGCAGGCTGCCTAGTAACATGACACAACACTAAGGGGGTTGCAGGAATGTCTAGCAAGTACTGGCTGTGCAGTACCACTGTCAGCAATTGCCTGGACTCTGCAAACATGTGGCCCATGGGTTAGGGTAATCAGATGTGACAGTTGTACCACAGGAAACATCAGCCAGGCCTCTCTACATGTAGCATATGCGTAATAGAAGAGATCCCCAAAAGGCATGCGTTGCAATGTGTACTGGTGTACCAAGACCATGTTGGAAACCTTCAGACAGTATCATGTACGATACATGTACTGCACAACCAACACCTCACCCCACCTCAGGCCCAACATCCCCATCTGTACCCTGCTAGTGCCAGTGTACACCTGTATGTTTCCCATTCATTAGCTGGGACTAGGCTGTTACACGTGGTGTTCAGTGTTTGGGACATTGCAAACTGACACACATGTGTAGGCCATAGTTGTCAAACATCTGCAAAAAGGCTGAAGGTGGGGAGGGGGTGTCATCATGACACAACAGTTCACTGCAGCAGGGAACCAAAGGATGCTATGAATGGCAGTCAGGGTCAGGAACTATGGCAGACATAACCCTGATTCCACAGCAATAGTGACAGCAGTGTGTGAACTCCAAGGGATGTGCACATGAGTTGACCTTGCAATCATGCAGAGTTGGGGGACATGTGTAGGGCAGACTGACCATATACTGTCAAATGCAGATGGCCCATGCTAGTATACCCCTGCCAGGAATAGTGACTGCTGTAGTACACATAACAGTAGATGCAACAAACCATCATGATAAGGGCGTGCACACATATGCACCCACGAAGAGTATGCATCTCAGTCAGCATCAACACAACTAACACATTTGTTTGACACTGCATTTGATTGTACAGGACATATATCACATATCAGGCTCATGTAATGTTAACATATGCAGTAATGTGGTCCCATGGCATATCAAGGAAGAGGGCGTCATATCAATAAGGGTGTGTACACTCCCTATAGTCATGGTAAGGGTTGACAGTTGTCAGTGTAATTCTAATGTATTCCTCATACATGCATCGCTGGTGATGACATCTGTAAATCAGACAGCAGACATTCACAAATGACATCTGTCCACATACCATCCCAGGTATGTGTCAGAAAAACACATAGGGGCTGTGAGCAGCAGAGCAAACATAACTGACACAGTAATAAACATTCAGCAATGGTGTGTACACCTGTGGGGTAGGGTGCACAGTACATGGAAGGATTCTGAACAGGTGCACAGCAATACTGTGTACATGGGTGCAGTGTTTTCCAGGGGAAGGGGCATCACCTACTAACACAGCCCATGCACCATACACATGTATACTGTTGCTAGCATGGATTGACTATAGCTGATCTGCATGCTGTTGAGTATCATATGTTATGCATGTTGACAGATGGGTAATGGAAGGTCTGTGTGTAATATCTTTGTGCAACCTCACCTGTAAGTGTATGTGTGTGGGAGTTATTTTGTCTGTAAGTACAATCTGTTGGAGTGGAGGGGGGTTGATGCATGTAGGATGTGTGTGTGTATGTGTGTGTGTTTGTGTGTGTGTGTCCATGTATGCCCATGTGTGAATGTGGGCTTGTTCATACGTCTCAACTTCCCTTTGGAATTGTGCAGTACATGGACATGGACTGACACATGAGACACCAGGAATACCTGTCTGATATGTAATCTCAGGACAGCTGATAGTATAATGTCTGTAGCATGGAACATGCATTGGGAGGGAAACTAGACACCAGGTATACTGTTAAAACTGAAATCAGCAAACAGGTGAAAGCATACCCACGTATGCAGCACTACAGATGCACTGGGGAATTACTAGACAACATCAGTGAGTGTAACTAAATATTACTGTTGTCCACATAATAAGTTAATAGAGCAACAGATCTTGCATCTACTGAGTAATAGTTACGTATGACACTCCAGTGCGTGACATTATTGAGTGACTGTAGTAGCCCCTAACATATGGGGGTCATTCTCACAATGTCTGGGCAAAACCAGGGTGAACACTGGATGACAGCGATGAGTCCTTGTAAAACCGACTCCAATCAAGTCAAAATGGAGTAACAGGTCATGTTTTGTGGTCACTTGTCTAGGCAATCAGAAGAATGATGCATTAATGATTGGTATTAATGAGTGTAGGTTTCCAAGTGTGATGTAGGATGGGGAACTTAAGAGAATAAACCGTATTACGGTGGAATGTCAGGGTGTGTGTGTGTGTGTGTGTGTGTGTGTGTGTGTGTGTGTGTGTGTGTGTGTGTGTGTGTGTGTGTGTGTGTGTGTGTGTATATGTGTGTATATGTGTGTACTGTTAAGCAATGATGTAGAGCTCTTAAAGTGCATTTCTTGTTTTCCCCTCACAGGTGGCGAGGTGGGTCAGGGTCCCTCCTGCATGCAATCTGATGTTGGTGTCCATACAGACACTGAAAATTATGATAGGTGTGTTGAGGCACAGGTGGGGCTGTCAGAAGCTGAAACTGTGCCATTTGACATCCCCTTGTATTCCACCCCATCCCCACACACAGTCACAGTGCCTATAGATATCCCATCACCAGTGGCCATAGCAGAGGGACAGCTGGCGGTTGGTGGCAGTGCACAGGACAGTGTGGTATCTATGGCTGCTGTGTCTGGACACAGCAGCCATAGCCAGATGTCTGGCAGGTTACCACATAGGCAAATGTACAGGGGTGCTCATGGGAGGGCCGCTGGTCATCATGTCCCTGGCAGAAGTGCCACATCTGGTACCACCAGAGGCATGTTTCAGGCTGTCATGGAGGAGCAGGCATGTATGGAACGGTACACCAGACAGGATATGAGGCTGCATAGGGCTGCTTTTTCAACTGTAAGTGACAACATCTGTGATCTTGCAGGTGCCCTCCGTTATTATACAGACGTCATGGATAGATGGTGGGGTGAGATGGTGGGCCTCCTCAACCATGGATTGTCCATGCTAGAGCATGTGGTGGGACTGGTGTGATGGCCACGTGGATGTAGGCCAGCAACAACAACATCTGGTGGTCAACTTGGACATGCAAAGCCACCAAGCCACTCCCGTATTGGCAGTACCAGCCCCAGCACTTCACTGGGGTGCTGTCCATACCACACCACAGCAGGCCACATGCACATAGCCCTGGCCAGTCACAGGAGGGACCTGGTTCCAGCAGACATATGTCATCATCAGGGGAGAGTAACATATTGAGGCTTGTACCTGGATGTGCACATGAAACCCTTGAGAGGCACAGTTCTCATGTCCATGACTGGAGGTGGTGAACTGCACACCTTGCCAGGTATGGTCTGCAGCTGTGCAACAAACATCTGTATAGGGCAGCCACATGGCAGAACTGTGTGCATGCATACCCACACACAATACAAGCACACCTAGGGCAACCCCATACCTACACACACCACATCATCACGGCCATATCAGTAACTTAAACCCATCACACACATGGTGTGAAATGTATGGCCCACCCTATGTCTCTGGCAAATCAACAACACACCCTGTGCATATGATGATACCTGTGTCACATCCCTGTCATCCATAACATCGATGCAGAGACAGGCAAATATGGTTCTGATGCACACGGTGACTGTACTATAGTGTACCATTGTACTGCTGTGTAACATATTGTCAGCAGTGAATGTTTAATGCTTACATGTCAGGTAGTGTAGCTGTCCAGCCATGATGCATTATAGCTGTTAGTAACACTGAGTGATTGTGGTCTCCATAATGTTATCCATTTGTGTTGTAGGTGTCCATGTGTCAGCAGGAGGATGGTCTGCTGTCATATCTCACAAGGGGTATGGCACTGTGGTGACACCATGGCTGTGCCATATCCTGGGTACAGTTGAACACATGTCACAGGTCTGTATAACAGTTACTGCCTGTGCCACATGGATAGATGACCCCCTGGGACATGTATATTCAGCAACCTGAAGTAGATCCCTCCACATACATGCACACTCTTACTTGGCAACACTGGGACTAGACCCCTACCTAGGTATGTAGTGCTACTGGTGTGTGTGGCTTTAATTGCACACACCACACAGCATTTAGGATGAGGTGTGTTCCAGGTTCCATGTTACATGCAGAACATCCCCAGGCATGTACAGTATGGTAATGGGGGATGTAATGGTTGTATATGGACAATACATAGTGTGACATACCATCATATACACATTAACAAACACATAGTCAGACACACATCCAACAGACCTGGGCCTATCAGTGCTAACTACCTTGTCAGTGTGTCCAATATGTTACAGGTAGGCTGCACAAAGCACATGCATAACTGGGCTGGATAGTGTTATCAGTTACCTGTATGGTTGATGCTGATGGTGGTCACCATACAGTGACACATTGGACATGTACCAGGGGAACCATGGTGTAATGACAGTGTACCAAGCACCCACGCCCCACTGTGGATATTGTATGCACTGGAACCCATGATGACACTCTGACATATTCACCATCACACATTGACCAGGACTGCAAAACAACCCCTTCTCCATCCCAAGAGTGTTACTACAGGGATATGCATCTAATGCACATTCCACAGTAGTAGGATGATGCATTTTCATGTCTCTTCTATGGGCAGCAACATCACTACCCCTAATACTGTGAGGCAATGCATATTGAAATAGGAGTATGTAGCCTCGGAATGCTGTACCCTACATATATACACACATGCACACATACACACATACTTGCCAAAACTCAGTGGGTATCCCATGCCTATCAACTCATTTGTACAACAGTGTTGTGCTGGTACTGCAAGGCCAGGTAGCCCTTAGGGAGAGGAGTGTAACAAGGTACACGTAATGTCCGGTACAGCAGCAGTGACATCTAACTATGACAATGGATGGTGCTGTGGGTGTGAAGGACCTCAGGGTATTCCCAACTACAGGTGTACTAACACAGAGACACTGATATCCTCAGTAAAGCACATGTACACATTTGTCAGTACTGGGGTGCATCAGTGCAGGTGTTCATAGGTGTGTACCTGGCTATTGTCCATGGAGAGATGGGAAGTGTAGGGGATGTGTGTACAGTGGTATCATGCCACCAGCCATGTGCCACCAGGCCATCTATCTACAGACACCACTGTGGTGACCCTCAGGGTGAGAGTGACATGCATCAGCCAATCCTCTGGGTGCCTCCTGCAAATGGCCGGTGAGGTGCTCCAGTTGACATGTATGCAACATGTATTACATAACATGGTTAGTGTCTGTCTTGGAGACCTGTACCCAATCATGTTCTGTTGACTGTGGTAGTGTAGTGGAGGTATCCATGGCATGTGGTGTGTACCAGGTGTTCTGTCCTATCTGTGCCAGTTATAACACAGCTGGGCAGACATGCCAGTGTCAGTCAAGCATAAATTGCCTGTATGTATCCAAGATGAATACCTGACATCTGCACATCTGTACAGGGACTGACAGACATCAGCTCACCAGCTAGCTATGCAGTAGGATGAATGTGTTGACAGATAGATGTCTGACACCGATAGTTATGCCATTACTACATGATGGCAGCCCTCACTTACATCTGCTATACAGACAGTAGTCTACAGTTATTTTCCACATGTCAGATCATTATCCACTAGGAAATATATAATGTGACACAGCTCACACACCAGGAACACAACAGTGAGGACTCAGAGTTTATCTATGCAGGCAGGGGTGTTTGTTGCCAGTACTACAATTAGCAATCTACTCTTGCTTGGGAAAGCACTGTCAACAATAGTAATGTCATGATACACTACATGCCAGTGTGACTGCACATAACCTGGGATACTACCCTTGCATGTAACACATTCACATGGATAAGAGTGTTGTACAGGTCATATATACTCAAGTGTCCCAGACAGGAGACTCACACCCCTTGCTACTCTAATGACAGCACATAGACGCATGTTGTGTAAATGGTATTACATACACATATTACAGATGTCATTACCCTGCTATGTTATCAGACTGGGATGTGAGCACTGGTTACCAGGGTTGAGCCATGCTTAGCAGATGTCAACATTGCTGCAATATAACAGCTAAGCTAAGCACATTTGCACACTGGTAAGTGCCCGTACATTTACCCGTACCTTAGCACCGCTTAGCTTTACACAAAATCTGTGCAAATGTGTTTAAAGCTGCTCAAAACTGCCTTAACCACTCTGTATCCAACAGCCCTTGTTCTGCCCAGCAACAAAATAAACAGCCCTTGTGGGTCTTGAATCCAGGACACTGTACACTATAGTCACAACAGTTAACCACTACACCATGACAGCTGTGAAAACAGTAGTTGTGTTTCCAATACATCTGTCAGTAGACATATTGAATAATATTGAACAATTTCTGTGACTTCTACAATTGTATAGTACTTGTTAGTGATATTACTTTTGCATCGCATATGTTGCTATATCTAAATATACACATATCGGATACATACGGTGTGATACATCTGGGAAGGTATACATAACAGTAATGTTTACTCATGACAAGGATAGGAATATTTACATGTCTATATCAGAACATTGAAGTATTAAAACTTGGAATGTTCTGATATCGAACACTATTTAGCGAACACTAAGTATAGCAAAGCTGCAGAACAGCAAATTCTTTCCTCGGGAAAGAATTCAGTTGGCCGTTTCTATGGCTTCTCTATTCTTAGC
Organism: Protopterus annectens; assembly: GCF_019279795.1. Classification (NCBI taxonomy): domain Eukaryota; kingdom Metazoa; phylum Chordata; order Ceratodontiformes; family Protopteridae; genus Protopterus; species Protopterus annectens. The sequence continues at coordinate 356,800,593 of NC_056728.1, forward strand.
ACTGTGGTGGAAAGTTACGGGTTGGGTTCAGGTAAGTGTGTGCTTGTTTGTACGTTAGGCTTAGGGGCGGGTTAAGTGAGTTAGGGTTAGGGCATGGGTTAGGCGTGTGTGCGATAGTGACAGACTTTAGGGTTGGGGTGGTTTAAATGAGTTAGGGTTAGGGAGTGGGTTAGGTGAGTGTGCGATAGTGACGGACCTTAGGATTAGGGTTTGGGTTAAGGTAAGTGGGTAGATAGTAGTGTATGTTTAGATTAGTGTAGCGTTAGATGCAGGAATTTAAGTGTATGTGTGTGGTTGCTGTTTGTTTGATTTGCTTGTGTTGTGTGTATGTGTTTCGGAGCAGCTAATTCTTTCCATGGGAAAAAATTCTCCGTTCTTTCATGTTTAGATGTTTTGGGGCCGATGAAATAGCGCTATTTTCATCTTTCGATAACATGATATAAACGCATATATACATATACGTATGTAGATATATATCTACATGTACATACGCATATAAATTCTTATATATTTATTTATACACATCTGTACAGTGCATCATATATATGGCCATATATAGATCTCTTTATATATATATATATATATATATATATATATATATATATATATATATATATATATATATATATACATATATACATACACACACATATATATATGTATATATATATATATATATATATATATATATATATATATATATATATATATATATATATATATATATATATATATATATATATATATATATATATACACACACACACACACACATATATGTGTGTGTGTATATATATATATATATATATATATATATATATATATATATATATATATATATGTATATGTGCCAATTTATATATGTAGATATCTATAACTATATATGCATACATATCTATATATCTGTATATGTGTAGACATATATATAAATGTGTATACCAATTGGCTAGACAGAGGGACCACGCTAGGAAAGATGTGAAGCAGGTAAAGGTGATGAAGGATAATGAGGGAAACATACTCACAAGCGAGAAGAGTGTGTTGAGCAGATGGAAAGAGTACTTTGAGGGGGTTGATGAATGAAGAGAATGAGAGAGAGAGAAGGTTGGATGATGTGGGGATAGTGAATCATGAAGTGCAATAGATTAGCAAGGAGAAAGTAAGGATAGCTATGAAGAGGATGAAGAATGGAAAAGCTGTTGGTCCAGATCACATTCTGTGGAAGCATGGAGGTGTTTAGGTGAAATGGCAGTGGAGTTTCTAACCAGATTGTTTAATGAAAACTTGGAAAGTGAGAGGATGCCTGAGGAATGGAGAAAAAGTGTTTTGGTACTGATTTTTAAGAATAAGGGTGATGTGCAGAGCTGTAGTAACTACAGAGGGATTAAACTGATCAGTCATAGCATGAAGTTATGGGAAGAGTAGTGGAAGCTAGGTTAAGAAGGGACGTGATGATTAGTGATCAGCAGTATGGTTTCATGCTGGGAAAGAGCACTACAGATGCGATGTTTGCTCTGAGAGTGTTGATGGAGAAGTACAGAGAAGGTCAGAAGGAGTTGCATTGTGTTTTTGTAGACTTAGAGAAAGCATATGACAGGGTGACTACAGAGGAGTTGTGGTATTGTATGAGGAAGTCGGGAGTGTCAGAGAAGTATGTAAGGGTGGTACAGGATATGTATGAGGGTAGTGTGACAGTGGTGAGGTCTGCAGTGGGAGTGATGGATGCATTTAAGGTGGAGGTGGGATTAAATCAAGGATCAGCTCTGAGCCCTTTCTTATTTGCAGTGGTGATGGACAGGTTGACAGACGAGATCAGACAAGAGTCCCCATGGTCTGTGATGTTTGCAGATGACATTGTGATCTGTAGTGAGAGTAGGGAAAAGGTGGAGGAGACCCTGGAGAGATGGAGATATGCTCTAGAGAGAAGAGCAATGAAGGTCAGCAGGACTAAGACAGCATATATATGTGTGAATGAGAGGGCGGATAGAGGAATGGTGAGGGTGCAAGGAGTAGAGGTGGCGAAGGTGGATGAGTTTAAATACTTGTGACCAATAGTTCAGAGTAATGGTAAGTGTGGAAGAGAGATGAAGAAGAGAGTACAGGCAGGATGGAGTGGGTGGAGAAGAGTGTCAGGAGTGATTTGTGACAGATGAGTACCAGTAAGAGTGAAAATGAAGGTCTACAAGAGGGTAGTGAGACCAGCTATGTTATTTGGGTTGGAGATAGTGGCATTGACAAAAAGGCAGGAGTTAGAGCTGGATGTGGCAAAGTTAAAGATGTTAAGATTTGCACTGGGTGTGATGAGGGTGGACAGGATTAGGAATAAGTATATTAGAGGGTCAGCCCAGGTTGGAAGGTTTGGAGACAAAGCCCGAGAGGCAAGATTACATTGGTTTGGACATGTGCTGAGGAGGGATGCTGAGTATACTGGGAAAAAGATGCTAAGGATGAAGCTACCAGGTAACAGGAAAAGAGGAAGACCTGAGATAAGGTTTATGGATGTGGTGAGAGAGGACATACAGGTGGTTAGTGTGACAGAGCAAGATGCAGAGGACAGGAAGAAATAGAAACAGATGATCCACTGATATATATATATATATATATATATATATATATATATATATATATATATATATATATATATATATATATATATATGTTTACCATATGTCCAGAACATGGAGTGGAGTCATACTTCAGCACCAATAGTCTCAACCTCTTAGTGCAAGAGGATGTTATGTATATATAGTAGGTATATATGTAGACTGTTGCTACTGTAACAGGGGTTGTCTTAACAGACATGTTGTGTGTGGGAGGTCACATCTGCTATTGACATGTACGCCATCAGTTACTGACAGGCATCCTAAGGACATCATAGTACAGTACCATTGATAGCACAGTAATGATCCTGTGGACTACAGCAGAGATATGTCCAATATATGTGGACAGTCTGGCACATTCTGGTCAGTCCAGAGGTATACACCAATCCCCTTAGTAAGAGACATGTGGACCAAGCCAGACAATGTGGATGTTAACAGACATGTACATGGGTACATCACATAAATACTGGACTACATATGCCCACACAGTTTATGCATTCACACATTCCTGTCTGTCCTGACACAATAACTGATGGTGCAGAGGTCACATGGTCACATACTACCCAGTAGTTAGTGGCATACATCTGTACAGCATCCCACTGCTTTGTCAGAAATACACAACAGTTATGGTGGCCCGGCAGCAGTACATCTTGCAAATATCTGGACAAAACATCACACTGGGTAATTACACTAAGCTGCTAGGCATATAACAAAGCTGTGCAAACTACAGGCAGACTGCCACAACACTGGCCTGCATTTCATATGGGGGGATACACATGTACCTGCAAATATAACAGGCTCTACAGGCATGTCACAGCACTAAGTAACAGACACCTGTGTGAAAGTGCATACCCACAGCCAGTGTGAACACAGCCACAGCCACGTATGGTACGCAAGCTTAATATTATACTATATGGACTGTCTGACCAACACCATCCTCATATGTGCCACTCACACACTAACCCTACATATACTGGGTCATGACACAGTGTGGTCCAATGCCTGTCTGTGGTATGGGACACATGTATGTTTAGCCCTACAAACATGTGAGCTGATAGGGTACCATACACTGGAGCAGCATGTAACATCAAATAGAACAGGACCAAGAACAATGACATCTACCACAGTCTGTACACAGGCCAAAGTACGTATTCGCAATGCATATACTGTCGACAATCACCATAAGTACATAGACCCCACCACTGTACACACAACCACAGAATGCCCGGGTTATGTCCTCAGAAATAACCCCTACTATACATAACATGTCTAGCAGTGTGATATCTGACTGGCTTGTTATCAGGTATGATGTCAATAAATAATAGTGTACAGAACATATGCACCTCTTACTGCATGACATATGTACAAAGGTTGACAGACTTGTGGCTGGAGCCACAAACACTGGGCCAATATTGGCATGTTGCTGTGATACCCTCATGCATTTACTGTTGTAACAGGATTTGTTGTGACATATGTCCTATGAGGGATATGAAGTCAGTAACTCTCATGGCTGTCACCATGTACTGACTGCAATCCTCAGACTATACTTCTGATCTGTGAGTAATACAAAAAACATAAGACTCCAAACACTGGCCAGTCTGCAGATAACACTACAGGTGGGAGTTTCCTCAAACACATAACACTGTCATGACAGATATTAAATCATGTAGACCAGCCATATCCACACAAACCCTGTTAAACCAACATTACTCCAAATGCAGAAGAGCAACACTTACATTCTGTAGTCATGTCTTGGAACATCCCCCTCCTGTTTGTTGGCCTGTCTCTACAGTGTATGTTGTTAGAGGTATATCCCACTACCATCTGTGATGCTGTTTGCCAAACACTGACATGACGTCCTGCTCACAGTGAATGAAAAGGCCCAACACCCACATGATGTTCCCAGGTATAGGAGTGTGTTTCCATGCAATTGGCTATGGGAATGTTACCACAGCTGTTCCACATGCAATCAGCTAGTGGGGAACTGCAATTCATGCAGCGGCCAGCAGCTGATCATGAGCATCACTTACAAAACACAAACTGCTGCCTAAGCAAAGCAGGTGTAGTTCTCCACATCCACCAGAAAGGGAGTGAGAGAGACATTCAGAGACAAAGTAAGACAGGGAGGGAGTGGGAGAGTAAAACCTGAGCAGGTTTATGTCACACACTTACCAGTACAGGGTTTCAAACCCCTGCATAACTATGTATTGCAATCACATGTCTATGCAGTTATTGCATGCGCCACAGAGCTTACATGTTGGGAAGCTGTCCAAAGGTATATTCGATGGTGAGTGACATCTGTAACAGTGATAAAGGAGGGATAAGGTAGGTGTAGTACACGTGCCTGTCTACATGAACAGGTACAGCCACACTCTTTCAGGGGCTCACACACATTATCACAGTTTTCAGGGTCAGGATTAGACTTCCTAACTAGCTAGTTTGCCACAATATAGTAATACACAGGTATCACATGCACCACAAGGGTTATCAGGATGATATATGAGCAAAGGATATGTCAAGGTGTCTGACATCAGAAGGCATGCTTCAGTAGGCCAATGGGAGGTGTAGTGAGTGTAAATGGCGTCCAAATCATTATACTCCGCACACAGACACAGGTTGCCAGTACTGTCATGCATGGGTCCATTGCTTCACAGGTGTGTAGTGGTTGACTATGCCAGAAGGCTGTACAAGGCTAGGTAAAGGGTATACCTTGGCATCAGGCTACATGACAATGGCCTGCAGAGTGCCTCAGGGGTATAGTGTCTGGATTGGCCCACACAGGTGGGTATTGTATTCATCATCCAGTCATCTGTGTTACTATTGTGGGTGGCTAGTGCTGTGCAATACTTGCTATGTATGTGTTCTATAGTCCATGACATGGACGGTGACTGGGATGTGCACATATCCCACATGCATGTTCTGTGACATGTGGAAGTGTACCTGGGGTGTCTGGGGCATGTTGTGTAGACAGGTTGTTATCATCAAATGTGCCATTCCTGGCCTCATGTGGTGAGAACTGGCAATGAACACCAGGTTGACCCTGCACCTACATTGACAACATGATGCAGGTATTTCCTGGTGTCAGTGGCATCTGTCCATACAGGGCATGTGTATAAGGCATGATATGACCTTTGTGTGTTACATTTTCTGTCTCTGCAGTTGTTGCAGGTGTCCAGTGGGGAACACAGTGAAGGAGCACTGTATGCAATGATTTGCCTATTGTAGGGATGGGACAGGGTGCCATGCCCTCTGTAATCCACTGCAATCATACCATGGTTACTATCTGTGGCAATATGCAGGGAACTACCAACAGAGTGGTTGTTGCCTAGCCGAGTGTGTTTGTGTATGAGACATGGGTGGAGAGTGTTCTCTGGGTAATACAAGGGTTGCCTATATTGTTCGCCAAGCCATGATGTCACATGTAGGGGTATGGATTGTTAACCCCAGCCTCTCTGCTGTTTGACATCTGTTATCCTTGTAAGGTGGCCATTGTGACATATAATCGGCCCACCATATAAGAAATTTGCAAAACCCACTCCACAATGAGTCCAGTTGTTACACACTCACAACTACCTCCACACAGGATATGAATGACAAACACACACACACACACACACACACACACACACACACACACACACACACACACACACACCAAGTCTCACAGTTGCCATGTTTGGGATTAGAACTCCTACTTAACTAGTGTATCACACTACAGCATTACACAGTTACAGGATGTGCCATGGAGATTTTGGGGTTACTATTTTCCCAAAGGTGTATTTCAAAGTGAATGACATCAGCAGGCTTCTCAAAATAGGGCAATGGAAGTTGTAATGACTGTGAATGGCCTCAAAAGCATTGATCCCTGCACAGACAAACAAACATGCGCACAAACGTTTACACTTTCCATGTCTGGGAATAGAACTCCTACCTAACCAATATATCACACTACAGCATTACACAGTTATAGGACATGCCATGGAGATTACTGGGTTACTACTTCCCCAAAGGTGTATTTCAAAGTGAATGACATTAGCAGGCTTGCCAAAGTAGGGCAATGGAAGTTGTAGTGACTGTGAATGGCCTCAAAAGTATTGAGCCCTACACAGACAAACAAACACACACAAACTTTTACACTTGCCATGTCTGGGATTAGAATTCCTACCTAACTAGTGCATCACACTACAGCATTATGCAGTTATAGCACACGCCGCAGAGATTAATGGGCTAGTCCTTCCCCAAAGGTGTATTTCAAGGCGAATGATATTAACAACATTGCCACGTTTGGGCAATGGAAAGTGTAGTTCATAGGTTCATAGGTTGATACTAGGCTATTGGCCCTAATGCCTATACATGCCTAGACATGACAATTCCCTGGCTATGTCTTCCCACAATATTTACTTCCCTGGACCCCTGTCTAGCAGGCAGCTGTCATGATCCCCAGGGTCAATTTCCTATCTCCCATCCAATCGTCCAGGTTCCTTTTGAAGACGGCCAAAGAGGCACTCTGCTTGACATGTATGGGCAGTCTATTCCAGAGTATGGGGAGTCTCTGGGTCAGGAATACATCCCTCCAGCATGTATTGTTCATTGTGATGACAAGATTTGGATCCCTGGAGCATGTGGCTGTGAGGGTTTGGAATTCTTTAAGTGTAGCATGTCCAACACCTGTGGGTTTGACATGGCATGGTATGTTAAGCAGAGATCGCCTCTGAGAACACGATATGTGACAGAGTATAGCTAGATGATTTTCAGGCGGTCAGCATAGGGCATCTGGTTTAGGCCTGTAATTCATTTTGTGAAGTATGTCTGCAGCCTTTCTAGTTGTTGCAGATGTCTTGTGAGGTACATATGTAACACACCATTGTAGTCTGTACTGGGTCTGCTGAGAGATGACTACAGTGGGACAATGGCCTCCTTTTCCTGGATGCAAAGCCCTTAGTGGTGAGGTGTGTCACATAGGTGTGTTTCCTGACTGTTGTCACAATGTGGTTATCAAAGGTGAGACCACTGTCCACCTGTGTCCCTAAGTCTGTTATCACACTTTAGGTGTTTAGTGTACTGCCACCTATGTGGTACTTCACAGGTACATGTCCCTTCCCAAAGGGGCTAACTATATATTTCTTGGCAGTGATCTTGAGGCCATGGCTCAGGCACCAAGCATGTCTTTCTGTAAGCTCTTCTGTAGACTATCCACATCATGTGGGGATTCAGTATTGGCTCCCAGTGTGCAGTCATCTGCAACCTTTGTTTGCCAGAGTCCCTTCTGTTTGACTGTACTTCAGAGCAGTAGATGTCAAACAAGGGCAGAGACACGACTGAACCCTAAGGTACTCCAACTGTCACTTGTCTGAGGCTGCGGTTGGTGTCACCTACATTTACAGTGTGGGTTCTGTCAGTACAGCAGTTGGCAGCCCATTGGGTGACATAGGGATTAATGGGCAACTTGATACATTTATCTATGATTCCAGACTGGGGAATGGTGTTGAAGGCCTTTGCAAGGTCTGGATAGGCTGTGTGAATCACCTTACCCTCATCCACAGCTCTGGAGATGGATTCACAGTTGTCAATCAGGTTGAGGTGACATGATCGGGGCTTCACAAACCCAACCTGGTTGGGGTTCAGTGTATGCAGCTTGCCAATGTCTTTGTTTTAATTTCCATGATAATACATTCCATGGCCTTGCAGATCAGGCATGTCATATTACTGGGGCTGTAGTTCCCAGGATCCAAGGTGGATCCCCCCTTGTGGACTGGGATAATTGTAGTTGTGCGCCACACAATGGGCAAAGCCTGAGGTGTGGCTATGATTAGACATGGCACGTAGGTGAGGTGCCAGTTCAGTTTATAGCTCATGCAGTACACAGCCCAGGATGTTGACTAGTCCCATGGCTGCTGTTGTCATAGCTCTGGAGAGTGTGTTTTTTACCTATGTGGCCATTATTACCAGGATCTGGCAATCTTTCTGTGTTGAGATGGGCCCTTTGAGGGGTGGGAGGGGGGTGCAGTTGACACTGAATCGATTTGCCAGACTATTGGCAATATCCCTGGGAGCAGTATATTTAATACCATCCTGTCGTAGCTCCGAGCAGATCTGAACATTGCCATTTAGATACCTCACATAGCTATGGAATGGCTTGCAGTTGTCATTGACATCTTTCGTAACTAGCTTTGGTGGATGTTATGAGGGATCTCTGCTTCTTGCCATGGCTGGTAAGACAGTATTTTGCATCCTGGAAATTCCCCTTTCTGCAACAGTTTCTTATTTTTGTTGTACAGTATTTTTATAGCAGGGGGCCACCACATTGGCTTCCTTTTCTTAGTGGGGAGCATCTTGGTTCTATATTGGATGGCACAATTCATGCATGAGTGGATGTGCTCGTACAGTGCCTTCATGTAGAATTCAGCAGTCATCCTTTCAGTTCCCATCTGCATGGGTGTCATGACGTTAGTCACTTCTGACATGTGCAGCATAACGTTGGCTTTGGAGATTTGTGTCATGGAGGTTTCCTTACTGGGGTGTGGGAGAGGGGTGTTAATGTTAAAGGTGATTAGCTCATTGGCAGACCTGACCACTGATTGAGTGACCATAGGTGTGGAGCATTGATTTCCCATGTTGATAATGACCAGGTCTAGGATATTTGAGCCCCTGGTGAGACTATGGGTTACTTGATCCAGGGCATTGAGAATTATGACTTCCAAGAACTGCTGGGCATATATGTTGGTACACAAGTAGTTTTCCCAGTTAATGGCAGGGTAGTGTAAGTCACTCAGTATTAGGGTGTTTGCTTGTATCATAATATTTCACAGTATGTTTCAAAAGCTGTAGTGGGAATCATGGGGCATATTGGTGGATCTGTAGCAAGCTATAAAATTTGGAATGCACTCTAACCTACTGTTAGTTGCACCGGGGGTATTTCAGACACATTCTGTTGGGCAAGTAGCCTGGTGGTGTGAATATCCTTGGTGAATATGGACACTCCTCCACCTTTATTGTTTTGCTCCTGGTTTGGTGGCCAACGTGTGTTGAGAGCTGTACCTGGTATTGCAGGGGTGCTCTCTGGAGGCTTGGATCAGGTCTCTGTTACTACACAGTTATCAATGTTCTCCATTTTTAGGTGCATGTAGTGACTGTGAAAGGCCTAAAATCATTGAACCCTACACAGACAAACATACACACATTTACCATGTCTGGGATTAGAACTCCTACCTAACTAGTACATCACACTACAGCATTACACAGTTATAGGACTTGCCACAGATATTACTGGGCTACTTCTTCCCCAAAGGTGTATTTCAAAGTGAATGACATCAGCAGCCCTGCCAAACTAGGTCATTTGAAATTGTAGTGAGTTTGAATAGCCTAAAAAGCATTAATCCCTACACAGACAAACATTCACAGTTGCCATGTCTAGGATTAGAACTCCTACCTAACTAGTACATCACAACACAGCATTACACAGTTATAAGATGTGCCATGAAATTACTAGGCTACTACTTCCCCAAAGGTGTATTTCAAGGTGAAGACATCATTAGGCTTGCCATAGTAGGACAATGGGGAGTGCAGTGTGTGTGCATGGGCCATAACCCATTCATCTAGAGGCAGACACACAGCTCTCAGGCACACACAGATTTATATTCCACAAGTACGTGTATACAATTGCTAGATGACTACTGGCTTGTACAGTCATGTTGTACAGTTAGCACAAGCACCACAGACACTATAGTGATGAGAGATACCAGAGGCAAAAGTCTATGGTGATTGCCATTTGCACATCATGTGGTTTTAGCCAATTGGATGCATGCTGGGTGGGACAGGCCTCATGATGAGAGGCTCTTTGTCACTGTCTGTCACTCTCTTCCACACATCTATGTATGTGTAATTTTGGCCTATTATAGTGTGTTGTCCCTGGATATATGTGTGTATTCCTATCCAATGTGTGTGCAAAGTATGACTGGTGTGTACTGAGGAGTGTGTGCACTAACATCTGCGACTGTCAGATATGTATGTTCCACTGTTGTTGCTAGACATGGGCTTCACCACTGTTGTTGCCAGACATGGGCTTCATTTTTGTAAGTGTGTGAGCATGCCCAGTATGACCTTTCAGTATTTTGTTGTCTGGCATGGCCTTCATTTCTCTAAGTGTGGGAGCATGCCCAGTATGACCTTCTGTACTGAATGTGTAAATCCATTCCAGGTGCATTGTACTCCATTGTAGGCTTTTGTGTTCTACACCTACAGCTAGCAACCTGTTTCTCTGGGATATCTGTAGATCAGTTGACAATATGGGGTCAAAATGGACAAAGGATAGTGGGTTACTGTAGGTAATTGTGTCTATGCTGCTTCTGCTACATGGTCTTGGTGTTAGAGATCTTCAGACATATGTACTGTTTTACAATGTGATGTTTTATGTCATCAAGTACTGTCAGGTATACATATTTGCTTGCAGTGATGTCCTGGGGAACAAAGGGTGAATGCAGCTGTGTCCAGTATTGTGGTCAGCAGCCTACATATTCTTGAACAATCATGCCATTCTGGAGGGGAAGCTGCAGACACTTGCTGCTGGGTCTGTGTAAATGGTTTAGCACCTTGGTACAGTGGTTCATAGGTTCATAGGTTGGTACTAGGCTATCGGCCCTAGAGCCTATACAAGCCTAGCCATAACAATTACCTGGCTATTTCTTCCCACCCTATTTACTTCATTGGACCCCTGTCTAGCAGGGCGACTGATGTGATCCATGGGGTGAATTTCCTTTCTCCCATCCAGTCATCACGGTTCCTTTTGAAGAGGTCCAAAGAGGCACTCGGCTTGACATGTATGGGCAGTCTATTCCAGAGTCTGGGGAGTCTCTGGATCAGGAACCTATCCCTCCAGCATGTTTTGTTTATTGCGATGACAAGATTTAGATCCCTGCAGCATGTGGCTCTGAGGTACTGGGATTTCTTTAAGTGAAGCATGTCAAACAGGGTTTGACATGGCCTTGTATGTTAAGCAGAGATTGCCTCAGAGTAGACGATATGTGACAGAGTATAGCTGGAGATTTTTAAGGTGGTCAGCATAGGGCATCTGCTTTAGGCCTGTGATTCTTTTAGTGAGGTATTTCTGCGGCCTTTCCAGTTGTTGCAGATGTCTTGAGAGGTACATACCAAATGGGGCATTGTATTCTATAATGGGTCTAATGAGGGATGAGTACAGTAGGACAATGACCTCCTTTTTTCTGGATGAAAAGCCCTTAGTGATGAGGTGTGCCACATAGAAGGATTTCCTGACTGTTGTGGTGGTGTGGTTATTGAAGGTGAGACCACTGTCCACCTGTGTCCCTAAGTCTCTTATCACACTTTCGGTGTTTAGTGTACTGCCACCTATGTGATAATTCATGGGTACATGTTTTTTCCCAAAGGGGATAACTATACATTTATTGGCATTGAGCTTGAGCCCATGGCTCTGGCACCAAGCATCTGTTTCTGTAAGGGCCTTTTGTAGAGTATCCACATCATTTGGGGATTCAATAATGGCTCCCAGTTTGCAGTCATCTGCTAACTTTGTTAGCCAGAATCCCTTAGTGTTGGCCTGTACTTCAGAGAAGTAAATGCCAAACAAGAGAGGTCCCAGGACTGAACCCTGAGGTACTCCACTTGTCGCTTGTCTGGTGCTGGATTTGGAGATGGCTACTTTTACAGTGTGGGTTCTGTCAGTAAGCCAGTTGGCAACCCATTGAGTGACATAGGAATTAATGCCCACGTTAGTAAGTTTATCTATGATGCCAGAGTGGGGGATGGTGTTAAAGGCCTTGGCGAGGTCCAGATAGGCTGTGTGGACTGCCTTACCCTCGTCCACGGCTCTGGAGACTGATTCGAAAAAGTCAATAAGGTTCAGGAGACAAATCAGCCCTTCACAAACCCAAACTGGGTGGGGTCCAGTGTTTTAAGGTTGCCAATGTCTTTGTTTATAAGTTCCATGATAATACGTTTCATGGCCTTGCAGATCAGGCTCATCAGACTGATTGGGCGGCAGCTCACGGGATCCAAGGTGGCTGAGTATCCCATGCATGTACATCCATCGACGTGACAGTATGGCTATATCCTGCTGTGGTCATACCTCACAGCTGTACAGATTCACACAGGTTACCCAGAGGCAGAGGTCATAATTCTGGACATTACCCCTTCACATTGTGGTTTATGAGCAGACTTGTAGCCACCCATTCTTGTGTTTGCAGCCAGGGATAGTATGTGCACACGGCTGAGTTTCGGACTTCACACACTCCATGCTGCCCATGTTCCTACCCCCCTCTATTATTCTATCCTCTTCCAAACATTATACAAACATTATCTGATATGTTCCCTATAGTTAGCACCTCATCCCAGCAGTAATTTGGTGTTGGTCCACAGTTCATGTAGTAGGACATGGTGGACATGTTACTGGGATTTGTCCACATGGCCTTGCATTTGGGTTCTGTGGACTGTGTTATGTTGTTATTTAAGAGTCCATGACATAACATACATTGGCAATACGGGTGAGACACAGGCCTTTGGCAGAGGACTGTAAGCCATTTGGTAGTGATGCAAGCCAGCTGTAGCAGGCTGTTGCATTCTGTCACTCCTACCTACAGTCCCAGACTACAATGCACTATATTCCCCTGGGATGGCAGGGTAGGTGTGCAAGGTGTTCATGCCAATACTTTCTGTCATTATTGATCCAGTGGTGTGGATGCTGGCAGGGTGCTGCTTATAGCTAGGGACACACCTGCATGGGACAACTGTTCTGCATGCTGCATTCTTTAGCTATTGCCATACAGATGTGTGGGTCATATTGTACTCATTCCCAACAGCAGGGATAAGACCAGAGAGGTATCTGTGGGTGATGATGGGGCGAGCTGGGTGCATGTGTGCTATGGACACTACTTGCATCTGACTCACAGATATGCATGGGGCATTCCACTTATGCTGGCATGTGCAGAGACATCAGCTGTTTCTCAATACTTCATACCTGTGACCTTTGTGGTCTGCCAGTATTTGGCCAGATGACATTGGTATTCCCTACTACAAGCCCAAATAATGTGCTGCTAACCTGTATGTACAATTCCAAGGATGTGTCCATTTGACAGTTATATATTATACACTGTCTGTCTGGGGTACTTCCCCATGTGCACTGCTTGTATGTCTGGGCCCACATTCATGTCATGTCCATCTTTCAGATGGTGACACATATTACTTCCAAACATTAACTATGGCTTACTGCTGGAATGTGTTTTGCTGGGAAGCATTGTTTTTGGCACTGCAGTTGTGAAAACTTGGCCCTGTCATCGTCAGTACTGGCCAATGGCCACCAGGACAAACCTCACCATGCATACATACTGACCACTCTCACACAATATACAACACACACCAACCTAATACATGCAACCCTGCATATTGTACACATGCTACAATCTATCCTGCTACCTTGGCCAGCTCAGGTACTCTGTGCTCCACTGTTATTATACCTACACATACATGTTACTACATTTCTACACAGGATTGGGGGGGGAGCACACCTGACTGTTACTACATTTCTACATAGGATTGGGGGGCACACCTGACTGTTACTACATTTCTACATGGGATTGGGGGGGGGGCACATCTGACTGTTACTACATTTCTACATGGGATTGGGGGGGGCACATCTGATACTTGTACACATTTGCTATGACTGTACTGGTATTTCAGGTACTCCATTTCATTCTGTATTCTCACCTATCATGCTGACTAGAGGCATATCAGTCTACTATAGGTCTTAGGTCTGCCTGGCCTGTTGTAGTCAAGTCTATATTAGAAGACCGAAGATGCATTCTTTCAAATGCGTCTTATTCGAACTTAAAAGGCTGAAAATGCAAAATATCAAAGCAGCTGTTAAGTGAATTCTTTACCTGGGAAAGAATTTGCTTGGCCACTTTGATACTTTGCTGTAGTCAGCACTGTAGTGTGGTTTCAGAGTTGGTATATTTAAGTAGGGGGTGGAGGAGCACAGCCCCCCACATTGGGGCTGTGGGGAGCAAAGCCCCCCACTTAATGTAATGTTTGAAATTGATTTTTATTTTTTTTTGTTGGAACAGTGATTTGTTTTCCCTTGGAAAAGAATCACTGTTTTGACACTTCGACATTGTAAGCTTTCGCTTACATAGGGTCGATCAATAACCGTTTGCGTTTTTAAGTGTTCAGTGATTTAATATAGACCCTTGTAGTCTGTCTGTCTGTGTAGATCTTGGGGGGGGTGTTCTCCATAGCCATCAATCAGAGGCCTTAGCACAGCCTTTGTTTGTGTTTGTCTATGCCTGTCCTGCTGGCTGAGACTGTTGTTGGATATGTGAGCCTCCCTGATTGGCCTGTGTGTGTCCTATGGACACACATGTGGCCCAGCACATTTCCTGCAGTGAGTTTTGTCACCTTGTCTAGTATTGGCTACTGTGGTGACACCAGTATTTGTTACAGATCTCATGCTGCCACTATAGGTGTCTACTATCTGCTGGCATCCCATTTAGCCACCCGATTCCCTTGCATGCTCACAGCCACACCATAGATACAAGTAACAACACATACTACTCCATTCGGCAATTGATAGGAAGAGTGATTTACCTTGTGTCTGTGCCAGTATTGAGGATGGTGCTGGAGGGCTGACTATGTCGGATGCACATAGTGCACTCCCTATACATGGTTAAGCACAGGTAGTGTCATGTTTGGCATCCCTTTTACTGTATGTGCGAGTGTCATTCCCTGGGTTCCTACCATGTCAGTGTATGTGCTATGAGTTGCCTCTTTGTCATGGCCTGGGCATACTGGGCTTGTCTCCTTCTGCCTACTGGGGCAGGCTCAGGTTTTTCCTCCTCCGAGTCACTCTGTGCTTGTGCAGGCCTTGGCAATGGTGGGGGGCTGTGTGGCCTTGCCCCATGCTGTTCCTGCTGCAGCTGTTTCTGCAGGATCATACTGTGTAGCATGGCACATCCAATGACAATTTGGGTATATGTAGCTGGTGAGTACTGCAAGGCTCCACCGGATGTGTCCAGGCACCAGAACCATGACTTGAGCATCTCAAACACACACTCTATTACGATTCTGGTCTGTGCATGTGCCTCATTATGGAGTTCTTGTTCAGGTGTGTGTGCATTTCTGATGGGTGTCATCAGCCACAGCTCCAGTGCGTAACCAGCATCCCTCACTAGGTGGCCATAAGGGACATCCCCATTGGCAAATCTCTGGTACAGATGCATCAGATGCCAGATGTGGGAGTCGTGATAGCTTCCAAGACAGCCAGCACACACATTCATTATAATGCCCTGGGCATTGCGCACGACCTGACAGTTGATGGAGGGGAAGCCCTTGCGGTTGATGTAGACCTTACCCCGCTCACCAGGTGGTGCTTTGATACATATGTTCGTGCAATTTATAGCACCCACTACCTCAGGGTATTCTGCTATTTGGTGGAAGAGATGCATATTGCTGGCCAAACCCTCATGGCATATACATGCTCACCTGCATATGCTGACATGGCATCCAGGAACTGGTGGAGTACCCTGGATGCTGATGCCTGTAAGATCCCCATGATATCCCCAGTTGGCCTTTGGAAGGTACCTGTGGCTAGTATTCTTAGGCCTATGTGGCTGGCACAGCTCATCAATTTGCTGTAGGAGGTCCCTGTCCACTCTATAGCACTCCACTATCTCCAGGTCATGTAGCCCCTGGTAGGTTACCCTGGGTCTGTACACTCTTCTCCTTCTCCTCACTGTGGGCTGGTCATCAGCATTCTCCTCCTCACCACCCTCAGCCTCTTCCACATGTTGATTTATGATAGCTGCTGCAGCCCCTATAATTTTGTTGCTTTTGTTTGGTAAAATTTCCCCGCTTGTGTACACTGGTGGTGTAGAGTGTGTGGGAAAAAACAGAGGGAAAGGTGTTTGCATAGTTTATAGTGGTGTGCTGGGCTGGGCTGCTGCCTGAGTAATTGGCTGATTCTGATACATTTCACCTGCCAGCTATGCTAGTTCTCCTTGATTACCTTCCTACTGCTGTTTTCCCTTCCCATTGCCTTTCTGTTTAAGCCCAGTGGTGCGCCACTCAAACACAGTGATCAGATATGCACAGAGCTGCTATTTCCTGGTTTACTTTTTTTTCCTTTAAAACATGGTGCATGGTGTGCGCACCCACTAAGGCAATGTAAAGAGTGCTAGGCAGCTTCAGACTCACCCCCTCTTGCTTAGCTCTGCTAAGCTAAGGGCAAATCCGAGCCACAGGGCATCAACAAGCTTACAGTATGCCTGACACACCCCTCTATGATGTCAGCTAGCTCTTAGGCTTATAGCATGGTCTTGCTGCACTGACACAGTTGGGTGCAGGCTAGCCATGAGGGGGGATCTAGGATTCAGTATCATTCCCCTCATTTGCATAGGATTGCCTGCTAATGCCTAGTTACAAGTCCCACACTGAGCCTTCCACCTTAGCAATCACTATTCACTGGCCATGTTGTCTTCTGCCTGCCATTGAGTATAATGGCAAAATTGTGATTTTGGATAGAATGCTTATTTCAAGGTTTTTTTTTATTTTCAGCCCTATCCCGTTTGCGCACTGCTGCCCTACGCTTAAACAGCTGGAATCGGCTAAAAAAAAAATAAAAGTTTTTTTTTTCATCTGTTTTCCATATCAATAGCCATATATTTGTACATTGTCATACTTTCCACATTATATACACCCTTTATTTGGAGCTGTCATGGCTCCATTTTGTAGTTTGCGGAAATGTACTCGGTTACTAACCGAGTACATTTCTGCAGACTACACTAGTCCTGCATGGCCGGCTGCCAGCTTCCTGCATCGTAAATTCATCTCATTTGCATAGTTTTCACCTGCAAATGTGGCAATTTGCATACAGGAGCTGTGTCCGTGCAGGAGAGCTTATGCACGTCCCGGGAGCTTATTCCTGAATCGCACGGTGGCCATATTGCCTCCAGCAGCTCCTGCGCTATTCCTGCATGCCATTCAGAGCTTGCTGAATCCTGGGGTCTGTATGTTTACCTTGTGGCTGCTGAGAGTACATACACCTTCAGTGCCAACTCCCCACTGGCTACTGAAGTTCAAGTAATATCCCACCCAGCTGCCACCAATATGTGACAGGTCCCTACTCCAGGCCAGCAATCAAGGAGACCCAATCTTCACCATTGACTCCAGTGATGGATGATCACTAAGAGCGAAGATGGATTTACACAGTATTTTCAGATGCAGCTCCCTGCACCAAGCACAATTTCCCTTAAGAGCACAGAGGGAGCACACCAGACCTGGGGCTGGACTCTCTTTCTCTCTCCTGACCCAAACAAATCTCCACTGACCACTTTGTAGCTCTGTGTCCCTGCTCCCAATAGCTGACACGCACACTTGGATATTTGAGTTCATATACATACACACACACACACACACACACACACACACACACACACACACACACACACACACACACACACACACACACACACACACACACACACACACACACACACACGTACACACACACTAGGGAAAAGCTGGCATAGTCAGCTACCCTAAGGCCCTTACAAAGGGTACCCAATTATACTGTGTAAAATTAATACTAATATAAATTGTAGGGTGTGCCCAAAGCTGCAAGACTTTCAGGAGTAGCCACAGTACCACTAAAACAAGCATGAGTACTGTCAAGATTTTCAAAAGTATTCTCTAAGTGACCAGCCACAATGAAAGATATTAAAATATTTAATGATAAATAATAAAACAGAAAACAGGAGAATACTGAATACAATAAACAACAGAGTTTCAACTGAAGAGATATAAAAAATAATACAGTTGGATAGTTTCTCACAGATGCAGAAAACAATACTAAACTATTCTCACTAAATGTCCCTAACTGACTAAAGAGTTACTGTTCCCTGACTACTTACTAAAGCAAGGCAAGATGATATGTGCTGAGTGTCTTACCACAGCAAAAGCTAGATGATGTCTCACTTTGTCTGTGTGGCTGTGTGAGTTATATATCTTGTCAGACAATCTTTCCTGTCAGGTTTCAAAGTGCTGCTGTGAGCATTCCAAAGAAAATGGGTACTAGTTAGAGGATGACATCAAAACCTCAAGATGAAAAGGAAAACAATTTCTAGGACATTTAAACTTGTAACGAACATAAAACACCAGAATTCTCTATTATTTTCAAACTATTGGCAAGAAAAAAAACAATCTCTGACAGATGAAAATAAGAGACTGGCCATTGAGAATACGATAAAATTCATTCCTTTTAAGAAGCTGCTATATACACAAATTATGATAAATAACAATGTATACTATACCCCATCAAAACTTAAAAAGTTCAATTCCAACTTCTCACCTTTATGTCCTCACTGCCCAAACCAAACTGCAGATATTCTCCATGTCATGTGGAAATGTAACAAGGTACACAACCTATGGTGCTCTTTAAGAGCTAGGTTAGAGAAGATGGGATATGAAAAATGAGCC
This sequence comes from Protopterus annectens, assembly GCF_019279795.1. Taxonomy (NCBI): domain Eukaryota; kingdom Metazoa; phylum Chordata; order Ceratodontiformes; family Protopteridae; genus Protopterus; species Protopterus annectens. Next base: position 356,819,687 of record NC_056728.1, read on the forward strand.
CTGCCATGGGAGACAGCTATATTGCTCATTAACATGACTCAACTTCCAAAAATAAAAAAAATGTCCTTATCACGATGTGTGCCCTTATTAAATTTTATATCACTAAAAATTGGAAAGTCACATCTCCAATTACGTGGGAAGGCTTTAGCAACCTTGCTATTAAATATATCTCATCTAACAAACTAGTTTATACAAAAAAAAAAAAAAAAGAAACACTATTATCAGAAATATTGGGGCTACTTACTAGATGTAATTCTTAACAAACAAAGATAGTCTGTACACTGACATGATAAGACAAATTTATATTATGCAATAACTGCATTATAACCAGTTTATATATATATTTTTTCTCTTCTTTCCCTTTTTCCTCTTTATATATCTAATTGTATTCCCTAATTACATTAAGTATAATAAGTGGTTGCATTTCTATATTTATCTTCTTCATAAATATGTCCCTTATACTATCCCTCACTTTCTTAAGTGATGTTAAAAACCTTTTATATACTATTTGATGATGTGGTGACTTCTATTGTATATAGTGTATATATATTTCTTGTGTTATTAGTTTTTTGAATGTTTCCTTTTTATATGCACTGTTTTGTGTGTTTGATTGGATGTATCGCTGTTATCTGAAAATTCAAATAAAGATGTTGTTGTTGTGTCTTTCGGCTTATCCCGGTTAGGGGTCGCCACAGTGGAACTCTGCTCCGCTAATGTTTGGTAGTGGAATTTTACGTGCCAAGTTACCAGCCCTGAAAAATTCAAATAATGATATTTTGGAAAAGAAAAATGACTAGTCACCTGACTCTAGTACAATACTCGCACAGAGCTTTGTTAAGATCTGCAGCAGCATCTGAAAGCTATAACATAATTTCAAACTTTCCACTCTTCCAGGGTTCTCTGATAAACATACACAGTCGATGAGTTACAACAATACAACCTAATATACATGTATACATTCTTTCTATCCAGCAGGACCTACTGTTGATGCATTTTTAACACAAGTAACTTTACAAATATATTTTTAACTCAAATATCTGTAGAAATCAGTGTGATAGTCAAATAACATAAAATTCTTTACAAAACTCCAGCTAGCTATGCTGGCATATGTCCACATGTACTGCCCTAGTCTCCCTGGCACAGACATCACTACCTCATAACATCACAGCACATACTGGAGATAAGTATATGCTCACATTTAGAAAACATTTTTCCATTGGCATGCACTTCGTTTGCTTTTCTATACTCTCTCTTTCACCATGGCCACTAAGAGCTTCACTGTGGCATCATTCACTTAGGAAGTCATGAATCCAGTAGTTGCACTTACCTCCATGCTTTGTTCCTACATAACATCCCAAAAAACAGTACCTTCTGTTTTCATCTGGCCACAGCACAACAGTTTCTTGCATGCACATAGCTGAAGCCAGACTGCAACAGAATTAACAAAAATGCATCATGGCATCACTGCTGAGTTATGTGGTACTCACCATTGCAAAAAAATCATATTGCACATAGCCACATTTCAGCAATGTAAATGTGTATTCATTGAAGTGAAGATAATGCAGGGAACATCTATCCACAGCTACAGATAACCATTCATCATTCTGTCTGTGAGGAATCAAAAACAAAATGAGGAAACCCTGTCTCTCAACAACAGTGCTGGAAGTGTTTTTCTGAGACAGAGGTCCATACTGGGTTTTACACATTACATCCGTGAGCTTGCCTACATGAAAAGTGACAGTGTCCTGGCAGGTAATTCACCTATCATGGTTGCAGCCTGCATTTTAAGAAGTGTACACCAGCTTTCTAACTGTACCTACTTCACACTAATTGTATCACTCTGAATGACTAACACCACATTGTCATTAACTGCAATGCACATTTGTAACAGATGACAGTGTACTGTTGAGAAGCCCCTGTATCATATCAAAGTAGTATGTATTGCCACTCACCAAAGGCAAGATGCAGGCAGAAGTTTTGTCACTTTCTCTCCCTAAAATGGAGAGAAACTATTGTCAAATGAGTTATATTACTGCAGTTTGAGCATGGTTTACCAATAATTACTACAGCAACAAAAAAGAATGACAAAATACTATAAACTATCTGTAACAATATTTATATAGCCACTAAAAGATAGCACCATTCTGCCATACTCTCAGTAGCCAAATGGCTACCCCTGCACATCAGCTTTATCCTACTAATATTGGACCTAGTCTTTAACCTAATCAGTCTTAAATCATTTTCACAACTCAACTCAAGCAAAAAACAAACTGGTGAACTACAAAAAACTGCCACCTCCTGATCCAGCTAATCATTTTCATTCCTAATGAGTAGAATACATGATAAATCAATCTCCTACAGCCTAAGATCACTCCCAGTCATACTTCTCAACTGTCCAGCATTTGTCAGAAATACCAACTTTAATTTTAAAATAAGAGTGTGCCATTAAATTCTGAGTGGCCCCTGACAATGTCCTTAGTGTTGCCTTCCCTTGCCTGCCATCTCATCACCAGCTCACACCTGACATTGATATGCAGTTACTAGGTGAGGGGAGAACTCTTGGTGGTGTAGTAAAGGGCAGGGACTCAAGCAGAAGGCGTAAGCATACTGTCATTATCACTGTTGTGTTAAAATAAATGGCTGTCTTCATCCCTCTCCCTCTGTGCTTTTAACCAAAACTTCTTCAACAGTTTGTCGTTTTCTCCAGTCCCCTCCTTCTGTGCTTTAACCAAAACTTCTATATGAGTTTGCAGTTCTCAGAAGACCTCTACCCATATGCTTGTAACTAAAACTTTTGCAACACTTTGCAGCTGCTCCACTATTTCCAGCCTTTAACAGGGGAGTTGGGGACTGCTACCTGAACCAAATATCAAATTGGTAGGTGGAACAGAGATCTGAACATTTATTTATTTATGTATTTGTTTGTTTGTTTTGCTGGAGATAGAATGATTTCGAGTTGAGATATTACCGAAAAATCATGTTGTGCTGGAAATGTAAAACTCCTTGAAAGAAATGTTGGTGGAAAAAATGGGTAATTGACCAGAAAGTATTATTTTCCAATCTGGAGTTATGCCTGCAAATAAAGTGCCCATCTCTTGTTGGACTACATAAAAAAGTGCAAATAAACGCTGCATCTGAGACTCTTGGTAAGGTGGGAAACTTTGAGTACTTTTTAATTCAAACATTTTAGCCAAAGGGGTGGAAAAGCTGTAACTGTTAGAGTTTGGAGGGTGCTGAGACAATGTCTTTGTTAAGAGGCCAATCATCAAGCTTCCTGCTTGCCAGTGTGTTGATGTTAAGAAAAGTTGGCTGGTCACATTGAAGTAAGCTTTTGTTGCAGGCTAATAAAGAGGTTACAAGCCTTTGGTGATGGTACTCTTACAAAAATAATCAGGATTATTTTAGATGTTGTCTGTAGGGTTGGTATTTATAGTTAGGCTGCAATGCAGCATTTTTTTCTTCAAAAATATGCTAGTTTCTTTTTGGAGGGGCTGCTTGAAGATACTGAAAGTGGAGAAGATGGCCAAATGAAGTCTTGGTAAACAAATCACCTCCAATGGCCAGTTGTCCCATTGCTGTCTTTTGTCAATTAACTGTAGCCACATTGCTAAAAATAAAATTGTGAATTATGTCTTTACATACATATAATTATATGTACATAATTTATTTTTTAATCAGTTTTCTAACTGGGAAATAAAGTTTTTTTTTCTCTCTCTCTGCTAAGGATGCAATGCTTAAAGTTGATTTGTAACTTGTTTACAGCATACATTTAACTGTAATCTTAGTCAGTATAGCTATTTTAAGGAATGTTGTATCAAAGTATTAGTGTAATTATTATAGACCATAAGTAGATATTATAAATGGATTTTATAATATTCTGGTGTGTCTCATAAAATATAGATAATGAACTCTTCTGGCAAAGAAATTAAATATGAAAATTCAGATGATGGGGCAAGCAGTTCTTTGCTTTCATTTTTTTGTCTCTCGTATGCAGTTCGAAAGCATTTTGAAAAGGTCAGTACTTATGAGTGTGTAAATGACAGGAGGTAGCAGTGTGTCTGAATAGGTCAGTACTGATGAGTGTGTAAATGATGGGAGGTATCACTGTGCTTGAATAGGTCAGTACTGATGAGTGTGTAAACAATTGGAGGTATCAGTGTGTTTGAATAGGTTAGTACTGATGTGTGTGTAAATGATGGGAGGTACCATAGGATCATAGGAAGTTACTAGGCTATTAGCCCTGAGGCCCTTATAAGGCTAGCCAAGAGTTTAGCACATGTTTAGACAAGTCAGCACCAATGTCCCTGTCCAGCAGGGGCACGGGTGGAATCCCAGGGATGTATTTTCTTTTTCCCATCCAGTTATCCAGGTTTCACTTAAAAAGGAGTAAAGAGGTACTCTACTTGATGTGGAGAGGGAGTTTCTTCCACAGATGGTGGAGTCTCTGGGACACAAATCAGTCCCGCCAACAAGTCCTATTGATGTGACAGACCAGGTTGAAGTCACACATGCAGTTTACTCGAGTGGAGCTTGACTTTCTGGATATGCAGCAGCCCCATCAAGGCGGGGTCCGGGATCACCTTGTATGCCAGACAGAAGTCACCTCTGATGAGTCTGTATGAAACTGAGTAGAGGGATTGGGCTTTTAGCCTATCTGTGTATGGTAGATTTTTGTGGCCCTGGATTCTCCTGGTGAGGATCCTCTGTGGTCTGTCTAGCTGCTGCATGTGCTTTGTGAGATACATGCTGAATGGGGCATTGTTCTTAATGATGGACCTTATAAGGGAAGAATACAGGGATGTTATTACCTTCTTGTCCCTGGATGAGGTACCCTTAGTTATGAGATGGGCCATGTAGAAAACTTTCCTTACAAGAGAAGCAACATGGTGGTCAAAAGTCAGGTTGCTATCAACCTGGGTGCCCAAATCCCTCACTGCTGATTGCATGCGTAATATGTTGTTATTAACGTGATAATTTGTGGGGACATCACTCTCCCCAAAGGGGATGATAATGCATTTTTGGTATTCAGCTTGAGGCCATGTTTCTGATACCAGTCATTTATTTGGGTGAGACCCTCTTGGAGGATGTCCACATCACTAGGGGAATTGATGACAGTGCCCGGCTTGCAGTTATCTGCAAACTTGGTCAGCCATAGCCCACTGGTTTTGGCCTGCAGCTCAGAAAAGTATATGCCAAATAACAGAGACCCCAAGACTGAACCCTGGGGTACGCCACTCATTACGGGTCTACTGCTTGAGGTGGCTTGTATCAGTGTGTTTGAAAAGGTCAGCACTGATGGTTATGTAAATGATGGGAGGTATCAGTGTGTTTGAATAGGTCAGTACTGATGGGTGTGTAAATGATGGGGGATATCAGTGTGTTTGAATTGGTCAGTACTCTTAGATGTGTAAATAACTGGAGGTATCAGTGTGTTTGAATAGACCAGGACTGATGGGTGTGTAAATGGTTGGAGGTGTCAGTGTTTGAATAGGCCAGTACTGATGGGTGTGTAAATAGTTGGAGCTGTCAGTGTGTTTGAATAGGTCAGTACTGATGAGTGTGCAAAGATAGAAGGTATCAGTGTGCTGGCTAGTCATGTCATACAGGTGTGGTAATAAAATATGAATATCTCAGTCAGAGGAGTTATAACTGTGTAAGCAGGTTCAAAGGGAAAAGAAAATGCAGTTTCTTTCTGATTATTTATGTAGGATACTATAGTGGGAAATAATAGTGCAGTAATCAGTTACGATATTTTTTCCTTACCACAAACAGGAAAAAAGACTACTCAGTAGGCTGATGTTACCTGGTTGTTGTTTAAATTCCTATAAAGACGATCATTGATTTTCAGTTTTGTTTTTTTCATTTACGAGTGCAGTAAGTAACCATCAAGAACTGTATAAAGGATTTATTGTACATTTCTCTGCATAAGGGCACTCGGTCTCTGACCCCTGTTCCTTAGCCCATATTGCAAGCATGCATTAAATATCTTTTCATGCATTCTTTGTTCTGCCTCAATACAGTAATCACTGATTGTGAACATACACTAACCCCGGCATTCATGAAGCTTGCGCCAGGTGCAGGCATAGCATCGGCGATCTAACACCAAAAATGGCCGCCGAGCGATTCAGGTACGAGATGTTTCCACGTGCAATACCTGCGTACATATGTCTGCACAGCTCCCGGTGCCTGTATGCTAACCATCCCATGCGCAGCAGTGTAGCATGCAAATGAAGGTATATAGCGATTCAGGAAGTGGTGCAGGAAGTATGCAGAAATGTAAACCGAAAAAAATGGTTTACATTTTTCAAACATAAAATCAGAGCCATGACAGCGGACCAAACTCATGTATTATACTGTTAATATATGCCAATGGCTAAATATATAGCCATTGGCATAAAACAACATGCACAAAATATGAAAAAGAACATTTAATATTATGCCCACACTAACGCAAAGTTAAAGCGCAGGGCATCGGTGCACAAAGGGGATCGCAAGGAATATAAAAAAATATAGAATAAAACTGCAATGAAACACGTATCATGATTTCCCCATAATAGTCAATGGCAGGCATGCTACACCATACTCATGGCGCAAGGGTTGCTAAGGGGCAGTGACAGTGTTATGCGCAGTAGCTAGGAATTAGTAGGCAATGCCATGCAAATGAGAGGAGTAATAGTGAATCGCAGATTTCTCGCTGGTGTAAGGATGCACAAAACAGTGTAGCATTATAACACCGAGGTGAGCCCTTGAGATAAAAATGACATCAAGAGAGGGGTGTGTCACCATTGCTGTAAGCACATTGGAGCATTACTAAACCAGTCTGCCCCTAGCTAGGCAAAACTGTAGGATAGGGGTGTGTCAAATTGTTCATAGCTATGCTTAGTGGAAAATACACAAGGTAGCCGAGTATGCATGTGAACGGAGCTGAAAATGCGCGTAAACCCTGTAAATGGGTATGAGCATCACTCATTGCAGCTGAAACAGGAAGGATATAGGAAAGAAATAAGGAAATGCTGCAGCAGTGAAAGTGGAGTACAAATGGCTAATTAACACCTAGAAGCCTACAGTGGGCCATTGACAACAGCAAACAAGGCTGCAAGCAGCTACCTGCAGAACAGAGAAGGGGAGGGGCTGTACTGCAAAGAAAACAGCAAAGTGTCAAAGCAGAACAAAGGCGATATGCAGTATATCAGCTACAAGGCACAATTCACCATGACTGGGTAGGGAATGTACAAAACAAGAAAGACGGCAGGTGTATGCATGCCTGATAATGGGAGGGGATCCAGGTCTAAAAGTGATTTAAAGGACAACAGAGTAATCAATGCAGTACTCATTGCAAAACCTATAATTAAGTCACGCAGCAGCTGGAATAGTTCATACACACCCACTTACATCAGCAGCATCCATAGCACAGTACTATAAAGTGTGAAAGCACCTCACACACATTTGTGTATTCCCATACACTCTGCACCAGTGGTGTATACAGATGGGGAACTTTTATTATGTACATGTTAGAGGCTACCATAGCTTTGATCCACCAGCATGTGTTGGAGACTGAAGGTGGTATGGAGGATGTTGCACACAACCACTGCAGGCACTAGAGGAGGAGGGGAGTGTTCAGACCCAGGCTAACCTACCAGGGGCAACATGATCTGGAAATAGTAGAGCGTTACAGGGTGGACAGAGACACTGCAGGATCTTGTGGAGCTGGGCCGGCCACGCCTTACAGTCAGAACAAACAGAGGGGAACCCATCCCAGTGGATACGAAGGTATGAGTAAGCCTGAGAATACTAGCTACTGGTACCTTTCAAAGACCAACTGGGGATATCATGGGGATCTCATAGGCATCAGCATCTGGGATACTACACCAGTTCCTGGATGCCATGTTACCACATGCCAATGAGTAGATATACTTCCCCCGAACACAGGAGGAGTTGGCCAGCAATATGCGTCTCTTTCACCATGTGGCAGAAAACCCAGAGGTAATGGGTGCAATAGACTGCACACACATGCACATCAAGTCACCACCCGGTGAGCAGGGAAGGTGCTACATGAACTGCAAGGGATTCCCCTCCATCAACTGCCAGGTCATGTGCAATGCCCAGGGGATTATCATAGCTGGCAGCCCTGGAAGCTATCATGACTCCCACATCTGGCATGCCTCACAGCTGTATTGGTTATTTGCCAGGGGGGACATCCCCACCTGGTGAGAGATGCTGGCTATGCACTGGAACTGTGGATGATGACTCCCATCTGAAATGCACACACACCCATGCAGGAATGCCATAATGAGGCACACGCACAAACCAGAATCATCATAGACCGTTTGTTTGGGATGCTTAAATCACAGTTCTGTTGTTTGGACATATTTGGTGGAGCCTTGCAGTACTCTCCAGGCATGTGTGCCCACATCTTCATAGTGTGTGCAATGCTACACAATATGGTCCTGCGGAAACAGCTGCAGCAGGGACAGAATGGTAAAGGCCCTCACAGCCCACCACCATTGCCAAGGGCCCCACAGGCACAGAGGTACTCAGACCATGAAGACCCTGAGCCAGCCCCAGTAGGCAGATGGAGGCATGCCCAGTATGCCCATGCCTTGGCAAAGAGGGAACGTTTAGCACACACACTGACAGTGTAGGCACCTAGGGACTGACACCCTTCAACACCTGCACACACAGTAAAAATGGATGGCACACAGAAAAGACTACCTGTACATTGTCATGTATAGGTAGTCTACTGTGTGCATCCAACATAGGCAGCCCTCAACTATTGCACACACAACAGCCAGTGGCAGAAGGTAAGTCAACACCTGAACAGTAAACTAAGCTATCAGCATATGCAGATACTGTATGTATAGATTCATAGGTAGGTACTTGGCCAACTGCCAGAGGCCATTCCTAAGCCCAGCCAAAATGTGTCAGCGTTTGCCATCTCATTGAGTCATTAACCATCTCTCTGTGGAGCAGAGCCAATGACGGGATCCCTGGGGTGCATCTACCATTCCCCATCCACCTTTCAAGGTTTTTCTTGAAGAGTGTTAGTGAGGGGCTCTGTAAAATGTAGATAGGGATGTTGTTCCAAAGTAAGAGGTGTGTATGAGACAGGAAGCTGTCCCTCCAGCATCTTCCTGTTATTGTTGTGGCAAGGTCAGCTCACTACAGTGTGTGGCTCACTGTGACATGGATTCCCATAGGTGGAGCATATCCATCAAGCCAGAGTTCGACATGGCTGTGTTGGTCAGCGGAGATCATCTCTGGGTAAACAAGATGCCACTGAGTAAAACAGGAGTGTATCCAGTCTGACTGCATAGGCCATATGTTGGAGGCAAGTATTCCCCTTGGTGAGGTACATTCGTGGACCCCCCATCTGTTGGACATGTAGTCTGAGGTACATCCCACATGGATTATTATACCCTATGATGGGACTGATGAGTGATGAGTAAAGGGGCACTATAACCCCAGTATGTCTAGATGGGAATCCTTTAGTAGTCAGATGGCCTACATATAAGGATGTCCTAACTACTGTCGAGTTAAGATTGTCACAGGGGAGATCACTATCTATCTTAGTCCCCAGATACCCCATTACCTCGTCTGTATTAAAGAGGCCGCCTCTCATGTGTTAATATGTGGGTGCCAATTCCACTATGAAATAACCATGCAGTTAGTGGCACTTGGCTGGAGGCCATGTCAGTAGCACCCTCTGACATTCTCTGTGAGGCCCCCTGAGGGATGTCCGTGTCAGCTGGACTATCAGTCATGGCTCCCAGTTTGCAGTCATTGCCAAACACATTATGCCATAGTCCACCTGTGTTTGCCTGTACATCTGAGATGCATATGCCAAACAGTAGGGCTCCCAGGACTGAGTCCTGTGGGACACCAGTCGTGACTGTTCAAGAGTTGGACCTGGAGACCGCTAGTCGTACCATGTGGATTGTGTGTAAGCCTGTTGCCAAACCAACCTGTGATGTATGGGTGAATTTACAGGCTGGTGTGTTTATCCATAATACCTGAGTAGGGCATGGTGTCAAAAGCCTTGGTGAGGTCCAGGTAG
>NC_056728.1:356830240-356847740 GCF_019279795.1 Protopterus annectens
ATCCACCCAGATGGATTCCTACATTGAACACAATGGTTCACAGGTATGTACACCATAACTGCCAGCATCCATGTCGATGTCTGCATTCCTAGAAGGTCATATTGATTGTCTTGAAAGATGTACTGTTTGTGGCACATCTCATATCTATGTAGTGTTGTAATAGTGCTCCGTAGATAGCCAGTTGTCCTGCTCACACCACTGCCGTGTGTTTGTCTCCCTCTGCCTTGGGACAGTAATATGCTTTTAGACTGCTTACACTCAATACAATCCCTATCGGCGTTTGTTCCATTGTTGATGATGTCACCCACCTAGAAGTATGCCTCTGGGAGTGCTGTGATCCAGCAATCTTGGTAGTGCATTCTCTAACTGCGTAATGCTGTAGTGTGATAAGGTAGTTAGATTTATGTTCTAATCCCAGCCCTGACAAGTGTCTGTGTGTGTTTCCAGCTGCCTGGGGACAGAGTAATGCTTTTAGACTGCTCACTCTCCATACAATCCCTATTGGCGTCTTTGCCTTTGATGATGATGTCACCCATCTAGAAGTATGCCTCTGGGAGTGCTGTGATCCAGTAATCTCGGTAGCGCGTTCTGTAACTGCATAATGCTGCAGTGTGATAAGGTAGTTAGGTCTATGTTCTAATCCCAGGCCTGCCATGTGTGTGTGTGTGTTTCCACCTGCCTGGGGACAGAGTAATGCTTTTAGACTGCTCACTCTCCATACAATCCGTATCGGCATCTTTGCCTTTGCTGATGATGTCACCCACCTAGAAGTATGCCTCTGGGAGTGCTGTGATCCAGTAATCTCGGTAGGATGTTCTGTAACTACGTAATGCTGTAGTGTGATAGAATAGACAGGTAGGTGCTCGATTCCAAGGCATGACAGGTGTGTGTGTTTGGCAGTCATATCCTATGTGTTGGTATCTGTGGGTGGCTAGCTTCAGGATGTGTTGAGTGTGTTTTGTTGCTTTCCTATATAGTGTCCACAAATGTCATAATCGCCCAAGACACTGGGTTGTCAACACATACATTCGCCAATAGGTCTGGTGAGTAAATGTCAGCAGCCCTACTCTTACCCTTAATCTGACTCAACTCAACGAAACACACTTGCCTTGATAGTAACACCACTACATAATGCAGGTGGCACATGTGGTTTCCTTTTCATTCTTGTCTAATGCTTTGGTGTCAAGTGGTCCGCATTTGTGATATAAATGCAATATCTACGTATGTGTGTGTATATGTATATGCGTGTGTGTATGTATGTATATATATATATATATATAAATAATACACATAGATATAAATATAGATAGATAGATAGACATAGAGATATACATATACGTATGTGGACATTAGCACTATTGAATGTTTGTGCTGGATGATCTGTATGTGATCACCTCAGATGTATGTATATCTGCCATGGCATAGTGGTAAAGCACATCATCTGTGGTGTGCATGGTCCCGGGTTCTAGTCGTGTAGAGACCGGTTACTTTGTTGCTGGGAAGACCAAGGGACATCGAATACGGTGATAGTAAGGCACCTTCAACCAGTTGTGTATGGATCTGAGCGACAGTAAGCAGTGGTTATTAATTTGGAGGGTCAGTATGGGTCATATATCTATGCATTAGAAGACTATACTATGCAAATGAGGTTGACAATAGTGTATCCTGTTTATTCCCAGGGTGTGATGCAGATCCCAAGAGTGTATGTGTGTAGATAGCCAGGTGCAGGGCTCAAATATAGGTGAAAGCATGGGAGGGGGGTCAGGCATACTGTATGTACATTGGAGACCTGTGCCTCAGGATTGCTCCTGCCTTAGCACGCCTAAGCTAGGGTATGTCTATACCTGCCTGGTGAAATTGGGACGGACAAGAGCAGTAGTGGAGTAGTCAAGGTGAACAGGCTGCACAAACAGGTGATAATCAGCACACTCAGCAGATTACATGGCCATCTAACCCCAGAACACTACGGTAAAGTGAGCAAGCACCATACAAACAGGTTTCTTCCACACACTACACCACTACACAGTCCAACCAAATGAGAAGGGCTGCAGCAGGCAACATAGACCAACATGTGCAGGAGGCTGAGGGTGGTGAGGATGTGAATGCTGCCGAACAACCCTTAGTGAGGTGACATAAGACTTTACAGACCCAGGGTAACTTACCAGGGGCTACATGAGCTGGAGATAGTGAAGCGCTATGGAGTGGACAGAGACCTCCTACAGCAGCTTGGTGAGCTGTGCCAGCCACACCTGACACATCGAACAGGCTGAGGGAAACCCATCCCAGTGGATACCAAGGTATGTGTTGGCCTAGATATACTAGCCACAGGTACCTCCCAAAGTACAACTGGGGATATCATGGGGATCTCACAGGCACCTGCATCCAGAGTATTGCGCCAGTTCACAGACGCCATGTCACCACATGCCATTGAGCATGTACATGTCCTCAACACACGTGATTTGTTGACCAGCAATATGCGTCTCTTCCACCAAATGGCTGACTACCCTGGGGTACTGAGTGCTATAGCCTGCATGCACAAATGCATCAAAGCACCACCCGGTGAGCGGGATAGGGCCTACATTAACCGCAGGGGCATACGCTCTAACAGCTAGGCCATATGCGATGGCCAGGGCATTAAACTGAATGTGTGTGCTGTCTGCCCTGTAAGCTATGACAATTCTGATATATGGCATCTGACGCAGCTGTACCACACCTTTGCCAATATGGACATCCCCTACAGTCTCCTAGTGGGGGATGCTGGGTAACCACTGGAGTCGTGGCTGATGACACCCATCAGCAATGCACATACACCTGAACAGCTACACCATAATGAGGCAGACGCACAGACAAGACATATAATTGAGCATGTGTTTGGGATGCTCAGGTCACGGTTCTGGTGTCTGGACACATCCGGTGGAGCCTTGCAGTATTCACCAGCTACATGCACCCAATTTGTTATGGTATGTGCTATGCTACACAATCTGATCCTGCGGTAACAGTTGCAGCAGGAACAGTATGGGGCAAGGCCACACAGCCCCCCACCAATGCCAAGGCCTGTACAGGCACAGTGTGACTTGGAGGAGGAACTACCTGAGTTGGGCCCAGTAGACAAAAGGGGTGTGCACAGTATGACCTGCCCTTGGCAAAGAGGCAACACATGGCATATGCACTGACACAGTAGGTACCCAGGGATTTCACCATCTCTGACTCGCAAAGACAGTACAATGGATGCCAAACATGACACTACCTTTGCTCAGCCATGTATAGGAAGTACACTGTGTGCATCCAACATAGGCAGCCCTCCAACACCATCCTCAGGTCTGGAACACCCCCAAGATAAGTCAATCGACCTACCAATTGACAGTTGTATTAGAATGTGTATTTACCTGCAGCTATGGTATGGATGTGAGCATACAAGGGAATTTGGTGGCCGACTGTTAGGGCAGTAGACAGTACACGTCCATAGTGGCACCATGACATCTGTAGCACATACCGGGGTCACAATAGTAGCCAGTAGTACACAGGGTGTCCTAACCCACTGCAGGTTATGGGCTGAACATCATGTGTGTCCATACAGCTCACACAAGTCTCATACAGCTGGACAGGTATAGACCAATACAGACAAATGCTATACAATGGCCTCTGGATATGCCCAATGAATGACCCCAACTCCCATAGAAACACACACAGACTACAGCAGGCCAGGCAGTTGGATGTAGGTTGTGAAGGCTAGGATGTCTGAAACCACTATGCTGGTAATTAAAGCTAGGATCTGACGTACACTGGTATGCCTCCAACCATCAATTTAGGTAGATCCACACACTGAAATGGAGTACCTGGCATACCAGTACAGTAGTAGCAAATGTGTACAACTGTCAGCTGTGCCCCCCTTCCAACGTACACATGTGAGAGTCATGTGCACCACCCCTGGTGCTGTGTAGGACTGTGGATATAGTTGGATGTCCCCCCACGTTGTGCAAAAATGTAGCAACAGTCAATGCCACACATACCTCTCAACCAATCAGGAATAAATTTTAACAGAATCAGGGACAAAGCCACAAAAAAATCAGGAACAATCAGAGACATTTGTAAAATATTTGTGCTATTAACTTGAGACATTCACAGAATCACAGCATATGAATTAATGTACATTTTGTTAGGTAAAAGAAATCTACAACTCTTAATTAGTGCCATTTTTCATTAAGTTTAATTCACCAACTTTCCTCCAAAAGTCACCAGTTTTAAGAGGGATTAAGAGGGACAGAGCTAAAATTTGAGTCAAAATCAGGGATGTGCCTGAAAATTAGGGACAGTTGAGAGGTCTGATGCCACATGACCGTTAGCTACCCCGTAAACACAGTATGCCACCTGTCGGTGTACAACACAGGGGTCGGCACCACAGCACTGACTATCTGGACATGTGACACATGCGATCCAGTTGACCATACTTGGCATCTTCAAACACATGGAGGTATGATGGTAATGTCAGTCGACAACATGCGTAACAGTCATACTGGGCATGCTCACACACTGAAACACAGGACGGCCAGGTCTGCAAACACCAGTGGTCCGGACATATCTGCCAGTACATTGCTATACTGTTGGATGACTGTGCTGTATGGTATGTGTGTGGTACTGTCTATTGTCTGAACATATGCCATGGTGTATTGGTAATTCACATGAGCTGTGTGCGCAGGGTATTGCTACCAACACGTGCAAAGGACGGTTCTTTGTTTGCAGCCAGAACAATGCCTTTGGATACAGAGTGGGTAAGGCACATTCCAGCAGGTGGGAGCGGTTGTGCGTGGGTTTGCATGGTGTTAAGCACTGCTGACCTCTGGTTACAGCTCCTTATACTTGATTAGACTCCACATTTTTTTAACAGTGCAATACTGGCATACTGGTAGACAAACATGCTTACATCTGCTCGCTTACTCACTTGCACATGCACCGACATTTGTGCTTAAATTTGTCACTCACGCTGGGTGAGCATGATCCCTTGTGATGCCTATTACATCGGACTACATGATTACAGTATGTCTAACCATTAGGCGATGGCAGGCGTTCGATTGTACAGACTCGGCGGCCTGTCCAGTGACATAATCATATTATATGCGTGTTCCTCATAGAATCTGCTCCCATCTGGCTAATACATGGGAACCAATACTCTGCAATGCTGACATGTAAATGTTTTTTTGGGAAACGCATCTCTCTGCTGGGTCATGCTACCGCATACCTATTGTAGGTTTTCCACCTTTTAGATTGGCCGACATGAGACTCTAGGAGTAACACCTTTCCCACTTTGCACGGGACAGTCCCTCATTAGGCATATGTGTCATGCCAGAATACTCTAGCCATAGCAACTGTCCTGATTAGACGACATTATTATACTCTACGTGTCTGTAATAGTTGCATGTAATGGTTATTGTATACAAGACACTTCGATATGTTATGTGAAGTAGCATAAGCAACTTGACTGCTGCTAGACTAAGCTTTGATTTGTGCTAATATGTATATTTCTGTACTATGCATGGCTGTATGTATGTTCTGACCTGGTATGTCTGACATTTCTACAGAGCAGGTCCCACTTTGGCCATTCGGAAAGGTGGCAGCCCTATAGGACCTATATGTAGAGCTGTCACATTTAGCAAGGCAACACATACCCACAGCCAGTAGTAAACTGACTACTTCACTGGTCTGCATACATTAAGGTTATTCTTGTAGCATTATAGTTTCTAATACTGTTTCCTATAACATGTAGCTGTTTCTGATACAACAAAATCATTTTATGACACCACTACACACAATATATGACCTCCTTTGCCGAAATCAGAGGCCATGTGCCGTAACATTCATTTTGCAGGACACAACTGCCCAGAGTGGTGTGTCCCTTACAAAGGCAAACAGGTGGTAATCCAACACTATTATGCTATCATCTACCTAAGGTGGTCGGCAGAATATGTGCTTTCCGTCACTAGCAGACCTCACATACCAATGGGGGAGAATGAACACTGTATCAGGGACACTGCATAACACCCTGAGGGACACATTTAGATGATTGGTTCTATTAACCTGACACATTGACAGTCACAGGGCATATGTATTCATTCACATTTGTTGAGGTACATGCTGTTTATGACTCATAAATGTTGTCATCAGTCATTACCTGTATTGTGCCACCTGTTCACCTAATATCACTAGTTCTGGAAGTGTTTAGCTGCACTGTGTTACATTCTGATTCATAAATATGGACGTCCATGCTAATCGGGTACATGGCACTGATATAGTCCCTATGTGTTCCCCCAATGGTTTACAGACTATCCAGTAGATGTGCTCTTCAGGTTTGGGAGGTATAGGCATCTGCTATGCCCACATAGGAATATTAATTACTTCCACTGGGCGGGCCTACTACATCTCTGCCAACCAGCACCTACTTAGGCCCATAACTGCATACCCATGATTCACCTACCTGATACACCTCTACAGCACTCATGACAAATACTTACTGTGAGCGCAGCTGGGGTATGAACACACCCCTACACTCATAGGACTCATAGGACTCATAGGTTAGTACTAGGCTAACTGCCCTTGCGAGCTATTTTAAGCCTAGCCAATTATCCGTTGTGAGACTCAAACCCTGCACCTTAAGTTTGTAAGGCAAACACCTTAACCATTAGGTCGCGCTCCCATCACATTTCCCACTCTCCCCGTCTCAGGACACATGTCGTATGTTTTGTCAACCCATGTGTTATTACACTTGCATAACCTACTGTTCCATGTACACCCACATCCTGCTAGCATCGATAACCAAGGGTTCACACATAAAGTGAATTTTTGGTGTCCCGCAAGGGACCCCGTTATGCATGTTTAAAGTGTAAACCTTGCAGATCTCTCCCACTGGTACTTTCCTGCCAGTGGTTTGGAAAGCAGCAGTGTATTTATCTTTATTGCCTGTCTGTATGTCTGACCGGCCTAGCTGGGTGGTGTGGGTGGTAAACATTTGTTTATTGGACCTCCCAGTAACATATGCCTGGTCTGAACATATGTTACCCGTAATTGCTGTAAAGTAGCCTAGTTATGTACATGTGTATATCTACAATGACATATATATTTTTTTGTGTGTATGTGTATATATCAATAACTGTTGTATGTGTATATATATATATATATATATATATATATGTGTGTGTGTATATATATATATATATATATATATATATATATATCTATATATATATATATATATATATATATATATATATACACATATCTGTATATACATCTGTGTGTCCGTTGACCAATACATTTCCCGGACAAACACACTTACACATGCATATTGGGTTTTATCTCTGCTTCAACAGCATACTATTGCCTTAGTCATTATGACACCGACACTTCACTCCGGTTAACTTGTAATCAGTATACAGCACGTTATACAGTGGACAGATGTCGCACTTTGTTCATGTATGGAGTACCGCTGATAAGTGTGATGTGATACAGTGTCATTTGACCTATTCCTCATCTGCACAGCCTATTATTAATGCTACTGTATTTGTTTCTGTGCACATTCATATTATTTATGTTAATAAATGGAGTGCATGTGTTACAGAGAATGTACATCAACATATTGATGTCTGCATGTTGTTGTGTCTTTCGGCTTTTCCCTGTTAGGGGTCACCACAGTGGAACTCCAGTCTGCTAATGATTGGCAGATAGGTTTTACATGCCGAGATGCCAGCCCTGATGCACAACCTTCAACGAAGGTACGCCCATTCACGCATGTCTCCATGCAGAAGACGCTCTAGCTGGGAATCGCACCTACGTACTAGCTGACCTACACAGGATGCTCCATTGCAACCGGTGCAACCAACCCTGGCACTCCTGTGTCCATAATCGCATAGCCATAGTTTCTCCAGCCCACCTGTGTTGAGTTTCCACGCGTAACAGCCATTATCCACTTGATATCACAGCCATGACACACCTTTACACATTGCCCTCTCCAGAGTGTTAGGGGCCCTACACACATTTTATACTGCATCGTGTATTCACAGGGTCTCCCTCCATTTATGTTTGCACATACGTGCCTTTCCTGGTGTTATGGATTACGAACATTTGTGGGTTACAAGTGTAGGTGGTCACAACATGAACTACATTCTGTCTGTGTGTAATGTTGATGTAGCAGTTCAACGATATTATGGCCACTGGTATAACCCTGCCTCTGGTGTGAATAGCGGTGCTCTACTCACTCTTGTGCAGCTTTATCTGACATACGTTGCAAGCACTATATAATACCTTAGTTGCTCCAGATTCCCTTCACAACCCTTGTGTATGCTTTCTTCTTTCGGCGTTCATTATATATATATATATATATATATATATATATATATATATATATATATATATATATATATATATAGAATTTCATATATTTCTTTGTTTTATGTCTGCGGATATATTTATCTATACACACACACACATATATATATATATATATATATATATATATATATATAAAGTTACATCTGTACAAAACAACATACATTTGCTATGCTGGGAGCTGCTTACACCAGCGCAGGTGCACTTGCATATCCTTATTGTGAGTTACATATGTTTACTGCCACTTCTTTGTGCTTACGTGTGCGTTATTCATTATGACAGTACCACTTTGATTGATGGAATCCGGTTAACAGCCCCATGCGAAACACATGTTCACCTTTACATGTTTAAATGTTGGCTTTGCAGCACAGAGATATTCATTACACAAGAAAATGATATGTGCTATAGTCGTACTTGAACCGGGAATGCCTTTACGTTAGGTGGATGCTCTAACCACTACACTATTGGTGTTCTGCCTCATTTATATGTATACCCATGGTTCATAGCTACACTAACATATGCCTCACCGCTTCACTTACACAGCAGGCATCCATTCTCCTGCTGGGAAAACCACAGTACTACACATTCGACATTCCCTATTCCCTACTGCTCTGTACCCGTGCTGCATGTTTACTCACTCCAAGGATATTCAGAACTCCAAAGCTTATAGTCCAGGCACATACGTGTGTTTGATTGTCAGGGTGTTCATATAGGGTGGGGGGTGTTTCCACTACATAATATAGGGTGGGGGGTGTCTCCCTTCACATTTGACTATTTCATTCATTTATATATACGAGGAATATTATTCTGGACATCACTTATGAATTCACTACAGGTATTCGATAGTACTGTCAACATATGTGACGGTTGGTGTACATATGTGTACGGACCTCTGTAATACTCAGGGACTAATTTCAACAGTGACAGGGACAAGGCAATGACAGATCAGGGACAATCACGGACACTTCTACAATATTAGTACTATTAACTTGAAACGTGTTGACAGATTCAGATCCATATGTATTAATACTTATTTTCTGCAGTTAAAAGCGTCTATTACTCTTAATTATTGTCATTAGTCATTCAAGTGTCATTCAACACCTTTCCTCCAAAGGTCACAGGTTTTGTGAGTGATTAAGAGGCTGACCAGTTATTGTGTGAATGCTCTGACCATTGGTAGGGTTGCCACATTTTCATATGTTCAGGATGGGATATATTCTGGACACACCAGATTGTTTAGGCCAACACATACCCATGGTCAGTACAGGGTTTAGAACATTCATTATTTTCCTAGATGAGAGCCTATTCTTGTAACACTTTAGTTGCTTATTCTGTTTCTTGTACGATTTACTTATTTTACATTCAGAAATAACTACTTTAGGCAACTGTAACATGAAGTATGGTACATAGTTATTTCCTACAATCACAGGACATTTGCCATTGTATCATTCTTGGTCAGGACACACCTACCAAAACAGTGACTGTGCCTCACACAGTTGGTCAGGAGGTACCCTGTTTACGTCAGCGCCTTAATCACCCTATTTCCAAGTGCCACTATGCGACTGTGTACAGTATATTCTCTTGATAATTCATGTGGGGAGACGTGCGTTATGGGCAGGTGTTTGATCCTGGGTAGTAGGTTCTGCATAACCGTCTAGAGGCTGAACAGTCTCTAGAACCACTACTGCACATACAACTTGTGTCCAGATGTCTACAGGACTGGACATCGTATTGTGATACCAAGTCTGATGTTTACACAGGATACTTATCCCATGAGGGATATCCAAAAGTTGAGCAAGACAATGACCGTCCATTCTTTTGGATTTACGAAAATGTGTTAGGGTTTTACATGCAAGGGATACATAGTTTGCAATACTGACACTGCCTAGGGTGACACTGCCTACTACATATGAGTAGTGGTCACTATGTGTAGATATGGCTGTGCCAAACTAGTAGCCGAGTATGGCTGGATTTGGTGGACGTTCAGGAATGGGGGAGGGTTATGTGCTGTGGAGGGGATGATGGGAATTCAATTATGCATCCAGGTGTGTTGCATTTGGATGGCCCGGTTCCATCCAGACCATTCTATGGGTATGTGCCAGTGACGTTTCTGTACATGTGTATTGCACATTTTAATATTCATATGTTTGTGCGATTGTGTTCTACAGTATGGCCTGTCAGGTTGTATTGCGGATGTGTATGCTTGTTCTTTGTGTTTCTTTCTGATTCACCCGCTGTTCCCTCATACACCTCCAGTTCACCTATTGTGCATCCAACACAGTCTTGCCTTTGTGGATTATACCATTACCCATCCCCCCCACACACATATTCCTGACACTCCATCCATCCCTTCTTTGGTTGATGGCCCATGGCATGGTCAAGGGAACACATTGCATACACTACATATGTCAGGTACCTGTATGGTTGTGAGGACTACCCCAGCATTTTTCACCTTCCACATGCTGTACATCATGCACATAGGTACACACAAATACTTAACTTTCATGACATGGTCGGTACACCCGGGTAATACCCGTTCAACTTTGACACATCCTGACAAGAACGGCTTGGACCGCATATAGGCAGATTTTGGCCGAATGCTCTGACCATTGGTAGGGTTGCCACCTTTTCATATGGCCAGGATGGGATATATTCCGGACACAAATTAGATTTTACAGGACAACACATACCCACAGTCAGTACTACAGATAATACTTTTGTTTTACGCCTACATGTTAGCTTATTGTTGTAGCAGTTTATATGCTCCTTCTGTTTTGTTTACTCGCTTATTCTATTTCTTGTAACATGTGGTATGTTACAGACGGAAATAACTATTGTATGTGACTATTACATGTGATGTGGGACATAATTATGTCATACGGTTGCAGGATATTTTACATTTATAATGGTTTTGGTATGGACACAACTGACCAGCTGTGTACTATCCCTCACACTGTGGGACAGGTGGTAACCCTGACCATTGGGCTAGACGTAGGTATTGGCGGCGCACTAACATGATGCGTTTCACTTCCACTTGGTATAACTATCTACAATGTGCTAGAATATGGGCACACGGTTTTAAATGTCATTTGTTCGAGGGATGGAGACTCGATATTCGCTAATGTGCATTTGTGTTTGCTTCTTAATTTTGTGTTCGCAAGAACTGTCTTGCATGCTTTGCATACGTTTCAGTATCCATGGACACTGACAGGTGTGATTACTATTGCAGGCAGATTGTTATATTCAAGCATTTTAGGTTGCATGTCAACAGCTGACATTTCCACGCCTCTGTGCGGCACTTCACCACTCCCTATGCACTTACGCTCGTTTCCTATGCACGTGGCTGTGGCGGCAGTGCGTCTTCATTAATATGCATATGGCACTACTGCACCTTCTACATGCCGCATTATCGGCGCAAGCCTAACGCCGGCCTTGCGCCGAGCTTCATGAATCCCGGGGTTTTTATGTATGTATATATATATCTATAGACCAAAGATGTCCTTAAGGGGTCATCTACATATACACATGGACCTCCATTGTACGAGGTTTAAGGTATCACACATTAAAAAACTTTAGCTTGACAGTGTTTTTCTTGCAGTTTATATATCTATCTGTCTATCTATCTATATATATATATATACATACCTATATCTATATCTCTCTATCTATCTATATATGTCTGCATTGAAATAAAGCAGCTCTAGCTGGAGCCAAAAGGTTTAATCCCCAAACTCTAGTTGGAGAATATATTGCTGAAGAGGTAATCCTGAAAAGCTAGCAGGAGAGCATGTTCTTGAAGCAGTCAATCCTAAAAATTAGCCAAACATGAAACTAAAGGGGGTTAATCCTAACAAGCTCAAGGAGTACGTGCACACCACATCCACATATCTGATTAAAAAGTGTGAGAGATTAAGAGTTACAATAGAGAAGTTCCATAAAAGATAGCCTCCCATAGGAAGCTCAGAGAGAATCTTTTTAGATGCTATGTGGTCTTTGAAGACATTTAAGAAAGAATTTGACAAGACAAGTGTCCCTATTGTGAATAAAATGAAAAACATTTTCCTACTAGAAGGAAGGTCCTAGCAACTTGCTAATTACATTCAAAGTAAAAAAGGGGGAAGTTTTGTGTAGGTTATGAAATGGAATGAGAGTTTAGTCCGTGATGTACAGTTAAGAACAGAGCCAGTGAAGAAAGAAACTTGTTAAGTATGTGTTGGGGGGGTGGGTAGAGAGAGATCTTCTAGCATGCTGAAAATTGGGGTTTCTAATGCAGCGGTGAGCAGATAGTGAAGTAAGGTGTTTCTGAATTGAGAACTAAAATGAACTATCTGATCAGGAGTGTTCTAGAACTACCAAACAGCAGGTCTGCATGAAATTTTGCGAATTCCTAAAAAGGTGCAGTTTCCTGAAAGAAAGAAAAATATGTGTTTTATTTAGAAGCATTTTAGTTTCATTGAGTACTTATGGTTGATGTAAGCTATTTTTTAATACAATGAAACTTACTGTTTATTTACTAAACACTGACTACTGATTATCTTTTATTAAGAGAAAGTGAATCAGCAATATTAAGGAATTTGAATCTGTCAATGAGCTTCATCTCTCCAGGGCAAACATGTTTAAAAATCATTAATATGCAATCATCTGTAAATATCACACAAATAAGCTATATATTAACAAGTACTAAATAATTTTATATTGACAAGTTGAACTTAAGCACTGATTAATTTTATGGTGAGAACCTATGCATTTGTTGTGGAGAGATTGTGATTAAACTAGCTTCTTTTGAAATTTGTTCAGGCTTTATCAGCTACAGGAAATTAAGCAGTGAGTAGTATGGCAGACAAATCACTAGAAAGACAGGTGAAAGCAACATTCCAAAGTATTACAGGTACACAATCATGATTTCATCAAAGTGTGACTGCAGTGTGAGTATTGTAGTAAAATGGTGATACACAACAAGTAATTCAACACAATTTAATAAACTGAACAAGAATTTAGGACTGCGATGATGAAATATGTTGACTGTCAACAGAGTTTTCTTTCTCTGAAGAAGGAGAATGATAAGATAAGGCAGGGGATGAGCTTATCAGTGACTAAAATCAAATAAAGCCAGCAGAATATAGCTTCTTTAAAGAGACAATTATTAAAATTAAAGAGCTACAGAAGCAACCTGAGCAAGATCAAAATGTAAGGCTGGGTCGGATTAAAGGAAATAGAGCATGCTTCCAAACAGCGGAGAAAACAGTAGAACTAGAACATATACATATATTGGAAGAAGAGAAAAGAGAAATGAAATGTGACCTTGTATAAGAGTATGTTCACTAAAATGTAAAATATGAGATTCTGCAGGGCTTGTAGGCAATAAAAGATACTGTGCATGATTTAAAAACAAAGTATCAGAATTTGCAAGTGGAAAGTAAGCTGAAAAAACAATAGCTAAAGAAAATGTAGAATAAAAGCAAGAACTGCCCTCAGACATTTGCCCATGGCAGTAACGTGGTAAAATAACAATTCCCCAAAAATAGAAACAAGATACTTTACCCAAGAAGGTAATCGAATATCAAGAAACGGTTTAAGAAAACTGAGTTAAATACCCTCAGTAAACAAATACATGATTCAGAAGAAAATGCAAAAGCAGCATTTATGTTTTGCAGGAGGAAAAAATAAAGTTGGCATTTAAAGTACATAAACTAATTGCTAAATATAACATTTTGGAAGTTGAACATAAGAATCAAAGAAAAACTCATAAGGAATCACTGTAATCTGTAAAACCTAATTTACAGAAAACAATCCAAAAATTAAAGCAATTGAGAAAATGTGCTTTTCATATAGAATCGCAATATGAAAAATGGGGTTTAAAACAGAAAAAAGAAATGGTGACCCCGCAGTTAAATCTGAAAGTTGCTAATTGAAAAGGTAAAATTAAATATAACTGAAGAAGGCTTCAGCCTACTGTCTTCCAATCTAGACAGAGAACAGCTGAGGCTTTCCTGTTTCTCTAGAAATCCTAGGTAAAATTAAAACTATAAAACAGAACAGTGCTATGGCCCTGACTAGTGAATTTGACATCTGTGCAGTGAACATTTGAAGCTCAGATGCAGAATGTTTACATCACCTACTAAGTGCTAATATTGAATCAAACCCTGAACAAACTCTTCAAAGCCAAAGCCAAAATAATCATAATACAAATCTCAAACATCTCTACAACCACTGTCTAAACTTCTGTCTTGTAAATAAAAATCAGATCATACCAAAACCACCTTTGGAATGCACAAGCAAAGCAGCAAAATGACAAGAAACTGCCAGATAATCCCCAAAGCTCTTTATTAAGCCACAAAATGTTCCTTGCACCTCAGCAAACAGCCTTTACAGAGTAAAACAGTAACACACAAAGAAATCTTCCTTATATAATCACCAGTTAAGTTAATTACATCAAATACTCCTTAAAAACTAAATGAAAACTCTAGCCAAGCTAGAACTTCCAATGAATGACCCCCCAAACCTCCTGCAACAGAGGCAGATGGGATATATGCAATTGACCACTATGAACATCAGGTGTTTCAGCTATATGGCGATTCTGATTGCCCATGACATTCACGTTTGAAGTCATTTTAATGGAGAATTTCAGGCCAATAAAGCCAAACCCCACTAACTATGGATATGCATATTTCGGCCTTATTATGATCTCATCAGCATATCACAAGCAGAGTATTTGACTAAGTATAAGAAACACAGGGTTGTTATACCCAGCTGATGTCCATTATCATTAGGGTGACTGCAAAATATCCCAACTAACAAATTAAAACAAAGAGTGAAAAGGTCACACTGCAAACTTCAAACGTGAAAGTCATGGGCAATCAGAATCGCCATATAGCTGAAACACCTGATGTTCATAAGGGTCATTTGCATATATCCCATCTGCCTCTGTTACAGGAGGTTTGGGAGGTCACTCATTGGAAGTTCTAGCTTGGCTGGAGTTTTCATTTAGTTTTTATTGATTGTTTTTTCAGTGTGACCTTCTCACTTTTTGTTTTAATCAAATACCCATTAAGTAAATAATTAACACATTAAAACATAGTCATTAAACAAAAACCTTTCAACTACACTCTAAATTTAAACTCCTGTGAACTAGGGTATCATATTTCAATATAAAAGCAGTTTCTTTGTACAATAACTTATTTTTAATGCTCTCAGTTTCAAATGGACCACAGTAAACGTGATCTAATACTGTGGCAAAAAGACCACTTTCATCCCCCTGATGGCAATCATAAAAATGAGCAGCAACTGGACTTTTCATCCTAGCCTTTCTGATATCTCTAAGATGCTCCTGTAACCATGTCTTAAAGACCCTTTTACTCTCTCCTATGTAAGACTTTCCACAGGGATACTTAATGGCATGAATTATTTTAACTGAATTACAGTTAAAGCTATGTTTGGCCCCATATTTCCTGCCATTAATATTTCCGAAATGTGATACTACATATTTACAGCTGCAACATTTCCCACAGGGACTAGTACCTCTAGAGGGGAAATTAATATTAACAGTCACGACTGGTGGAATAAACCTTCCATTGACAAGCATATCACCTACATTTCTTCCTATTTTAAATGCAGTACCTGGGGTATTTTCCAATAAATTACAAAAGTCCTTATATCTAATCAAAAAACCCAGTAATACTTCAACACCTTAACAATTTCAAAACTAAAAGGACTGTAAGTAGTTGCAAAGAATATCAAATCATATCTGTCCAAACAGCTGATCTATACAGATGGTTGGAATACTACAAGCCAGGCATATTAAGTCTCATGGAAACTTGGCTAAAACCTGTAATAAAAAATGGATACATTTTACCTCCTGGACAAAATATATTATGAAAAGATTTTTAAAAGGAAGACAAATATTGTTTTTTTTTTGTTTGTTTGTTTGTTTGTTTGGTATTTGATTAATGGGAAACTCTGACTGGGCAAAGCCCCAGAGTCCCTTTTCAGTGGTGGCCAAAGGAGAAAATATCCACATTATACACATTTTCACAGGTAATTAGTGTGACCTAGCAGTGCCATGTTTCAATATTACATTGATAAATATATTATTTAACTGGTTATCATATGCTATATAGTATATACAGCATGCAATGCTCAACTGCAACTACAGAGCACTCATCATCCTCTTTATTTACCATACATGTATATAGTCACATTCCAGTTTTAGTACACAGTAAATGAGACATATGCGGATTTTATCCTAAAAGATAAAATTCACTTGAGACCTGTAACCAGTGGTGGCTGGTGACTTCAAATCAAAGGAGGGCTGCAGTAGACAGCTGAAATGGGTGGAGCCAATGTGAAGGGGTGTGGCCAACTATAAATGGGGGGCTATGCACAAAAACCACAAAAACTGTAACTTTAATTAAATACGCTGCCATGGGTGCCAAACCATCATTATGAGAGTCCAAACAAGACAAAATGAAGTGAAGAACAAAAAATATATTTCAATGCATTGGCTAAATGACAGCTTACTTAATATCTAGATGGAAACAAAAAGGTTGTGAGACATGAAAAAATGAATTACTCTTTAAATACATTACTGGAATGCCAGTCAAAATCAACTATAAAAAAACAAGCAGAACTCAACTCAAAACACTTCTCCTGGCACTGCAGTTGTAATTATTCCCCAGATTCACTAATCTTGAATGCAGGGCTAGCTTAGTCCTGCATGGAAGCACCTGTTTAGGAGCAGTACGGCAGCGCGCCATGCATATTAATGAAGGCATGCTGCCTGAGCTCCTAGGATTACATGAAGCGTGTACGAGTGCAGGGGGCATGTCTGAGAGCAGAGCTCTCAGAATAAACATGCCCCTGCAATGCAGAACAGCAGAAAGTGGTAAGAAATGAGCGAGATTGCTCATAGGTGTCTGCATATCCCCACCAACAGTTCCCCATGTGTACAACAGCAATAGTACATAAAAATTAAATGAAGAAACCCCTTTATTTTTTTTATTTTAAATCCGAGTATAGTTAACTGCAGGTGCACGGGTGTGCCCATCGCTTAGTTATGGCTAAAGCAGCTTAAAAGGCTGAAGAGGATAACAAGGAAGTTATATGGAAATGAAGTAGCACAGCAATA
>NC_056728.1:356850240-356962740 GCF_019279795.1 Protopterus annectens
ACCTGTGTGAAAGTGCATAACCGCAACCAATGAGAACACAGCCATAGCCACATATGGCAAGCTAGCAATATTATGGTATATGGACTATCTGTTTGACCCCATCCTCATATGTGCTACTCACACACTAACCCTACATATACTAGGCTGCTACACAGTTTGGTCTGATGGCTCACTGTGGTATGGGACATGTGTATGTATGGCCCTACAAACATGTAAGCCATTATGGTAACATACAGTGGAGCAGCATGTAACATCAGATAGGATGGGACCTAGGATGATGACAACTACCACAGAGTGTACACAGGCCAAGGTACATATTAACAATATACACACTGTCAACCTTCACCATAAGTACACAGACCACAGTACTGTACAAACAATCACAGTATGTCCAGGTTATGTCATCAAATATAACCCCTACTGTACATAACATGTGTAGCAGTCTGATATTTCACTGGCTTGTTATCAGATATGATGACACTAATTATGGTGTATAGGACATATGCACCTCTTAATGCATGACATATCTACAAAGGTTGACTGAGTTGTGGCTGGAAGCACATACACAGGGCCAAAATTGCTGTGATAACATCATACATTTACTGTTGTAACATGGTTTGTTGCAACATATGTCCTATGAGGGATATGAAGTCAGTAACTGACATGTCTTTCACCATCTACAGACTGCAATCCTCACACTACCTTCTGCAGTTCACAGATACATGTTCTGTGGGTAACACATGACACCAAAGGCACCACACACTGCCCAGTCTGCAGATGACCCTACAGATCGGGAGTCCTCATAAACATACAACTGACATGGCAAGAATTAATACATGTAGGACAGCCATATCCGCACACACCCTGTTAAACCAACATTACTCCAAATGCAGTAAAGCAACACTTACAGTCTGTAGTCAGGTCAGGCACACCCCCCTCCAGTGTGTTGGCCTGTTTCCACAGTGTATGTTGTCAGAGGTAAATTCCCACTCCATCTGAGATGCTGTTTGCCAAAGAACAGAGCAAATTCCTGCTCACAGTGAATGAAAATGACCAACACAAACATGATGTTCCTAGATATTGGAGTCTGTTACCATGCAATTAGCTATGGAAATGTTATCACAGCTGTTCCACATGCAATGAGATAGGGGAGGGCTGCAATTCATGCAGAGGCCATCAGCTGATCATGAGAATTACCTAAAATACACATGCTGTTGCCTAAGAAAAGCAGGTATAGGTCTCCACATCCACCAGTGAGGGAGTGAGAGAGGCAGACAGAGGCATTGACAAGTCAGGGAGGGGTGGGAGAGTAAAACCTAAGCATGTTTGTGTCACACACCTACCAGCACACGGTATCATACCACTGATGACTATGTAGTGCTATTACAGTCTTATGCAGTTGTTGGATGCACCACATAGATTACCTGATGTGGAGTCCGCAGAACATACATGTGATGTTGAGTGACATCTGCAACATGGATATTTTAGCTATATAGTAGGTCATGTACACATGCTTGTTCGCATGAACAGGTGCTAGCGTAAACACAGCCACACTCATACAGGGACACATACACATTGACACACTTGGCATGGCCAGGGATACAGCTCATCATTAGTGAGATTGCCACAACACATTACTGTGCAGGTATCACATGCACCACACGGGTCATACGGAGGTTATATGGGCAAAGTGTATGGGGAGGTGTCTGACATCAGGCAGCATGCTTCAGTATGCCACTGGGGATTGTAGTGAGTATGGATGTGATCATACGCATCATACAACACACACACGAACACACAGGTTGCCAGTACTGACATCCATCAGTGCATTTCTGCATGGGTGTGTGGTGGTCGACTGTGCCAGATGGCTATACAAGGCTAGATGTTAGGTATACCTTGGTGTTAGGCCACAATAGTGCAGGCCTGTGGTTTCTGCATTTACCCACACAGGTAGGTATTGTATCCCCCATCCAGTAACCTGGGTGGCTATTGCATGTGGTCAATGCTGTGCATTGCTTGCCTTGTATGTGTTCCCTAGTCCATGACATGGATGGTGTCTGGAATGTGCACACCTCCCACATGCATGTACAGTCACATATGGAACTGTACCTGGGGTGTCGGGCCCATGTTGTGTACACAGATTATCATCAGATGTGCCAGCCTTGGCCACCTGTAGCAGGAACTGGTAATGGACAGCAGGTTAGCCCTGCACTAACATTGATAGCATGCTAATGGCATTCCCTGGTGTCAGTGGCATCTGTCCATACAGGGCATGTTTTCAGGCACGGTATGTCCTTTGTGGGTCACATGTCATGACACCACAGGTGTTGCAGTTGTCCAGTGGGGAACATGGGGAAGGTGCACTGTATAGTATATATACATGCCCTCTGTAGGCCACTGCAATCACTCCATAGTTACTATCAGTTGCCAATATTCAGTGTACTGCACACATATTGGCTGTTGCCTCGGTATGTGTGTGTGTGTGTATGTGACATGGGTTAAGAGTGTGGTATGGGTAAAACTGGGGTTGCTAACTGTTATTGCTTGGCCGTGATGTCACATGTATGGGTATGGATTTGCAACCCGGCCTCTCGGCTATTTCACATCTGTTATCCATGTACAGTGGACATTGTGATATCGGGCCACCATAAAAGACATTTGCAAAACCCGCCCCACATTGGGCCCAGGTGTCACACACTCACACCCACCTCCACACATGATACTAGTTACACACACAAACACTCATGTCTGGGAGTTGAACCCCTACCTAATTAGTTTATTACACTACAGCACTATGCAGTTATAGCGCACGCCACAGAGATTACTTGCTCCCAAAGGTGTATTTCACATTGGATGACATCAGCAGGACTGCCAAAGTAGGCCAGTGGACATGTACTGAGTGTGACTAGCCTAAAATGCATTGCTTCCTACACAGATATTGAAACACACACAAAGCATTCACAACCAAAATGGGTGAGTATAGAACCCCTACCAGAGGTCTATATCATACTACAGCATGGCGCTGTTATAGGACACACTACAGGGATTACGCTAAAACTCCTTCTCCAGAGGTATATTTCACATTGGATGAGATAAGCAGGACTGCAAAAGTAGGCCATTGGAAATGTACTGAGTGTGACTAGCCTAAAATACATTGCTCCCTACACAGACATTGAAACGCACACAAAACATCCAAAACCGACATGCATGGGTATCGAAACCCTAACAGAGGTCTATATCACACTACAGCAGTACTCAGTTATGGCACACGCTATGGAGATTATTGGGCTACATCATTGCCAGAGATGTATTTCTAGGTGGATTACATCAGCATCCTTGCCAAAGATGAGCATCTGAATTGTAGGGAGTGTGACTACCCTAAAAAGCATTGCTCTCTTCACAGCCAGACATACATACAAATACACCTGCCGTGTCTGGGATTAAAACAGCTACCTAACTAATTTATCATACGATAACAGGTCGCAGTTATAGGACATGCTACAGTGATTACTTGGTTGCAGCTACCCAGAGTTGTATTTCTAGATGGATGACATCAGCAGCCTTGCCAAAGATGAGCATTTGAATTGTAGGGAGTGTGAGTCCCCTAAAAAAGCATTGCTCTCTACACAAACACACATAGGTGTCACATCCAGGAATTGAAATCCTACCTCGCCATTTTTTTCACATTAGAGCAGTACAGAGTTATGGGTTCATGCCATGGAAGTTCCTGGGATACAACCTTTCCAGGGATGTACTTCTAGGTGGATGACATCAGCACCCTTACCAAAGTAGAGCATTTCAATTGTAGGGAGTGTGACCACCTTAAAAAGCATTGTTCTCTACATAGACAGACACACATGCACACAGTTGCCAAGGGTGGGGTTAGAACTCCTACCTAACTAGTTTATCACACTTCAGCAGTACATAGTTTTGGAATGTGCCACAGAGATTACTGAAATGCAGCTCTCCCAAAGGTACATTTCACAGTAGATGACCTCAGCAGGCTTGTCTTAGTGGGGCTATGGGGAGAGCATTATGTGTGCAAGGGCCATAACCCATTCATCTAGGGGTTGACATGCCACATGTGGGCACAGCCTGAGTCATATTCCACAGGTACATGTATACAGCTGCTAAATGACTACTTCCTTGAACATCATGTTGCACAGCTGGCACGTGCACCACATACTCTGTAATGGTGACATATACCAGTGGCTAGTATCTGCAGTGTGTGACATCAGACCCTTGTGTGGTTGTGGCCTTTTGGCTGTGTGCTGGGTGGGAGAGCCTTGAATAGCTCCTTGTCACAGTCACCCTCTTCCACACATCTATGTATGTCTACCTTTGGCTTATTATAGTGTGTTGTCCTTACATATATGCCTGTATTCCTTTCCACTCTGTGTGCAAAGCATGTGGGGTGCATACTGAGGAGTGTCTGCACTAACATCTGCGGCTGCCAGATATGTCTGGTCCACTAGTGTTTGCAGACATGGCCTTCATATGTTTAAGTGTATGGGCATGCCCAGTATGGCCGTTTGTATTGAATGTGTGGATCGAGTCCAGGTAGTTTGTACTGCAGTGCTGACCTTTGTGCTGTACACCTACAGGTAGTATGCTGTCTCTGCAGGGTATCCATCGATCATTTGGCATGAACTGTTACTACATTTCTGCATAGGATGGGGGGGGCAGACCTGACTATTTCTACATTTCTACACAGGATTGGGGGGGCACACCTGACTGTTACTATATTTCTACATGGGATGGGGGGCACACCTGACTATTTCTATATTTTTACACAGGATTGTGGGAGGGTACACCTGTTACTATATTTTTACATAAGATGGGGGGCACACCTGACTATTTCTACATTTCTACACAGGATTGTGGGAGTGGGCACACCAGACTGTTACTATAGTTCTATGTGGGATGGGGGGGCACACCTGACTATTTCTACATTTCTACACAGGATTGGGGGCACACCTGACTGTTACTATATTTTTACGTAGGATGGGGGGCACACCTGACTATTTCTCTGTTTCTACACAGCATTGGGGAGGCACATCTGACTGTTACTATATTTCTACGTGAGATGGGGGTCACACCTGACTTTTTCTACATTTCTACATGGGATTGGGGGTGGGGCACACCTGACTCTGACTACATTTCTACGTCGGATGGGGGGGCACACTTGACCTGGCTGTTGACGGAGGTGAAGCCCTTGTGGTTGATGTAGACCCTACCCCGCTCATCGGTTGGTGCTTTGATGCATATGTGCATGCAGTCTACTGCACCCGCTATCTCAGGGTGTTCTGCTATTTGGTGGAACAGTTGCATATTGCTGGCCAATGCCTCATGGATGTTGGGGAAATATATGTGCTCATCGACATGTGCTGACATGGCATCCAGGAATTGGTGGAGTACCCTGGATGCTAATGCCTGTGAAATTCCCATCATATCCCCAGTTGGCCTTTGGAAGGTACCTGTAGCTAGTATTCTTAGGTGTACACATACCTTAGTATCCACTGGGATGGGTTCCCCTCTGTTAGTTCTGTGTGTTAGGCGTGGCTGGCACAGCTCAACAATTTGCTGTAGGAGGTCCCTGTCCACCCTATAGTGCTCCAATATCTCCAGCTCATGTAGCCCCTGGTAGGTTACCCTGGATCTGTACACTCTTCTCCGTCTCCTCACTGTAGGTTGGTCAACAGCATTCACATCCTCACCACCCTCAGCCTCTTCCACAAGTTGTATGATAGCTATTGCAGCTCGTATCATTTTGCTGTTGTGAGAGTTAAAAGTTCCCTGCTTGTTTACACCAGTGATGCAGAGTGTGGGAAAATCCAGAGAGGAAGGTGTTTGCTTAGTTTATAATAGTGTTCTGGGCTGGGCTGGTCTGCTGCCTGGGTAATTGGCTGATTCTGATACATTTCACCTGCCAACTAAGCTAGTTCTCCTTGATTACCTTCCTACTGTTGTTTTCCCTTCCCATTTCCTTCCTGTTTATGCCCATGTGTGCACCGAGCAAACAGAGTGCTCAAATGTGTATGCTGCTACTATTTCCTAATTTAACTTATGTTTTCTTCCTGTAAAACCTGGTGCACGGTGCACACACCCTATTAGACTTTGTAAAGAGTGCTAGGCAGGTTTAGACACACACCCTAGCTTAGCTGTACTAAGCTAGGAGCAAACCCAAGCCACAGGGCTCCAATCTGCTTACAATATGCCTGGTACACCCCTCCATGATGTCATCTAACTACTAGGCTTGCACCAAGCTATTCCTACTCTTACACTCTTGGAACCTGACTCGCATGCTGGGGAAAACTGGGATTCACTATCCTTCCCCTCATTTGCATAGGATTGCCTGGTAATGCATAGTTACATGTCTTACACTGAGCCTCCCCCCTTAGCAGCCACTACTCACTGGCCAAGTTGTCTTCTACTGATTTTAGTTAGACTGCTTATTTTAGGTTTATTTTATTATTTTCCCCTGATGCGCTCTGCTGCCCTAATCTTAAACAGCCAAGATCAGCTAAAACAAAAAAATTGATTTTTGTATCTATTTTTTGTTTGCAATGCCAATGGCCTTATACTTGGCTATTGGCATGCTTACAACATGATATTCAGCCTTTATTTGTGGCTGTCACAGCTCCGTTTTGGATTTTGCAGAAATGTACTCGGTTACTTACCCAGTACATTTCTGCAGATAGCATTAGTCTTGCACGGACTGTTGCAAGCTTCCTGGATTGCAAAATCACCTCATTTGCATGAATTTCACCTGCAAATGGGGTGATTTGCATACCAGGTCTTAGTCCATGCAAGATTAGTGCAGGAGCACTCATGCATGCCCCTGCAGGCTTTTCCTGGATCGTATGCAAGCTTTTGAGAATCCAGGGGATAATTTATATTCAGCTTTATAAAAGTACCAAGTAGAATGCTGAAAGTAGCAATCTCTGTGATACCCCAACTTGTAAAAATTTTTCTTATCAAAAAAGACCTGCTGCTTTACAACAACTATTTGTTTTATGGGGAAAACATGGTCAAAGTAGAAAATGAACAGCAAACAAGAAACAAGCTCAAGATAAATTGCTTAAAGGACTACAGCACAGGTTATGGACCACACATGATAGATTGGCATTCTGTTTAGTTTGCGGGTAAAGCTTGCAAAGATGACTTCAAATATCCAACAAATGTAATGAGCTTCTGAAAATACTGTAATCCTGTCCTTTATTACAAATACTGTCATATGCATTTCAATATCTAAGTCTTATACGTTATCTAGTTATGTAAATATTCCCTACATGGCAACAACAAAAAGGCTTTCAATGTTGATAATTCTTTAACAGTATGCTTATTAAAGCTTACTTACATCTTACAATCTCAGACAAGTTTACCTGATGGTCATTAAAACATTGCTACTTAAACACAGAGCAACAGGCACTGCAACAACATACATTTTCTGAATAATAAGAAGCATAAATCAACAGTATAAAAATATGACAGAAAACCAGAACATTCTGCAAAATCAAGGACAGATGAAAAGCCATTGTAGTACTTGTGTCTACCTTGGATGGGGGGATACTATGCACACTTACACTGCATAACTGCTTATTGCCTTCCTTGCATGGGGGAGTGGGGTACAACAAGTATGTCACAATTTGAAATGTCTCTGGCTGATAGTGATGGACCTGACACATTTGCCATACCTCTCAATCTCAGAGCAAGAAATCTGGAAAAAGCCATAAACAGAAGTGGGACAAGGGCACAAAAATAAGGACAATTTTAATATTGTTCTTATAAACTTAGAAAGATAATAGAATAGTAGGTCTTGATTTGTATGACTTTTATGAAGGGTATGAAATCTGAAACTGAAATGTCTGTCATTATTTTCTAACTTCAATCTTTAATGATTTGCCACTAATTTGCCAGAAAACCACAATTTTTATGAAAAATGGACCAAAAATGTGATGCAAAAATATAAAATAGCCACACAATACAGCTGGAAACCTGTCAAAGATGAGATACCTTTTTAATATTAGTTCTGTTAGGTTGAGCAGCTGATAAAAAAATAAGAGAGTCTACATGCACTATTCCCACCATCTGGAAAATCTCCTACATTATCCCCCTACACAAGGGTTATCTCCGGAGAATATTCTAACTATTGTCCCATAGCTATACTTTCCCCGTTAGCTAAAATAATGAAAAAGTGCATCCAGAGACAGTTACTAGACCACCTACTCCAGAACAATTTACTGGCCAAATCTCAACTTGGCTTCAGGCCTTTCCACAGTACAACAACTGCACTCCTATCATTCACTGACAGCATCAATAAAAACCATAATAACAATCTTCTCTCTTCAGCACTTTTCATCGACCTTTCAAAAGCATTCAACATGGTCAATCACCACTTACTTCTCAATATTCTAAAATCCTTCTCTCTGGACACAAAGACTATAAAATGGTTCCAGTCCTACCTTGATAATAGACAGCAGGCAGTGCTATTGGAAAACAACCTCTCATCCCATCTCACAGTTACCCTAGGTGTTCCTCAGGGCTCTATATTGGGCCCCTTCCTTTTCCCAATATTTATCAATGACCTCAAACTAGCTATTCCTTTAACTAGCTGTGCACAATACGCAGATGATTCGACAATAATCTGCTCAGCTAAATCTCAATCCCAACTATAAACTCTAACTCAGACAATGTTCAATAAAATAGAAAATTGGTTTCTACAATGCTGCCTCCTCTTGAACCCCAAAAAAACAAACTCCTCCTCTTCACTCCTACCCGTAAATCACTTCCAATGAACTTTTCAGTCTTATCCAGTAATGGTACACTCATATCTCCCGATCCAACAACTAAACTTCTAGGGGTAACCATTGCTAACAACCTGAACTTTGAAACCCATATCAACAATACTATAAAAACTGTCAACAGGAAACTAGGCTCCCTCTATAGGATAAAACCCTTTCTCTCCCCACTAGCCAGAACCACTATTGCCTATTACCACCTTATCTCCACACTTCTTTATGCTTCTTCCATATATACTAACTTGTCAAAAAATAACCTTAACAAGCTAGCCAACGCTTACAATAGCATTGCCAGATTTGCTACTGCTTCCTCCTTTAGGACCCATCACTGCCCTAATCTGAAACAATTAGGCTAGTTAGAGCTTCTGAATCAGATTCACTTTAAACAACTCACCATTGCACACAAAACCCTTTTCCAACCTACTACTACCACAATACTTGCTAGTGTCATTACCCAATATAAGAACCTTTCAACTTTATGCTCATCTAATAAACTACTTGTATCAACATGTAAATCTAATAACATGGCAGGAGATGCTCTGTTCTCAAATGCAGTTGGAAAGTATTGGAACCAACTCTCCCATGAACTTACATCACTGCATTCATTTACACTTTTTAAACACAATCTGAAACTCTATCTTAAAGCCCATTGGTTATGTCCCTGTACACATCCAGACTAATCTCATACTATATCCCAAATACCCTCTCTAAAGACATAATTCCTGCTCTATCTGTGTCTTTTCAGATCAAGGTCTATCCTTGGCAAAACATATCTTATCCTAACAGAGATAATTTAAAATATCTAGTTAAATTCTTCTGCATATAATTCTAAAGCATCCTACCTAAGGCAGGCAACAAGTAGTGTTTAAACTGTGAGCATTGCTGAACTGTTTAAACTTGAAGTATGCATTTGTTTAACAATTACTTTCTAGTTACTAATGAAGTATTGTACAAAAAGTCTAAAATATCTTATCTAATGCTTGTAACATGTTTTTTGTATAAACTGGGAAGAATCCTTAACTGTTTAAAATTTGCAGTATTTAACTGTATAACAACTAGTGCCTGTATGTTAGTAGTCTAGTAATCTCTTGGAGCTTATCTCCCCGGGACTCTACTGAAAATGGACATAAATCCAGTTAGACTATCCTGGTCAACAAATGTAAAATAAATAATAAAATAAATAAATGCATTTCTGAAATAAAAGTAATCTGTAACTCTCATCATTACAATTATTTATCAATTGTAAACCCTCCACTTTTCTTCCAAAATTGCCATTTTGCAGAGAGATTATTATGGGAGAGCAACATTTTGAGACAAAATTGGGGACATTTAAGAGTTTTGGATATACCTAATTCTTTAAAGTGATTTATTTGCGCATACCTCTCAACCTCTTAACGCAGGAAATCTGGACAAGGCCAAATATATTGGGGGAACAAATAAACAGTACTAAAAATTATTCTTGTATAAACTTAGACAGTTGATAGAATAACAGGTCTTGCTTTAGCATGTATTTTTCTGAAGAGTATGAAGTCTGAAACTCAAT
This sequence comes from Protopterus annectens, assembly GCF_019279795.1. Taxonomy (NCBI): domain Eukaryota; kingdom Metazoa; phylum Chordata; order Ceratodontiformes; family Protopteridae; genus Protopterus; species Protopterus annectens. Next base: position 356,860,585 of record NC_056728.1, read on the forward strand.
GTCTGTCATTATTTAGTGACTTAGTTCCTAAATCATTTGTCAGAAAACCACACATTTTATGAGGCCCAAGCCAAAAATAAGAAGCTAAAATCTATTCATTCTGCGAAAATCTGGACAGTTGAGAGATATAGTTCAGCTGGGAGAATATGTGCAGTAGAAATTATACATGACGGACTTAGCTCCCTAGGTGTTGACAATACGTACCCTCCCCCCCAAAAAAAAGATCTAAGAGAAGTGATTGCTTCAATCTGGCTTCATCACTTTCGGTAGCATTCAGACTCAATCAGTGAAAATATGCAGCAACAAAAAAAGTTTGTGCTTGTAGACAGTTGATTTAACTGTTTCCTAATCAAACACATCCAACCAAGAACTGGGGCAGGGAGTACCTGAGCTGATAAGGTAATCAATAAACATCTTCCTGATCGTATTAAATTATATTCCTTGTATAATACAATACAGTTGTTAGAGGGTGTTTTAAATTTATTGTGCTGAACATTTTTCCAGTAAACAATGAAACAAAATGCATGCACCAGTAATGAAAAAACTGCCCAGTTCAGAACATTTCCATCATAAAAGTCTACTCAAGCTTATACAATCCACCAGTATCAGTAAATATGCACAATCTTTGCAGAAGTAAAAGTCATCTAAATAATGCCACATTAAAGAGATATGTAACTAATGAAGAGGTTGCTGCTAGCAAACAACTTTATACTTCAGTGTTTCATCTACAAATAAAGTACCTGCTGTCCTTGAGGAATAAATTGTGTATGTTACATTAAAAATGATAATCTAGTAATATTACAATAGGGAATGGATGGCAAACTGATAACAGGTTCATAGTTACTAGGTATCTTCACCAAAGAGGACATTCTCAAGACTGCAGCATCCACTCCCTTTAAAAGTACAGCACAGTACAGCATCACAAAGTATCTACATAATGTGGGAGTAAAACCCACAGCCTTCTGCATCAAAAGCAATCATTTAAACTGTTATAATATTAACAATGTAAGCTGACTCAACATAAGCAGCACTAAACTTCTTTGCCCCTGAAGCTTTCGGCTCCTTGTAAAATCCACCTGACACTCAACTGTATCTCTCAACTTTGCAGCACAAGAAATCTGGTAAAAAGCCAAAATTTATTGGGGGGAGGACAACAACAACCCAAAAACCAAGCACACATTTAAACATTGCTTGTATGATCTTGGAAAGTTGCTAGAATAAATATGTTATCACCATGCATTTTACTGCCAAGGCTTGAACCCAGGATCCTTTGCACTACAGTCAGAGCAACATACCACTATGCCAAACCAGCTGTTGCTTAAAAGGCAGGAAGACTGAAACTTAAATGGCTATCATTTAGTGAATTCAGTTCTCACCATAGCTCTCAACCTCTTAGCACAAAAAAACTTGGACAAAGCCAATAATGGGGGAATACAGCCCCCAAAATAGGGAAACATTTCAAATATTGATCTTATAAACTTAGAAAATTGCTAGAATAAAAGGTTTTGTGTTATCAGGTCTATATTAGATGCTCGACCATCCAGAATCGCGAACACCTAATGAGCGACACATATACGCCCAACAAAGAAAAGCGTGAAGGCCATTAATGTCAAAAACCAGAACGCCGAACTAATTCCCGTGGCCAGCAGGATAACCGTGAGGAAGAGGAAATATGTCCTTTTCCCCACTGTAGTGCGATCTTGGAGTTAGTATATATAAGTAGGGGGGTGTGGGGGTGCAGGGGGGCTTGCTCCCTTGCAAAAGTGTGATTAATGAAGTTTGATTGTGTGTGTTTTATACCTGTAAGGGGCATTTTACATAGGGAAAACTACCAGAAAGTTTAAAAGAAGGATCTATGAACATCTCAATGAAATAAAAAAAATGGAAGAAAATAATGCCCTTTACAGACATTCCACTACTTGTACTTCAGCTAAATATGGGTTTTACATCATAGAGAAAATAGACATGGACCCATGGGGGTCCCTGGGAGACCACAATAGAATTTTCCGAATTATTTTGGCAATTAAAACTGGAAGCCAATAAAAATCTACGGCTGAATGATTACATTTCTTTAGCACCAGTGTTAAAGCTTAGAGCAGCCAAACTGTAAGGGCATAGTTACTAGATGGAAACCTAAGATAAAACTGTTGGTTTTGAATAGGGTACATTTGTCCTCTACTTATGTTTGTGTTGTGTTTGTACCACCTGGTACAATGTATAAAGTATTGACATTATTTTTATAGTAAATGATAGCATTTTATAATTGTTTTAACATAGAAAGGATATTATCTAAAGTATAGTGACACCACTTTTGATTTTAGATCATAGGATTTCTTAAGAGATTTTGAGTTTTATGTTTTTAAAATGTTTTAATTAGTTAATTGGAATAGAATGCTTATTGGGTGATGTGAGGAAGGGGGAAGAATATATTAAGAAGATTGCTCACTTTAATGGTATATCTGAAGAAGTCTTTGATGTGGTAGGACGAAAATGCAGTGTTCAATATAAGCATTAAGTTTTGTATTAAAGAGAGTAACCTTCGGACTTTATGGTGTGGAGTTTTTTTTCCTTCAGGAACTGGGTGACAGTGTGCTTTTGTCATTTGGGATTGTGTGTGTTTTACTTACCTGTGTGGCAGTGTTGTAGTTTAAAGTGCAATCGGTATTACGGTTTTCGAGGTTTAGGTCCTTCGCGTTTTTCATAGTTTGGCATATATGTGTCACTCATTAGGTGTTCGCAGTTGTGGATGTTTGGTTTTATGATATAGACCCGTGTTACCATGTATTTTCTGAAATTTAAATGCCTGTCATTATTTAGTGAATTCAATCCTTCACTGATTACAAAAATCCAGAAAACCATAAATTTTATGAGGAACAAAACAGAACAAAAATATGAGGCAAAAATCTGGACAGTTTTCACAAGTTGTGGTGGGTAGGGAATTCAGGATCTTGTTACCTGTACCCAAGGTACAGAGTTTGAGCCTGATTAGCTGTAGCCACTAGGTATATTTAACTGGGGCATTATATGCACAGACACACACACACACACACACACACACACACACACACACACACACACACACACACACACACACACACACACACTACCTGTATATTCCCTTGCAGGTTAGTTCGTACCTGTATATCCCCTTACAGCTTCATAGCTGTATAACCCTTGCAGCTTTGTTCACTTGTAATAAATACAAATCTCCTTCCCTTGCAGCTTCATTCCTGGAGACATCCCTTCACTTGTAATAAATACAAATTCCCTTCCCTTGCATTGAGAGCCAATCAGTAGCTATCCTTTGCAGCGAGAGACAGTCAGTAGCTATCCACATCATACATGACTGCAGACATGGCAGTCCGATCTCCTTCCAGTCTATGTGGTTACAAACCACATAGACTTCTGGGCATCTGTACACGGATGCTTCTCTTCATAATCTGGACTGGTCTAACAGCAGTCTGGATTTACAGAAACACGGAATTCGCTGAGCATGCATGCTCAGTTCAAGTTCCAGGACTTTGCAGCTAATTCTTTTTTAAAATTCTTTTTCTTTCATTTTAAAGCTGGGGAGGGGGCTGCAGTCCTGCAGTACGATAGCATGAGCTGCTACTGCCTGTAACTCAGAGATTGTTAAGCTAAAGTGGGAATGTTTTCCTAGTGTTAGTTTGGTTTGACTTCATGTGGAGTGAATTTAAAATGAGTTTGATACAAGTGCTGCCTACCATTTGATTGACAGGAATGTTTTCAATGAGTTGATGGGGTGAGATGTTTTTCATATATGTTGGAACAGAGCTCTACAGCTTATTGACATATACAGAGTAGAGCCAGCTGTCCTTATGTTTTTTTGCTTTTTGAATGAGTCCTGGATGTTGGTTCAGTAAATGTAGTTATCTGCGGTGTGTGTGCCACATTAATTGACTGGTGGCAGGACATCTGTCTGAGGTATACAGACTGTTGTTGGCAGTCTTAAGGTAAGAGTAGGATAGCAGATTGTATAGCTCATACCAGGTGATTGGCTCAAGTACAAGGCAGTGGTATGCTTGGAAAATGTGGTTACTTTCAAACTTTGCTATTTTATTACAAAATTACTTTAATTTGGCTAGTTGAGAGGATTGATAGCCAGCAAAAATTTATGATTCATGCAGGATTCTAAGCAACAGATAGGTCTGAGCTATGGTTTATGTGGATATATTCTATTAGGAAATGTTTGACTTTATAAAGAAGTCCTTGCTTTTCTTTTGAACTGCATGCTGGATGTGCTGATCAAATCATAATCTATGGTCTGTTATTACTCCCTGTAATTTTGTATTTTGGACTAGTTCAGTTCTAGCATTATTAGTAGATAATATTATTAAACTGCAGTAGTTTGATTGTTGGGTTTGATTTGAAAATCTCATTATCTTACTTTTATTTGGACCTAGCAGTAGTCCACATTGTCTAAACCAGTTTTCATTTTTGTAAAGGAACGCTATTGGTCAGCTTGGGCTGTCTAATTGAAAAGGCTGAACATGTTAATGTCATCTACATATTATAGTACAGTTACTGAGTGGAAGGCAGTATGCATCTTGATTATAAATATAATAAAGTATAAAGATCCTAATTGTAGACCCGCTCAGCTAGAGCGTCTTCTGCGTGGAGACATGCGTGAATGGGCGTACCTTTGTCGAAGGTTGTGCGTCAGGCTTGGCAAGCCGGTAAGTAAAAATCGACTGCCAATCATTAGTTAGTTCCGCTGTGGTGACCCCTAACCAGAAAAAGCCGAAAGACACAAACAATGAAGATCCTAATTGTGAATCTTGCAGCATACCTATTGCTACTCGCTAAGGAGCTGACAGATTATCAGCCCAGCATGCACAATGTGTTTAGTGGTTACAATAAGTTTACAAATTAATTAACTGCATTGATGGTAAGGCCTAGTTCTTTGAGGCTAAGTTATAGTATGAGATATGAAACTGTATCAAATGCTTTGGCTAAGTCTAGCAATAGGGATGCAACCATTTCACCTTTATTTCCTCTTATGTGAGCATAAATTATGAAAGTTAATAATGCTGTTTCTGTGTTATGTCCTGGACTAAATCCAGTCATCGTTGCAGAAAGCAAAGTGTTCACTGTTAGATAGCTGATGAACTGTAGTTAACTAAATTATTCAAGTATTGTGGATATTGTGACAAAATGTCTAAAGACTTGCATTTTGCTAGTTTAAAAGATTTGTAACCTTTATGTAACACAGGAATGTTTATAGAGTTTGGGGTTATAGCTCCTTTTTATATTTATATTTTTATTAAGAGGGCTATAGCTTCTTGAAGAAAAAGCTATCAAATGAAAGATAGGCAGGTTTAAGTTCTGAATACTTTTTATTGTGGTGGTTAATGTTGTGGTAAATGAGAAGGCAGTAAAGACAAAATCCATGCCATCTAGTGATTTGTTGGATATCTTGGATTTATCAAGAGAGTTAACATCACAGTAGTTTGAATTAAATTTGTATGCTAAGTTAATGTGTATGACACATACTAGTCTGTATCTCTGAAGGTTCAAGACTGTGATTTCTTACCAGACTGGATAAGTGTACTGATTAATGACCAAAGCTGGTTGGGAATTTCTCTGTGGCTTTCCTGTAGACTAGTATGATAGTCTTGCTTAGCCTTCATTAAGATATTATTAGCTGGGTTTCACAACTGACAATATTCTAATTATTGCATGTTTTTAATGCTGTAAGCCTCATGGTTTATCTCTGCTGTGCATTGGTATTTTTATTCATGATTTAATCCATGCACAGGTTTTCTTTCTTAAGGTGCCAGGTAGTTTAATATATTGAGGAAACTTGTGATGAAGTGAGTTACAGCATCATCTAGAGACAATGCTCTTAACGTTTTCCAGTCATTCTGATTACAAGTTGATCCTCTTATTGAATCTGTTTGTATTTTTGACAATTTTATAATGGATATTTCTTTGAATTTTGACTTGTTTCCATTTGGCATACACTGGGAAATGATCAATAATGCTGTCTGGCATAATTCCTGTATGTCTAATTTTGCTGGATGTTGTTGTTAGTATCCAGTTCATAATGTTTTCATTTCCAGTAACTCTATCTGATCTTCTTGCTGTCTGTTTAAGCTGTATTAATCTATATATCTTGATTGGGGAGTGAATGCTGAGTATTTTGGGCCAATCAAATTCAAACTATATAACTCTTAACCATCTACCTCTTCCAGATGTTAACAATTCAATATTACCTAATGAAAACCTAAATTTAAATGCACAGAAGAACTTATATACCATTACTGTTACATATCACCAAATTCATATTTCAGTGTTAGATAACATTCTATCCTGGATTGCATCAGTCTAAAAACAAGATATTCTTATAATACGTAACATCAAAATAAATTGAACCATGCCAGCACATTCTCAGAAAAAGTTCTAACACCAAAATTCATTTTGGCCTGATACAAAATGAATATCCAGTTCTACCAGAATATGCACATTTACCAGCATACGTAATATAACATACTGGGCATTGACTAATAATCCATACAACATGCCAGCAGGAGGTTCCTTATTAGTGTCAATAAGTAATCATCATCCTGCATATATAATATGGAACAATCATTATCTCAAAAAAAAAAAAAAAAAAAAAAATATATATATATATATATATATATATATATATATATATATATATATATATATATATATATATATATATATATATATATATATATATATATATACTGTATATACATGAGGGCTTTCTAAAAATCTTCTAAAAGATCTATATTTAGCAATCTACTTTTGAAATGTTCATAGGTTCATAGGTAGGTACTAGGTTATCAGCCCTAGGGCCTATACAAGCCTGGCCAAAAAGGTACCCTGACTTTCGCTACCCAAGAAAATTATTTTCCTGTGCCCCTGTTGAGCAGAGCTACAGAGGTGATCCCTAAGGTGAATTTCCTATTTCCCATCCAATCATCAAGATTTTTCTTGAAGAGTGCTAATGAGGAGCTTTATTTGATATACATAGGTAGTTTGTTCCAGAATATTGGAAGTCTCTGGGACAGGAATCTATCCCTCCAGCATGTTCTGTTTATTGTGGTGACAAGGTTTAGGTCCATAGAACATGTAGCTCAGAGGGATTGGGATTTATTTAAGTGGAACATGTCCAACAGATCTGGGTTTGACATAGCTTTGTTTGTTAGGCAGTGATCACCTCTGAATAGGCGATATGCGATGGAGTAAAGCTGGAGTTTTTTGAGACAGTCTGCATAGGGCATCTGTTTGAGGCCAGTAATCCTCTTTGTGAGGTATTTCTGCATCCTTTCCAGTTGTTGTAGATGTCTTGTGAGGTACATACCAAAAGGGGCGTTGTACTCTATAATGGGTCTAATGAGTGATGAGTAGGGGGGAGCAATGACTCTTTTTTCCTGGATGAGAAACCTTTTGTGATGAGGTGTGCCATGTAGGAGGATTTCTTGACTACTGTGGCAATGTGATTATCAAAGGAGAGACTACTGTCCACCTGTGTCCCAAGGTCTCTTATCACACTTTTGGTGTTAACTAGGCTACCACCTATGTGGTAGTTCATGGGTACAGAGTTTTTATCAGAGGGGATGACAATGCACTTTTTAGCATTGAGCTTGAGGCCATGGCTTTGACACCAGGCATCTGTTTCAGTGAGGCCCTTTTGTATGATGTCCACATCGTTAGGAGTTTCAATTATGGCTCCTAGTTTGCAGTCATCTGCAGACTTCATTAGCCAAAGACCTTCTGTGTTAGCCTGTACTTCAGAAAAGTAGATACCAAACAGGAGAGGACCTAGGACTGAACCCTGTGGTACTCCACTTGTCACTGGTCTGAAGTCAGATTTGGAGTCTGCTACTTTCAAGTGTGGGTTCTGTCAGTGAGCCAATTAGCAACCCATTTTGTGACATAGGGATTTATACCTAGTTTAGTGAGTTTATCTGTAATTCCAGAGTGGGGGATGGTGTCAAAAGCCTTGGTGAGATCTAGATAGGCTGTGTGAACCACCTTACCCTCATCTACGGCTTTGGTGACTGCTTCAAATAAGTCAATTAGGTTTAGGAGACATGCTCTTACTTTTACAAACCTGAACTGGGTGGGGTCCAGAGTTTGGAGATTACCAATGTCGTTGTTTATAGTTCCATGATGATACGTTCCATGGCCTTGCAGACCAGGTTCATTAGGCTAATGATGCAATAGTTCCCAGGGTCCATGGTGGCTCCCCCTTTGTGAAGTGGGATAACCATCGCTGTACACCATTCAGTGGGCACAAAGCTTGAGGTGAGGCTATAACTGAGCATGGTGCTTAGGTGGGGTGCCAGCTCATTCTGTAGTTCATGTAGAATGCAGCCTGGGATGTTGTCAAGTCCTATGGATGCTGTGTTCTTGGCTTTGGAGAGTGTGTTTTTTACCTGTGCAGCCATGATTACAGAAACTTTGCATTCTTCCGGTATAGAGATGGGCCTTTAGGGAGTAAGGGGGGGCTAAAGTTAGCACTGAACCTATCTGCCAGGATGTTGGCAATATCAGTTGGTTCTGTATATCTAGTGCCATTGTGCTGCAAATCAGAGCAGATCTGAGTGTTGCCATTGACATTCTTGACATAGCTATAGAATGCTTTGTGGATGTCTTTAGAATCAGTGGCAATTTTGTTTTCATAACTGGCCTTGGAGGATTTTATGAGGGATCTCAGCTTCTTACTGAGGCTGACCAGGGAGTTCTTCCATTCATGGGATTTCACTCTTTTTTGCAACCATTTCTTTCTTCTGTTGTAGAGTTTGTTTATGGCAGGGGACCACCAGATTGGCTTCCTTTTTTTGAGGATAGCATCTTGGTTCTGTTAGGGATTGCACGATCCATGCACTCGTGTAAGTGCTTATAAAGTGCATTTGTGTAGGATTCAGCAGTCATACCTCTATTGTCCGTCTGCATGGGTGTCGTGAAGTTTGCCACTTTTGTCTTAAGAAACGTGAAGTTGGCTTTGGAGAATTTTTTTAAGGTGGTTTCCCTAATGGGGGGGTGGGATGTGGATGTCTATGCTGATTAGCTTATGGCCGGATCGGACCAATGAGGAATTGACCTCTGGTGTGGAACACCTGTAACCCATGTTGGTAATAACCAGGTCTAGGATATTGCTGTCCCTGGTGGGGGTGTGAATAAGTTGATCCAAGGCGCTGGAATTTATGAATTCCAGAAAATGTTGCGCAAAAGAGTTGGTACATGAGTAGTTTTCCCAGTTAATGATGTGGTGGTTGAGTTCACCCATTATTAGGGTGTTGGGTTGTTCTCTAATATTTTCCAGTGTATCTAGAAATGTTTCTCAACTCTACTCACATATCACTGTTAAACAATGCTTTACTGCTCTTTAACTAAACACTTCTAAGTACCATGTACTCAGTAGATTTTCTGCATTAAAGGAACATTAAACTATAGCTAAATATTAACCACAAAACAAATGAGGTCCCATATGGACAATTTATTTATTTACTAATAGTTTTCATTTTTTTTAACCAGGTAGATTGAATGGTCAGAAGACCCTTCTGAGTTACAACCCAAGAGAAATGGCACAAAAAAGCAAAGTCATTATTAATACCATGGTCTATACAAATCAAATATGTTTAAATATGTAGAAATAGTAGTACATATAGGAAGATTAGAGGAAAAAATAACATAGGTAAGCAGTATAATGTGGCCTGATAACTGTGGACTGCAGGAAAAATCACAAGGAACATTCTCCCCTCACCATCAATGGAGAAACAGTGGAAAGAGTGAGAAGTTTCTGGGAGTGCACATCAATGAGGACTTGTCTTGGAACACAAATACAAATGCCATAGTGAAGAAAGTGCACCAGAGGCTGCACTTTTTAAGAAGGCTGAGGAGAGCGAATCTCCCATTGACGGTTCTAACTACCTTCTACAGAGGTACTATAGAAAGCATCCTGACAAACAACCTCATAGTATGGTATGGAAGCTGCTCTACCTCTGAGCGCAAATTCCTCCAGAGAGTGGAGAATAAAGCTGAGAGGATCATTAAGACCACCTTACCACCTATCAATGAATTGTAGTTATCCAGGTGTCTCAGCAGGGCTAGATGAATAATTAAAGATTGCACTCACCCTGCTTACAGACTATTCCTGCATCTATCATCTAGAAAGCACTTCCAAAGCATATGTTGCAGAACTGTGATATTCAGGAACAGCTTCTTCACTAATGTCATCAGGCTGCTGAACTCTAGTAACCACTAAACTCCATGATGGCCACCTGGATCACTAGAAACTGCCTCAAATTGTGCATTAACCTGGTTACCAGTCTCATCTAATACTTAGTGCAATATTCACCATGTCTGTAACTTCGGCTGTCTAGGACAGTAGCAATGCAATAGTATTATCTCTTTTTTCATTGCAATACATGTTGCAAATGAGTAAATTAACCATAGTGCAATACTCTAAGGTCTATTGTGCAATACTCTAATGTTTACAGTGCAATATTCAAATGTCCCTTTCTGAGCAAGGATCAATGCAATGTCTTAACGAAGTGCCTGTGCATTACTAAAGTCTCATGCAAGTAAGTGTTCACTTTGAAAAGTGTTAAGATATAGTTCTAATTATGTGCAATATTAGTCTACCTGCATGTCTGTGATGTAATAGCTAGGTGTTATATGTGTAAATGTCTGTGAAAATATTCCATATGTTGCCTGCACATTGAGCCAGGAGACACGGAATTTCATTCAGTTTTTGCACTTGTGTGATTTCTGAATGACAATAAACTTTACTTTGACTTTGACTATGACAGTACGTAAAGTGTAGGTAAAATTAAGAAAGTCAAGAGCGCCATACTGCACATCATTCTTGTATTTGAGATATAAGTGCAGCCGGTTTTTGGCATAGGCATGATGTGCAATGACTAACTTATCAAGCACTGACTAGCCATTACCGCTAAATCATAGCCATTTGCTATACTATAACAGTTGTTCTTTTACTTTTAAGTGCTTTAGGAGTGTTTTGCTTCCTATCATCTCCTAGGAATTTATTCCAGATTGCTAGAGCCAGCTTTGGGAATGTACATTCTCCTGTTGCTGTCTTGAACTAGAGTCTAATGACTATTAAGCTCTCTTGTGGACTGTCTCTCAGAGAGTAGCTAGGGTGTTTAATTTGAGGCTTCGATCTTAGAGGTCAGTGCTCCATTTTTAGTACCATGTATATATGTGAACTTAGTAGCAATGTTGCTCTTTCAGTGATGGGTAGCCCCTTGAAGAATTGGAGGAGCTGTCAGTGATGAGTACTTTGCTTTGCAAGTAGATTACATTGACAGATTATTGTTTATAGTAGTTTGTAATTTGAACATGTTTGTAGTAGAGTGAAGAGTTCTTAAATGAAGGCCATACACAATTGTTGGAATAAGTGCATTTCTAGATGTAACTTTGAAAATGGTGGGGGTTAGGAGGGGGAAAAGCTTGCAACATAACTTTAGTTCATAGGCTTTTAGGTAAGTACTAGGCTAGCTGCCATTGCTGGCCATTTTAAGCCAATCCAATTTCCTTTTTGTTTTTGAAATAACTTGTCCTATTTGGTTATAAATTGGCCTTACACATCCCATGTTAGACAATTAAATATTAACCCTAATGAGAATAATTGAGATCATACCATAGATAATATGAGGGCAGCCATTTATGCGATAAGTCATTTAGGAGCTGCCTCTGTCTATTACTAATTTCTGTTTTCCATCCATAAATTTAAGTTGCACATGAATATGGACAAGGATAAACTTTGTTTTATGTGGATGGGTAGCCTGTTCCACAGCAGTGATATGCTCTGTGGGGTACTCCTGTCCTTCTAGATTATTCTGTTGATGTTACAGAAGAGGTTTAGATCTTAGATGGAGTATATTGATACATTTGACTTGCTGATGTGCAATAAATCCATCAGTAATGGTTTGGAGGATGCCTCGTATGCCAGACAAAGGTCGTGTGTTAGCAGGCTGTAGCATACAGAGTATAGTGACAGGGCTTTTGAGTCGATCCAAGTAGGACATGTTGTTTTGGCTTTTTATCCTTTTACGTTGTTGTATATGTCTACACAGATACATGGCAGAGGGAGCACTATATTCAATGACTGGCCTAAAGATGACTGATTAAAGGTGGACAATGACATCCCTAGATTGAGATGCAATCCATTTGTTTATAAGCTATGCAATATAGAAGGTCTTTCTTACAACAATAGACACATGTTTGTCAAAAGTGAGGTCACTTTCTACATAACTTCCCAAATCCCAAACAACTGGGTCAAACCTTAGAGACATATTGCCAGTGTTGCCAATGTGTAGTTCCATTTGGTAGATGACTTCCCAAAGGATACATTAATGCATTTTTGGCATTTAGTTTCAGTCCATGATTTTGGCACTAGTCATTTATTTGAGACAAACATCCTGCAGGATGGATAAGTTATTTGGGGATACGATGACTGCCACTAACTTCTAGCCATCTGCAAACTTAGTTATCCAGGGGCCATTGGTATTGGCTTTTACTTCAGAAAAGTAGATGCCAAATGGGAAAGGTCCCAGCACCGAATTCTGGGGAACTCCACTGGTCACTGGTCTCTTTGTGGAGTTATTCAAATATTGTGTTAATATTATCTGTATGGTTTGCTAATGAGACAATTGGATGTCATATAATCTGTTGATATTTTTATTCTGTTACTTGGCATGTCTGTCATTGTTATTACCAGAGATTTGGGAAGTCTTGTTGAAATAATGCTTCCGAAAAATGTAAAACCAACCTATCATTACAAAATTAACAAAATTATAGAACAGTTCAAAACACAGCAAAAAGATGACACAAAATACAACTCAGCTATTTCATTGATCAGTAGTTAACATGTAAAGATAAACAGAAGCAACCTTGCTATTTTATAAATAATCTGACAAAACCCAGTGAACAATCCCAGTCCAGTCATATAATATTTTATTAAAGCAGCAACTTGAATACTAAAACAAGAGTGAGTCTCAACGTATACTTGACATCTGTTTCACAAATAATAATGAAAATAAAGTTACTAAGGAGGCTGAAACTCAGCATCTCTGGTCTCATATAATATATCACCTGTAATCCTATATACAAGCAACTGATACAGTTGCATATGCAGTATAAAATCTTATAGTTCCCTTAAATAAGTTTATGTGTTCATTTGGTAAAAACAATCTAACAAAAAAGTCAGAAAGTTGCATCCTGTATAGATTTTCCAATTATAGATCAGTAAAAATACTGCTTCCCATTTCAGATGTACTAGAAAATGCATTTATGAGCAAATTATAGTGTCACCTAACTAAAACATCTTCCTTTCAAATACTCAGCATGATTTTAACCAGGTAATAGTATCCGATCTGTTTTTCTGTTTTTCCTAAATTGTGTAAATAAAGAAATCTAGGCAGCATGTAGCACAGGCTGCCTACACTTAAATGTATCTAAAGCTTTAAATACTTTATTACAGCCACTTCTACTGAGCAGATCCAAAATTGCAGACATGAGCTAAAACATCATGAGTTGTATAAAAACTAACATTGGTCAACTAAACCCATTTTCTTGACAGTGTAGTACTTCTGCCAGCATGCCATTTGCAATATATACCCTTAAATGGTCCATCTTCAACAATCACATTTATAAAACTATAAGAAATACAAAGATTAGTACAATAAGCAATGAATCAGCCATAATTTGTAATTGTATTTCTTTACAAGAACTCTGAGATATCACACAACAATACTTTAATGCTCCCGAACTTCAGTTAATAAACTTGACAATTTCAGTTAATAAACTCTTGGCTAATTCCACATGCTAAGAAAAGAAAATTAAAGATCTTCATCATTTCATATTCTAGAAAGCATAACTTTGATTTCTCCATAACAAAGCTAAATGATATTCCTGTTGTAAAGTAATTCAAATTAAACTATTAGGGTTAATAATTTATAAAAATTACAATTTAATTAGCACATTGACTGTGTTCTATCTAAAACAAATGAAACTAGATATGTTATACAGATCAAAATCACATTTTATCAGAACACTAATTACATAGTACTACACTTTCAGTCTCACTTCCATCACTTGATTCATATACAAAACTATACACATACATTAAGAAAGTGCAGTAAGTAAACCAAGAAAATACCATTATAAGAATGTTGTCAGATTTTCAGGAGTCCTTTCACACAGAGCACATCACTGCGTTGCATTATAAAAAGAGATTGATTAGAAATGCTAAAAGCTGTAATGATAGACCAATGAAAGTTATTCATAGCTTGTAGATACACCTGGCAAATGTTCTAATTTAGAACACTTAGCACAAAAATGCACTCTAATAGGACTTTTAAGATTTCTAAACAAAAAAATCAAATCATCACAATAAAATCATCAAATCATCATGGACATTCTCTATTCAGTTTAATTTTTGGATAATCTTGAAATGTTATTCCAGCAGAAATCTGTACTACATGAAATTGTACAGAATTAATAAACTCTGCATCCCCCCTCCAAAGATCATACATTGCCCATTCCATCACCACTCATCCCACTCTTCTACACCAGATGCATAAGTCCCAAAGAAGTCTCTATTCTACGTTGACATATTTCCACTGACATCCCTCCTGGATCTGACAACATAACCCCCTAGTTCATATATCAAGAAAGCATCTACTTCTTCTTCTCAACCACATGTACTATCTATATCTCACACAAAACATTATGCCAGATATTTGGAAAACTGGTCTAAACAAATACCTCCTAAAGCAACCCAACCCAAAAGATAGCACTCTTCCAACCAGTATCCAGCCCCCCAATTCTGTGCAAACCTCTTGAAAAGATAGTCTATACCTAACTCTTCATCTATATACAGCAGTACTACCTGCTCTCCTGCAAATTACATGGATTCTGGCCTGGATGAAGGACAATGATGGCATTTTGGTCCATACTTGACATTCTGCTAAACTCTAATATTGGTATGCTTACAGGTGTCCTATTTATAGACCTGACAAAGGCCTTTGAGCTTATTGACCACTATCTTTTCCAAAAGAAACTAAGTGAAATTGGTATCAGTCCAGACACTGCTCCTTGGTTTAAAGACAGACATCTCAGAGTTAAAAATAGAACTCTCCCAATCTAAATTACCAAAGATCCATTCATGTCTCCCTCCTCTTCTCCATATTCATCAAGAAACTTCCTTGTGACCTCCCCCACCTCCCACATATCCTCTATAGTGATGACATGGCCATTTGCCAAGCAGGTCACTTCCACACCAACATCCAATGCCAATGTGAGTCAGACTTATATGAGCTCCAACAAAGGCGCATAAACCATAAATTACTTCTCAATCCCACCAAGATGAAAACTATGTTTTTTGGTACTCCACAGAAAATTCACCAATCTCATAACTCTTTCACTATCTTTGACCTGCACAACCATTCCAGAGAAATGACCTCTGCTTTAAAATACATAGGACTATGCCTTTATCAGTCAATAAACCTCCATTTCTACATAGACAAAGTGAGATCCAAAATAAAACCCCTCCTCTTCTAGGCCAAAAAGTTTTCCCCCTTTCTATCCCTAATAGCCAGAGCAGCCATTAGGAAAGGAGTTCTCATTTCTCAACTTGAATATGGGCTACTGGTTTTTGTTTCTGTCTACAAGAAAAACTTTGACACTCCAGACTATCTCTAACAGCACCTAACAATTAATTACAAGCTCACTTCTCTGTGAACATCACTGTATTACACTAGAAGCCAAATGGCTACACATAAAACCAAGATCTAACCTACCTTTAGGATGCCAACTCTAACAACTACTCCAGCTCCACACATTTATTCCTCTTGCAGCTAGATATCATGAAAAAATTCCTCCACATACAAACTGAGACTCTACTCACAAGTTACACCAGCTGTCATTAGCCCTAGAACTTAACTCCAGAGCACTTCACATGTTTTCACCTCTCAAGCACCTGTATTTTGGCAAGCTCTCCCCATCAGTATTAGGGAAATCAACACATATTCCAAATTCAGAATTCAACTTAAAAAGCACTTCTTCATCCAAACCAAATGCTCCTGCATCAACACAGGAAATTTCAACAAACCTATCGTCTTTCTGAGTCACTTCTCCTCTCTCAGGATTCAGTGAAGATTGACGCATTTTAAAAACTAATGTATATATTGCATATTATACTCTGCTTGATTTTACACTGCACTGTGCTTGCTCACCAGAATGTATATATACAGTTTTTTTTTTCTATGTAATTAGTTTTGTCTACGGTGTTACAGCTTAAATTTATGTAATTTTTGTTTGTGAAATATTTGGGCTGAACAAGAAATTGGTTAAAACTGATCAGTGCACTGCCACCAGTAAACACATATAAATAAATACATAAATAAATAACTACATAAAGAAAAACATACATACATACAAACATACATATAACCAGTATAAAACAATGACTAACTCACATTTGACACTGCCCGTGAATTAAGATACAACCAACATATAACTATTAGACATTCGGTCTCTATAACATAGAATGCCATTAAATATTCAATCTTTTCAAATCTAATAAGTCCTACCTACCTAATAATAGTACAGCTATATATTTCATCTTTATACTTTTCTTCTCTTACCCATTTGTATCAACTACCTAACAATACATTAATTTCAGTATATCTGTCTTGATTCAATTCCTAGCTTCTCACTATCGACATTTCCCTTTTTTCATTGTACCCCTACTACCTTTCTTATAATTAGGTCACTTAGGTTCATGGGTTTTTACCACGATCTTTATAAGCCTTTCAGTGCAACCCAACCCAGTTTTGTCACTGAGTATATTGGACACCTATATGGTGGGGTAGGGTGAGAAGGAGGTAGCTAAGGGTTATGTTGGGGGGTATGTTAGTTGCAGATCGATTTACTTACTTTCAACCTCTGTTCATCAGAGACATGGGGGCCAGACCAGGTGTGGATTTGTGATTTCCAATCCAATGATTAAGGTTTTGTTTGAACAGAGTCAGGGTTAACCCTGCTTCACATTGATGGGGAGCTTATTCTATAGCCCTGGGATCATTTAAGACAGTATCAGTCTCTACAACAACAAGTTCTATTTATGTCACAGACAAAGTTCAGATCCTTGGATCTAGTGTTTCTGGTGTTGTTTTCTTTTGCAGATGTGTGAAAGATGCATCACAGGTGGATCTGATGATGCCCTATATGCCAGGTGTAGAACTCCTGTCACTAACCTGAAGGAAATAGAGTATAGAGACAGGGCCTTAAAGCAATATGTGAAGGAGAGAATATTCATATCCTGGATTTTTATGGTGAGGAACCTTTGAGGGGATTTCAACTGCTGCAAGTGCATAGTTAGTACATGCCAAATGGAGCATTGAGAGGTCCCTGTCCCCACCCCCACCCTAGGCAACTATAACTTGGTCTCTTGCCACTAAGTGGCACAACAAATAATATACTACTTGTATCTTGTCTCAACTAAATTTGCTTCCCCATTAGAATTCATGTAAAGTAAGGCTAGTACCATTTACTTGGTTTATTTTGTTCCAAGATAGATTTGCCTTCATTTGTTTTACTTACACACCAAGGCCGTAAATATAGTGTGTCTGCAACTATCTGCTTACACTCCTACCTTTTTGCCTCTATGTCTTCCTTGCTTTCACTAACCTTATAGTGCCAAAGTTTCTACTTCTCATACTGATTGTTTTTCTTTGCACTCTTCTATGAGAGAGTGCCAGCCCGCTCCGTTCGCCCTCGCTATGCTCAGGCTCACTCTGCTCCCCTACCCTAACCCAATTCCCACCCACCCCTGCATCACCTAGACTTATTCCAGTGCTAACCACTCCAGTAACTTGCTCCAATCAAGAATTAGCCTCCATCTGCCAGTTACACCTCAGTTAATCAATCACACTATTTGTAACACTCCTCCCTCTCCTCAGACAACTTAATTGCAACAGTCCTTAATCACACTATTTCCACTACACTACACCAACACCCCTCTTTCCCTATATCTTCATCACACTGTCCAGGTAAACTACTTTTTTTAAAAAGAATACACACCATGCTCTTTCTCCTGCCCACATGCTATACCCTACTGCTATCTGCATACTATCTAGCATTCTACAGTCACTTACAAATACAACATGTCCATAGCTCCACACTATATTATACTAATACCATGCACTCCTCACTGTCCTACCTTGCTGTCTCCCCCAACTCTACAATCACACACTTATTGCATACTTCTACTTCAGATATGTAGTTGTCAGTAATACCACTAACCACTTCAGCAAGCACTTTCACATACTCTCCAAATTGTCACACAAACATGCATGTGTATTATCACAGATTCTCCATAGTGGTGATATACACCCCAGTCCTGGGCCACATACCGCACAACATACCATCATGGCTACCATTCCACCCCTTCCTCATATTAAAACTACCGACTTTCTCATTCTTAAAATGAACATTAGAAGCCTAGTTAACAAGATCACAGACATTCATGCAATCATTGCACAATACTCACCAGACATTCTTATAGCAACGGAAACTTGGCTAAAACCCCATATAAGAAACCCAGACATACCCCCACAAGGTTATAGTGTACACAGATTAGACAGGATCAGAAAAAAAGGGTGGCAGGGTTGCACTCTTCTACAAAGATAACCTAAGCATAGACTACCTACCCATCAAATACCCTTATGATAACAACTTTGAAGTTCTAGTAACACAGCTCAGAATCAACTCAAAGAAAAATATCACCATAATAGCTACTTACATACTTCCCAAGAATACTTCCACTGCCATTGAGGAACTCATAGCCTGGACAGCCTCCACCTATTCCCATGAAACCATTATTACAGGCGACTTCAACTTAGACTGGAACACTTGCACTGGTGATAACCCCTCTGCCTTCATAAATCTACATGGTTTCTCCCAAACAATCCAGTTACCCACACAAATAGATAAGCATAGCAAAAGGGAATCTATCTTAGACTGGTCCCTTATCAACAGTACCACCCATAACTATCTCTCTGGATGCCTTCCAAATAATTTAAGTGACCCTAGACCTACCTACTTAATCCGTCATCAGCTCAACTCACTCAAAACCATAGTTTACACAGTCATATGAAATACCAAAAACTTCTTCAATGAAGCATTCATAGACATGCTCAATAAATGCAACTGTACTCCACTCCATCACCTCCAACTTGGCCAGGCCATAACATACTTCAATGATTCATTTCTAGCTAATTTAAATAGCTTAGCACTAACTCGTACATGTCATGTTAAAAATAAGAGATTGCCCTGGATATCAAAAGAAACCATTAAACTTCAAAAACTAAGGAACAAAACCTGGTATCAATACCAAAAAAACAAAAGACAATAAAACTCTCCTAGCATACCAGCAGCTCTGCAATCAACCAAAAAACAACTCAAACTAGACAAAAAAGCATATTATACACCTATGCAAAATAAATATGAAAACAATCCCAAAAAGTTCTGGCAAACAATTAACTCACTCCTCCACCCAGGTAAAGCTTTAACTCCAGAACACACAACCAATAACCAAAGTGTGAGCATTGCCTCACAAATCAACACCTACTTTATAAACACCATCCTCTCCTTAGTTACAGGGAACAATTCCACCCCTCTGTCTCTTCCACCTAATGTGGACACTAACAACAACTTTTTTAATGTCAAACCTGTCCCAACTAATACCATAAGAACAATACTGAAAAAAATGAAACCTTCTTCCTTAGCAGCTGACCAACTCCCCAATGAGTCCCTCAAACTGTCAGCTGGTGCCATAGCTCTGCCTTTATCTCCATTCTGGTAAAAAGGTCTATAGCAGAACAATATATCCCAAAATAATGGGAAATTATAATAATATAGTATAAATCAATCTCAGTTCCATTATATAAGAAATAGAAACATGTATTTGACTATATCATATAATAGATATGCTTTTGAAGGTTAATAGTTTAATTTACCAACATTGAATTATTAATGCCATTCAGTATTGCCTATTTTATAAATACTATCCTGTAATAAAAGTTAACCTCTACTTCTGGGAACTGAACTCATACATAACTAAACTGCCTAAAGTTACTAACAGCTATTGGTGAAGGCATGTATGCTTGGTATAAAACATAGGTGTGCCTGCTCAAGCTGATATGGACTAATGACCTAAAACATATTATCTGGCTTGCATTTATACCTGATTCATACTTACCCCATGCCTCTCTGAGGTGAGTGAAAGGGGATTGACAGCAGCTGACATTAGATCTTTTTTGACATAATAGTTACAATTAATACTGACATCATTTCAAAGGAAATTTCTGACTGTCAGTATTAGTACTTGGGAGATATTTTGTTGCAACCCATCCTATCTGATACAGTTTTCCACATAGTGCTACTGATTTTGTGTTATCACAATGTCGAAAAGTTCATATTTCACTGCATGCATATCGCATGTTGTTATTAATACTGGGAATAGCTGAGTTTTCAAGAACAAAGCATTCATATAAAAACGTTTGTGTCAATATTTATTCTCATCCCTTCAGAAACTAATATCTTCAAATGGGATTTAAACATTGCATTACCTATTCTCTTTCTCTAAACTCACTGCACTTCCACCTTCAGCCATAGAGATAGGTAGCTAAGTGCTGCATTTTTTCACTCAGCACTATCCAGAGTGCTGACAGGAATGCAGTGGTGCCAAGCTCATTTGCACTGCATAAGGCAGCCCAAATTAAAAATTTCATCTTTTGCTTTGAGAGATGAACCATTGTTCACTGATAGTGACTACTGAGAGTCAACATTGCACAATGACATTCAGCATGCAAAGAATAAAGCCAAAAAAAATAAAAACATGTTTTTGAGAATCTGTTTGTATGTTCTCTCAACTTTTGTTGCCTTTTAAAATGAAAATATGCACATTATTAATGGCAGACAAACACTACCAACTCTAGATTTGAATCTTGAAAACACAGCACTAGCATGACACATTCAAAGCAAATGTCACTGTTTGCCAAAGACAATAGACATATTTATAAAGAAGAGAAAGTAGCTTAAATATACTCAAGATGTGGCATTGTATCACTTTGATACTATATAAGCCTTTTTCACAGGTGTCCTTTGTAAATTCCCACAAGATGTGTAGATGAATGGTATATTTGCAACAGTTAAGTTCATAAATCCTGTCAAAACAACACAGATTTTTTCAATACTGCACTTTTTTCTGACCATTGTTTGATGAGCATTATTATCTTTTTATGGTAGTCTGACATAAATGCAATGTGATTTGGATTTCTTTTGTTATGTGCTGCTATTATTTAAGTGTAATATACTTCAGATGCATTATAAACAATGTTTTACTTAGAGGCACAGTTAGATCATAAGCATTTAGTAATACAAATGTTATAAAGGGGTTCCCTCCTAAGCAGGAGTGTGAAACAGTTAATTATTCCTACAGTTACACTCAGAGCTGGATCATGGTCAAACTGGACCCTATTCAGGGTAATGGAGTGGGGTCCCCCACTGCCATTCCATTGTCCAGTTACTTTACTATTTCTCCCCACTTACCATAAACATTGTTCAATCCTGTTAGTGTGCATACTATTTTCTTTACTTCTACAATGATTGCAGATATTTAGATTTAATTTAAAACTTTTATTTCAAATTTTGTATCACAAACACAGATAGCCATTTGCTAAACAAACACTATGTCTCACTATGAAAACAGACTTAGCATGAACAGTAAACTTCTTTACCCTTGAAAGTCACATTCATTGAAATGGCATTGAAACCCACATTCAAAGAAAATTAATCTGGCCAGTGGTCGAATAAATTTACCTTTTTTTCTGTTTTCAAACCATAGGCTCCTTGCATATGTTTTAGAACCATGTTAGAACATATTTTAAATTGGTAGTTTTGAACACTTTCCACTAACCAATGAAATAAAATGTATGAACCAATAATGACAAAACTACCTATATGAAAACATGTTAACCATAAAAGGCCACTCAAACTTCTGACAATACAGTCCAATAATATCAGTCAACATGCATAATCTCTGCAGAATTAAAAGTCATCTTAATAATTCCACATTCATAGGCTCATATGTTCATAGGTAGGTAC
The DNA here is from genome assembly GCF_019279795.1 of Protopterus annectens. Lineage (NCBI taxonomy): Eukaryota > Metazoa > Chordata > Ceratodontiformes > Protopteridae > Protopterus > Protopterus annectens. Next base: position 356,882,779 of record NC_056728.1, read on the forward strand.
TAGGCTATCGGCCCAAGAGTTTATGTAAGACTAGCCAACAAGGTTCCCTGGCTTACGCCACCCAAGAAAGTTATTTTCCTGTGCCACTGTCAAGCAGAGACACAGAAGTATCTCCGGGGTGTATTTCCTATTTCCCATCCACTCATCAAGATTTTTCTTGAAGAGTGCTAATGAAGAACTTTGCTTGACATGGATGGGTAGCCCGTTCCAGAGTATGGGAAGTTTTGGGGACAGGAATCTATCCCTCCAGCATGCCCTGTTTATTGTGGTAACAAGGTTTAGGTCCCTAGAGCATGTAGCTCAGAGGGATTGGGATTTTTTTAGGTGTAGCATGTCCAACAGCGCTGGGTTTGCCATAGCTTTATATGTTAGGCAGAGATCACCTCGGAGTAGGTGATATGCTATGGAGTAAAGCTGGAGTTTTTTGATATGGTCAGTGTAGTGCATTTGTTTGAGGCCAGTAATTCTCTTTGTGAGGTACTATTAAAGAGATCTGTAACTAATGAAGGAGTTATTACTGACAAACAACTTTACATTTCAATATTTCATCCACAAATTCAGTACCTGCTTCCCTTGAAGAATTAATTTCCTATGTTACATTAAAAAAGTTGGCAAGCTGGTAATATTGCAAAAGGGAATGGTTGGCAAATCAAGTTCATAGTTAACAGTCACCTCATCCAAAGGTGGATACACTCAACCCCCACCCCCTTAAAGTGAATCACATCTTTCTACACTGAAGGCAAGTATATTACCTGTTGTGCTGCTAACACTGCTTTTAAAATTTTCAGCACAGACACTGACTTCCATTTGCTAAGCAAAACAGTTGCACATTGAAAACATGCTTCTCTTTCCTTGAAACTCACAATTCCTTGAAAATGCACTGAAAATGAGAAATGCACTGAAACTCAAACGTCACTGAAAATACACTGATACTTACAATTTTTTTTTTCAATCTTGTAATTGGTGTAGAGGAGCCATGCTTTTGTATCCAGTGAAATTCATGAATCCTTCAGCAGTCTGGTAGGTGGTGTAGAGGATTCAGGCTCCCTGTAACCAAGATATAGGGTTTGAGTTTGAGTAAGTTGATTGACTAACCTGTCCTCCTTAAATAGGGCATTTCACACACACCCCTTAAGAATAAGAATGGCTTTAAACTTACAAATTAAAGAATGGCTATGCTACTGTAAGTTAAAGTTCTCTGTGTGATTCTCTCATATGAAACATGTTTACATCCTGCATAAGTTGGATGCACAATGTATGTGCCTTCTTAAAGGAGAAGCTGATGAAGCTACCAAGACATTATGAAAACTTTTTTATGTTAATTAATTTATTTATTTATATTAATTTAGAAGTAACTGTAGAAGCCCACTGCCTAGGTCACCTAGTGCTGGATCCAGCTCTGGTTACACTAATTATTCATGTTTGCAAGATCTTAGCAATTAACAATTCTTAGTACATATTCTTGAATTTCTAGGTCATGTACACAGAATCATGTAGATCCTTCCACCATGTTTATCTTACCAGCACTTAATGCAGATTGTGCTATGCATGAATGCTAATAATTTGACAACTGGTTTGCATATTCACAGTTCTCACAGGGTTGCATCTGCACTATATAAGCTAATTGTGTCAGTAAGGCAATTGTATCACACTTGAGAAGACTAGATCCACACACTTTTTGATACTGCTATTTGTCTTGAAATGATTTTGTTTACTTTCAGAAATGATTTTCAGTAAAAGTATGTTGTTGTTCCTTACAAAGGGGTTTGCTTTTGCATTACTGATGCATTCAGTTTTGCAATAACATTTTTTTCTCTCTGCATTACTTGTCCATTGTTCTTGTCCTAGCTATGTATATGAGTTTTTCTTTTGATTAAAAAATGTTTAAAGTAAACGTTACCTGATATTACAGGAGCATTTGGGTAAGAAGTAGATCGCTTGTGCCAAAACTGTTTTTTTTAGCTGTATTAGCAATGTCAGGGGGGTTACATTTATATAAACATATTATATTAAATTACGGCACTATGCAACCAATGGGAATGAATCTGGAAGCTAATCTGAATTTTTAATTCACTGTAGAATTATTAATGTATTACATTTTAGCAATACAATTTTCTTGTGTATGGTACAATTTTAATTATAAGTATTTAATAAATTTGTTTAAGTGGTTGGATATTTACTAATTAACACTGGTATTTAAAAGCTGCCTGGTATGCTTTTAAAATCATTCCTGGAAGGCATTTAGCTGAGGTACCAGAAGCACAGTAAAGTTATTTTGAACAGATAACTGTCTGGCTCTGTACATATATATATATATATATATATATATATATATATATATATATATATATATATATATATATATATATATATATTGCTTTACATCATTGTTTGTTTTTTTCAGGTTTACATTTGTATTTTAACTAATATGTTAAATGCATGATAATGTATCTGTCTGCCATCAACTTAAGTGGAGATTCACATAACTGTATTCATTTGTAATTGTTTTTATAATGCTGCTATGTGGTACATAGTTGCACATTGTTATCATCCTTAGAACATCTACAATTTCCCATGAAAGGATGGCCATTGGTGGTGATCCTGCTACTGAATCACCACCGACGGAGACAGAGGAGTACCTGTCCACTGTCATAGATACAGACAGCTTATGATGAGGTTCACAGAGATCCCTGATGTTGGTGCTGAGGTGGAAGGCAACCACAGTGTGTCTACAGCTGAACTTCCAAGTATGTCATATAATTAATCAGTTATCCTGCATATAGTTTTTTTATGTTATCTCTCTCTCTTCCTCTCTGTGTATGTGTATATATATATATATATATATATATATATATATATATATATATATATATATATATACTGTATTATACAGGACCATTTTGAAGTTGTACTTTTGCAGTCTGATCATTCTTCTTTGTAATCTCATTGGAGCTGAATGCATAGGCTTCTTTAGAATACTAACTAGAGGTTGGTGATCAGTTTCATTTTGAATAGCTCGAACATAGATATAATCATGAAACTTTGAAGATGCAGATACTGTTGCCAAACGTTCTTTCTCAATTTGAGCATACTACATTTCAGTTTGCATAAGAGTTCTAGATGCATAAGATACTGGTCTGCCTTCTTGAAGAACAACTGTGCCAAGACCAAATTTTGAAGCATCACAGGAAAGTTTGACTGGTTTATTGATATCATAGTATCTTAATCCATGTCATCTCTCTTAAAGGTGCTGTCAGCTCACTGTAGTCTGGTATAAACTTGCTTAAATAGTTGACCATGCCAAGAAAACATTATAGAACTTGAACATTATCTGGTGCTGACATCTCAAGATCAGCTGCTTGATTGGATGGGTCTGGTCTCAAGCCAGTGCTGGTAAATAAATGACCTACATATGTAACTTCTGGTAGACTGAATTTGCATTTTAGAGGATTGAGCTTTAAGTTCACTTCACGTGCTCTGCCTAGAAATCACTTAAAGTTTCTGTCATGCTCTGCTTCACCATTGCCTCTTACCAATAAATCATCTACTATTATGGCACAAGGATAACCTGGTATCCTTAGGAATCTATATCTGCCAAATGGGGTACTGAAAGTAGTCATTAATGAGGATTTGCAATCAAGCATCACTTGCCAAAATTAAATTTTGCATCCAAGACAAGAAAAATAGTGGAATTTGGTATTAGGACTGCGACTTCCTCGACTGTACACATTGGATGATGTGGTCTCTTTAATGCTTTGTTCAGATTTCTTGGGTCAATACATATTCTGATTTTGTCTGAGACTTTTTTGTGGGCTGCTACCATAGATGACACCCATTTAGTTGGTTCTGTAACTGGACAAATTACACCTTGCTGCACCATTTTATCCAGTTGAACTTTGACTTTATTCTGCATAGCTATCGGAACTTTTCTTGCTTGTCTGACTACTGCACTGACCTCTTGGTCTAACTTCATAGAATAAACAACTGAAAGTTTGCCCAACTTGTCATCAAAAATATCAGCATACTCTGAGAAAATGACTTCAAAAAAATTGGAACTAGGATATGCGCTTATATGCTGATCTTCTTTGGTAAAAGAAAGTAGATTCATTCTCAAACTGTCTCTGAGACCCAATAATGACTGCACAGGTCTTTGTACTACATGGAATAACAAGCTGTAACAGTTTCTAGCCATATAACATGAAAGCACTACTGAGCCTTCGGTTTGAATTTCTTCACCTCCATAAGCAACAAATTTCGCACTTCTAGCCACATTGGGTTGTTCATTAGTTCTCATCTTAGCAAATGTGTCTGCTGACATAACATTACAATTTGAACCAGTGTCTACTTTGAGCTCAGTGGATTTACTATTGATCTGGACAGTATGAAACACTTTGTTCTTTGCCAACAAGTTCACTGCATCAACCTTTTCACCAATTGCTGATACACCATCTATGCAGAAGGTAGAATTGCAGCTCTCTATATGATCAACTTGCTTTTTTGAGAGATTCTTCTTTATAACTGTGTGAGGTTTACTTGACTTGCAAACCTTTTGAACATGATTCCATTTTTTACATTTGTGGCATTACTGACCAAATGTTAAGCATTTCCCTTTCAGTCTCATGATGGGCACCACAACTACGACAGATAACAATAAAGCTGGATTTGGGTTTTGCTGATTCATGCTTGTACTGCACTGAGAATGCTCCTTTCTTAGAACTTGCTGGAAATCTACATGGTTTCCCAGGAGAAACCGCAGGAGCTGTAGGTGTCATATATTTAGACCTGCTTTTGCTTGCCACGTGTTGTATGCTGTCTATATTTGCTCTGTACCATGCTGAAACCATGCACTTATCACTTGGAAGCATACTTGTGTGCCTTTCTGTAACTTTATGGATTTGACAAATATCAATAGCTTTACTCAATGTTAAATCACTGTCACAAAGCAAAATATTTCTCACAGCAGAGCTATTAATACCACACACAATCCTGTCCTTTATTAACTCATCTTTTAAGTCACCAAACCGACACATTTTAGCTTTGTTCCTCAGGTCAGTAATATAAGCTGCAAAGTTTCTCCTGGTTTCTGATGTCTTTTGTAAAACAAATGTCTCTCTAATGTAATATTTGTCTGGGGGTTACACACTTCTCTGAATTTGCACTTCAAACACTCTGGGTCTTCCCTTGATTGAGCCTGTACAACAATATGACAATTTTCGCCTTCTCCCTCATATACTGCTGGTGCATACACGAATGAATGCTCTGTTTGAATGGCCTCTGACCCAGCAAGGCTTTGCAAAATGAATGCCCTGGTGCATGCATCTTTGTCAGAATTAAGCTGCTTGTATAAAAATATCATACCTTACTTAAATATTCTCCAGTTCTCTGCAATATTCTGATCCAATATAATTGGTGAGGGCTTTTGAAATCCATCTGCTATTATTAACACATACTAGTGAAGGCTTTTGCAAATATGAATGAACACACACACACACACACACACACACACACACACACACACACACACACACACACACACACACACACACACACACACACACACACACACATGCCAGAAATTTATGCCAGTATTCGTAACTTTGCCCAATAGCACAACAAGCCTCTGAACAACTGATCTTTATGAAATAGGTCTCTTGGGCACTGTAATAATCTTGAAATCACTGTACTGCAAGAAATCACCCCTTATCAGTGCAAGAAACATTTCAAAATAACTGCACTGTGTGAATGAACTGGGCAGAAGAAGCTCAGAGTAAGAAACATTTCTAAGCAGCTGCACTTTGCGAATTAACAGTACATGGCATAGCTTACCCAAAATGGTGGTACTTTGCTAGATAATTTTTTATAGTGGATGAAACACTTGGTAATGGTGGCATTTTGATGAGAATAGACACACCGAGTACAAAAAACATTTTGAAATGGCTGTACTTTTACTGTACTTCATGAAATAGTTGCACTTTGCACACATATGAGTTCTTCAGAATACAAGCACAGTAATAAGCACACACTGTAAGCCCTTTTACACACTTTGAGATACTTTGAATAACTCTAGTTAAGCCCTGAATACAATACAAAGTAGTAGTTATGCCAAAACACAGTACTTTGCCAAAAACATGCAGTCGCCTTGGTTTATTTATGCTTAATGTGCCCTCTTTGCCCTTATTATATTCATTTTGCTCGTTTAATCTCTTTTTATGCTCATTGCACATTTTTGTGCTCATTTTACTCTACACTTGCCCATTTTGCTTTAAACATGCTCGTTTTGCTTTAAATATGCTTGTTTTGCAATTCCAAGGTAATTCCAAACCCCTTATGTTATTTTCTGGTAATTGTTTTATCAAATACCTTAATTTTAACCATTTTGTTTAATTAATAAACCATCTGTGCCTCTCACTTGTTTAATAATGCAGTTTGTACCCCTTGTAATGCTCAGTTTTATCTTTTTTATAAAATAAACTGTGTAAGTTTTCATTACCTTTGGTTCTTTTATGGCCCTTTTGCATGCTTGTTTCTCTTAGTTTACCTTAACTGTTAACTCTGCACCTCATAGCTCTGGAAAGCAGCCTCTGGAATCCTGGTTCTGACATCAAGTCGCTCATCTAGTCAGGATGTAATATAAGAGTCTTTGATGGTTCTGTTCAAGCAGCTTTATTATGTACAGACACATCAGGATTGAGGCTTAACTACTTTAAGTATTACATTCATACATGCTCACTCTCTGGCTGCACACAAAATGGCACTGAAGCTAGCATGTGCTTGCTATTTATATGCACGTTCAGTCCTTGAAATGCTTCTTAAAGATACAGCACACACACTGTGTTCTACAGTAGTTAGTTTCTTTCTCCTTATTACTGTACATAAAGTAGGTTTATGTACACATTAAAGTACGTTTATGTATACATTAAAGTCCTTTTTTGACTTATGTTTGCATCTAGTATTGCTTAAATTATGTTTTACATAACACAAGCTTGATAATTTTTTATTCTTTTTCTCTCTTTGTTGTTTTAATTACTTGTTATCATAGATGATTCTGCCACCAGCATTGTGGAACTTCTACTGCCTAATGTCAGAATATTGATAACTTCTGATGATTATGCTGGTGGTGATGAAAAGGCACAGTCTGGGGGTGCAAAGGGTCAATCTGGCACTGAGGTTGTGGCTCACCCATTTCCCTGCCCATATTTTGGACACAGTCAGTATGCCTATGCATACCATGACATGGGGCCCTCAAACATATGACAGTTTGAGGGTGACCGAATTGATCAGGGCAGTGTCGTTACTCTAGCTTCAGAGCTGGCTGAGTCACCCTGTAGCCATAATAAAGGTGAAGTGTAGTGTAATGGTTAGAGCTGTGGCTTTACATGCAGGTGTTCACAGTTCAAGTTCCAAGACAGGCAATTTATTTACACACTTATGAACCTATACCTCACTGGCCCTCTTCAAGAGAAATCTTGATGAGTGGATGGGAAATAGAAAATTTACTGTGGGGATCACTCCAGTGGCTCTACTCGACAGAGGCACTGGGAGCTAAGGTCAGGTGGCACGATGCCATGGTAATCCTATGGGCTAGGCTTGTAAAAGCTCCAGGGCCATTAGCCTAGTACACACCTATGAACCTATGAACCTAAGTACCAAATACAGGTGTCAGTAGAGGTGCTTGGAGGATGCTTGCTGTCTGCCCTTCTCCTGATGTTGGTGTGTCAACATGGCAGTGCAATATCCTGCTCCTGTGGTGGCAAACCTTTTACTGCTCTGTCAGTGGTTGAAGTGTCCACACTCAGAAGTCATAGAACTTGTCTTCATGCTCCTGGATGTTGTCATAGTAAGAGCTCATCCAGCAGCAATCATTCATGTTCAGGCAACACCCTGAATTCTAGCCAGGGCCATGGAACTAGCAGTGCATCTCCTGACAGAGGTAGTTCTCATGGCCAGAGAGATAACAGTGAACTAACTACTCTACCATCCACAGTTCATACCTGCTTAAAATGTAAGCATGCAGTACTAGCACAGGTGCATTGATTGTGTTTCTGCAGACCCACACACATTAAAGATCATCTTGCCCACACCATCTGACATACACACATTTTACCTAAATAATCAATGCTGAATGACAGCAACTTGTTTCTGCTGCTCTAAAAATTGTATGCATGCTGAAAATGTGTTTTTTACTTACACACACTCACTTTTTTGGTATCAGACTTGCCTTCCTCTAACCCCCCCATCCACACCCTATTCATGTGATGATGACTGTGCCCTGCTCTTTGCACATTTTTTTCTGGCTTTGGCTTGCCTATGTCTGATGCTTGGAGTGGATAGTTAATGCTTCCTTAGTTAGATATTTGTTTTCATCACATATATTACAAAAAATGTTTCATTAATATTTCTTTTTCCTTTTCAGTTGTAAAGCATTAATTATTTACTTGTTGACTATAATTGTATTATTCTTAGTAATTCAGTCTTGCAAGTTGTGAATTGTTGCTTGCCTTTAAACTTCTGCAAATAATGGCTATCACTGACTTGATCACAGTTGGTTTATCTACATTGGTCAAATGTCATAATGCACAGTATCATATTTGATTGGGCACACTCAGATGCATATTGTATAATTCAGTCATGACTTACTGTTGATATTACTGTAGAGGTATGTTTTATCTTATTGACAAGTAAGTATATGCATATGAAAGCATTCACTGAATTTTTTTTTACATGTTCAAAACTTACATTGGATTGTACTGCAGCTACAAGACGTGTCCTTAGGGGTTGAATCTGTCTGATTCTGAAAGAATACAACCATTACATGGTTAAGTAAAGGTGTGGTCTTTTGCAGGCATCAGTTTTAATATTTGTACATGGTTATGATCTTAGTTTTTTAGTTAGGTGGTAATTATGTGTGCTATCCTTTGTCTCTTAGACAGCCATGGCATATTATACATGCCTACAGCACCATATGCAGCTGGTGGTTCTTCCTCAGACTCCTTATCTGGATTTGTTGGAGCTGCTGGCCCTGCCTTTGATCCAAGGACTGTTGCCCTGGGACTTTTTGTCTTTGCTGAAGTTGTTTCTTGAGGGTTATATTGTGAACATGGCATAGGTTGTGAGTATTTTGGCAGTGGCTGGGTCATACTGGAGGGCACCTCCTGATGTGACAAGACAAGAGAACCTTGATTTGAGCAAGCCATATGCATGTTCTTTTAAATTCCTAGGTTGAGCATGGACATCTCTGTAACCATGCTGAGTGGGGTTGTGTGGGTTTCTCATGGGTATGATGAGCCAAGGTTATAGTGCATAACCTGCATCCTCCACTAGATGGCCTTGTGGAAAGTCACCCCTAGCAAATTTTGTGTACAGGTCATAGGTGTGCCATACTTATGAATTAAGGAAGTTTCCAGTGTTACCTGCAAACACAGTGTAGACGATCCCTTAGGCACTACAGACAACCTGATAGTTAATGGAGTGGAATCTTTTTCTGTTGATGTACCTCCTTCTCTGTTCATTGGGTGGGGCTTTTATTTCTAGATGTGTGCAGTGTATGTTTCCCAAAACTTCAAGGAAGTGTATTATGGCATAAAATTGTTGAATGGCTGTTGCTCTCTCCTCAGTGGTGTGTGGGGTCCAGATATTATCCCTTGCATGTTGTAGCATTGCATTTAACATGTAATGCAAGATTCTAGAAGCTTAGGCCTGTGACACCCCTACTACATCTCTTGTGGATCTCTGAAAAAAACTTGTAGCTAGTATTTGTAATGCTTCACATACCTTTATTTCTACCTGGATGGGTTCTCCATGATTTCTCTGGGGTCTAAGGTGAGGGCAGCAGAGGTTGCTTATTTTCTTGTATGGTTTCCCTGTCTACCCAGTATCATTCTACAATTTTTGAATCATGCAGTTCATGATTTGTCAAATGGGTTCTGGATAATCTTCTCCTTCTCAGTCGAAGTCTGGCACCAGCAGCACTAGCAGCTTCATGAATTAAAGTCTGATGCACATACAGACTAAAACAGGCAGCAGCAAAACCTAACATTTTTGTCTATGTGTTTTTGTGGCTGTATTTCAGGGTAAAAGGGATCACTCAGTGTACACAATCACATTATATGTTTCTGAATAACTCTGCCAGTTTGCATTGGTTAATTAACATATAATTCAACTATTTATACTTTTATTAGCATATTGTACAGTTTACCCTTGTTTTGAGGGCATGCTCAAAATGCAGAACTGTTTAATGAATACCATATAGTTCACTATCATGTGTGTGCAGCACACACATGATAGCAGCACTACTTACAGGTGTTCATGAATCCAGCCCCATGTCAGTAACTGCATTGTTTAAAAGTTTGGTGCTGGAAAACCTTGCTCAGATTCAGATTGAAGCATGCTGCTAGTGACAGAAGCTCAGAATAAAGGCATTAACAAAGAGACAACCAGTACTGTAAGTCAGTCATAACAGGGGATTACTAATGTTTTATAGAGAATCGTAATGCAAAGCACTTCACTTAAAGATGCCGCAAAGTATTGTAACTAATTACAATGCTAAATGATGTCTCTGTAAACAAAATAAATATTGCAGAATATTCAAGAATGGGAAATCAAAATTAAAGACTAAAAGCAAAAGTTCTCATTTTACTTTCATGAAATGTATGCTCTTAAGAAAGAGAAAGACAGATTAACCAAACTTGTATGAAAGGGCCACAGAGGAGAAATACTGCAGTGTAAAACAGTATGAACAATTCAAACAAGTGAAGGAAAATGCATTATAAGAGCAAAGTGAACCACTCATCATAGTGAAATGTGAGCAGGGTCCTAGACGTTCTGATCCCACAGTAATGCAGAAGAATTGAGATATTTACCACCATGGTGAAGTAACATTTGAATTTCCTGGTAACTAAATGTATTTGCAGTCACCTCCCAATAGCAAAACTACCAGAGCACAGTCCACAACTTTTTAAAAGAACTTATCCTCAATGAAGGATCTATGATGGCACTACAGCTATCATCAGATGCATCGGAAATGGAAAACTAGGTGAACACTACAAAAAGTATGCTGCATCTTTATTTTAGGATAAAACTGTTAAGCAATTTTACAAAAAGAATCATAAGAAAGTCCTGTGCAAAAGAACTGTTTATATATTAACTTGACTAAAATGCCATAACTGTTGCCATCTTAGACATTTAGCTAAAGTTTGTCCCACATTGTTAGATATTATGCAAAGCAGTGCATGTGACACTGTTAGCAAAGCATTTCAGTGTATGCATGCTACTACTGTAGATTTAATCTGCAATGTTTACAGTCACATGAAAAAAACTACAGTTATATTGAGGGAGAAAGAGAAGTGAAAAAAGTGACTAGAGCCTAAGCACATATTAATGTAGAGATTTAAAGCATAAGATAGTGCACAACGCATTGTGCCCTATAAGATCAGCTTGAGTGCTACTGAAGTATTCTAAGTTGTTCAGAAAACAGTACAAAAATAATATTTACTGTGTTTATTTCTGATTCATAAATTTCCAGTTTAAGATTTAGAACATAATGAATGCAACAATGTATTTATTAGTTTGCACTGACCAGTTTGCTATTTATGATTCTTTATTAACATTTATAGCTCTAGAAATATGAACAAATGTTTGAACTGCAAGAGTGTGACTTAATGTTCTCAAAAAGGTGAGGATGCAACCAATAAACTTTAGAGTACAAACTTCCAGAGGTCCACTGAAAGAATGAGGTAAAACCAAATCTGTGCATAGGTTAACTGCAAACAAAATAAAATAAAAAGTAAATCAAAACAAGAATCATATTTTAAAGTGATGGCAATGTAAAATGTTAACTTTATATCTCCCAGCACAAAGAAAACACTTCTCCCTAAAACATTCTAGCTTATTTAGAGAGACTTATTAACCTACACTGAAATGTTGGTACCTTAAAATAGCCAATAAATATGCATCATCTTTCCTACAATGCAAAAATAAAGAACTCCTCCCTAATCAATCATATTATTTTGTATTATAAAACTAGACAAGGGAGGAAGAGCTGTGGTCATGAATAGCACATATTCACAAAAGATGTTGGACTATTTATTTATTATTTATTTATTTACTTTTGTTTAATGGGTAGTGCGCGACTGGGTCAGAAGTCCATTTTCAGTGGAAATCTAGGGAGAAAAGCTCCAAAAAGTAATTGACCGAAAAAAACAGCAGAGGGAAAATGCAGCAGAGTATCACATGCCTGGTACAAATACAGAAATATTTGATTAAATGTTACAAGGGGGTTAGTTTGCACTATGCAGGTAAGTATACAAATCATAACAACAGGCATAAACAAACAAAATTTTTTTTATTTACATACTTGTTAGGTTAGAAGAAGAGAAACAGACAGACAAGTAATAACTTGCTGTTACACAAGAGACAGTAAGTTGGTTTGTGTAGAAAAATGATCTAGTTAGAGAAAGAGACATCAGGTGGGTGTAATTAGCCTGACTATTTACATGATGGTTGTTATTTTCTGGTAGCCTTTATGAAAGAGGTAAACATTTCTTATTATAGGATTGATTTATTATTGGAGGATGTTTACCTTGATTGTGGGTTTTGTAATAAAATGTTGCAATATTTGAGAATGAAAAAGCTTCTGGTTCCATCTGTCAGGCTACCAAAGGTGCACACATCCATAATTGAACTGCTATTTTAGCCAATTGTGGCAGTTGAGGATCTAAAATGGAGCCATTGATTAAAAATGTGCATCATAGTTAAAAAGCATTTTTAATAACAACAAAACATGTCCTAATTGATTCTTAGCATGTTTATAGGTTTTAGAAAACTGTGATTTTTATGAGAATGCTTTATTTGTTGAAACAAATATTAAGGATCTATTCCTGGTAATAACTCATGAGCTTGGCTTAAAATGGCTTTCTGAAGCTTTTTCAAATGGGATACACTGTCCCATCTGGAGATTCAAAGCATCCATTTATTTATAGAGATGATGTTATGTAATAACATTGTGTATTCTGAGGGAAGTATTATAAACAAATCAAGGGAGTGGCAATAGGGGATTTGATGTCTCCATTATTTGCTAACATCATTCTTTCATGGTGGGAAAGTAATTATGTATTCCCCCACAAAATGCAATCAACTTATTCTTTGATATTTTTAGTTTTTGGATGACATATTTTAATGGGGAGTGGAGGGAAAGATAAGTTGGATGAATGAAATCACAACTTTTTAAAAAAAATGTATGTCATGGGTTAATGGTGAAAGTTTAAATTTCTTAGATATGATCACTACCAAAACATGAATATGGGGAGATAGGAATCAAATATATTTAGAAAACAGATATTTTTCCCATAGACTTTTACATTATGATAGCTGCCATCAACTTTGACAAAAGCAAAACTTAATTAAGGGGGAAGAAGGTGAGACAATTTATGCTTGTCTTGGATAAAGAGGCCTTTCTGATGGAATTAAATGCATGAAAATACATTTGGTGAGAAACTATCCCAGTAAAACAGTAAATCATGTTTGAGATGGAGTTTTGCTAAATAGGCAAATCAGATACCTACCTATTATTGTAGAATATGAAAAAAATTTTAAGGTTAAGGAAAGAGGAGAGTTAACTGAGGTCATAATATTACTGCCTGGCAATATGTGAAATGATAATAAAGGGATTCTGGACAAAAATTGGACAGGGTTTTGTCAATCCTATGGACTGACTGAAAAGTCTGTACACAAGAGAGGAAAGAATATTAAATCTTATTTTGTATTTTGAATGTGGGAGGGATACTGATCCCAATATGGGTACAGAAGGAACAGCAAAGTCTGATGCTTATTTTCAGTGCCATTTCATAACAAGAGGTCAAGTATTACTGCAGGTACCTTTTCTAGGACTATAGTTACTAATGGGAGACATAACTGCACCACTAAGGGAGTGATCTATATAGCTACTTGCTTAATTTGCCATCCATTCTATATTAGAAAAAATGAAATTGGCACTTATAATAGCAACATATTTACAGCATCAAAAAGTGGTATGAATGCCCTTAGTAAATATTCAAGGACTTGTGCTGGTTTAAAAAAAAATCTTCTTTCATATTTTGGAAAAGGTTTATAAAAATGTGAGAAGTGGTAACTGGGAAGCAACATTGGAATCTTATGAGGTTTATTGGCAGATATTATTAAATATGACACAGGCACCTGGAATAAACAAGAGCTTTTAAATAAGAAAAAATCAGATTTTTACAGTTTATACATATTTATATGTTTTAATAAGTTTTGATATATTTAATGCTATTTTTTTAATTTATTACTAATTATAGTTGCGTAGTTTAGTGAACTATTAATGTGGCACAAATCAGTTATTATTTTTTGGTTTGGTTCCTATTAGCTATGAACTTTGATGTCTCTTTAAGAAAATTATTTATTTATTTTGCAGAGTTATTTTACTTGTAGGAAGTGATGTATTTTTTATCCTAATAAAGTTCTGTTTATTACTTGGAATAAAAGCTCTTAATGGATTGATGTAATAAAGCTTGCTGCATGGGAATACATGTTTATTTTACTTAAAGTTGTTAAATTCATAGCATCCATTATACATGAATCATCTGCATTTTCACATTATACTTTTTGTTATACTAATTAACATGATACTTCACTGATGTGCATGGGAGAAGTGCATAGCTGAATAATGCTAGAATAATAAAAAGAACAACATTCATTTAATATATGTCACTGCATTAAACACTGAAGTACTGCTAAGTGTTTCATTCATCAGGGAACATTTATCATTAGATTTTAGGATGGTAGTACACAGACACTTGCCTCAGAATCTCATCAGGAACATGTATCAATTGAATTTTTCCTGCTGTCTCTAACTATTGGAGTTCTAACACAACCATTGATATATAACTTAAATAAGAAAACTGATTCTGTTTTCTATGTCAAGTAGAAGGAGTATGTAACTCATACCTCATTCAATGTAAACCCTGTGTCAGCTTCACTTTATTGTATAACATTATATGTAATCTGTTGTATGATATGTGTAAGATGACTGCAATATTAATTCCATGACATATTTGTAGCATAATCGTCTGTGCAATCTGTTACAGGGCTCGCTGTATGAAAATACATCTTTTTTGTAATCACTTAAAAAAAAGGAAAAGATAAATTAGACATATACTACAGATGTGCATATTACTGTATAAATTAGACATATACTACATATGTGCATATTACTGTATAAATTAGACATATACTACAGATGTGCATATTACTGTATAAATTAGACATATACTACAGATGTGCATCTTATTGTATAAATTAGACATATACTACGGATGTCCATCTTACTGTATAAATTAGACATATACTACAGATGTGCATCTTACTGTATAAATTAGACATATACTACAGATGTGCATCTTACTGTATAAATTAGACATATACTACAGATGTGCATCTTACTGTATAAATTAGACATATACTACAGATGTGCATCTTACTGTATAAATTAGACATATACTACAGATGTGCATATTACTGTATAAATTAGACATATACTACAGATGTGCATCTTACTGTATAAATTAGACATATACTACAGATGTGCATCTTACTGTATAAATTAGACATATACTACAGATGTGCATCTTACTGTATAAATTAGACATATACTATGGATGTGCATCTTACTGTATAAATTAGACATATACTACTTTACAAACTTTAAACAAGTAAACTAATACAGTAAGATGCACATCTGTAGTATATGTCTAATTTATACAGTAAGATGGACATCCGTAATATATGTCTAATTTATACAATAAGATTGGCTAGAATTCCTACACTATCTCCAATTTCTACAGCTTACTATAGCCCACAAGACCCTGTATCAACCCACCAATACTCCAATACTCTCTAGCCTCTTCACCTCCTACAATATTCCAAAAAAATTACGCTCATCAAACAAACTACTGTTTAACACTTGCAGATCCAACAACTCAGCAGGTGACTCCCTGTTCTCTAATAGTGTTGGAAAGCTATGGAATTTACTACCTACTGAACTCACAACTCTGTCTTCTCTTACACTTTTTAAAAAGAAACTCAAATTATACCTCAATACACACTGGTTATGTTCCTGCACTAATCCTGACTAACTTTCCTACTTCTCACCAATAACTACCGTACATCATAGTCTAACCCTTATAGTTTCCTTTTACCATGAAAAAATTTCATAAATATATGTACATAACATCCTCTCACTAATATTATCCTTGCTGTTTACTGTCCTTGCTATGAACAGTCGGAGTATGGTAGTTAGTATTTCTCTAACAATGTTCAACTATTTGCTATTTTTTTTTAAGAAAAAAATATATATTTTTAGTTCTAACTACAATTTATTTGTAATAACTACTACTACTTTTTATATTGTATTTTGCATGTATCTTTACTGTTATTTCCTCCTTTATTGTATTTTGCAAGTGTCTTGGAGCTTTTCTCCCGGGGCTTCTACTGAAAATGGACATGTATCCAGTTAGACTAGCCTGGTTAACAAATGTAAAATAAAAAATAAAATAAATACTACAGATGTGCATCTTACTGTATAAATTAGACATATACTACAGATGTGCATCTTCCTGTATAAATTAGACATATACTACAGATGTGCATCTTCCTGTATAAATTAGACATATACTACAGATGTGCATCTTATGGTATAAATTAGACATATACTACAGATGTGCATCTTACTGTATACATTAGACATATACTACAGATGTGCATATTACTGTATAAATTAGACATATACTACAGATGTGCATCTTACTGTATAAATTAGACATATACTACAGATGTGCATCTTCCTGTATAAATTAGACATATACTACAGATGTGCATCTTATGGTATAAATTAGACATATACTACAGATGTGCATCTTACTGTATACATTAGACATATA
Source organism: Protopterus annectens (assembly GCF_019279795.1). Classification (NCBI taxonomy): domain Eukaryota; kingdom Metazoa; phylum Chordata; order Ceratodontiformes; family Protopteridae; genus Protopterus; species Protopterus annectens. The sequence continues at coordinate 356,899,731 of NC_056728.1, forward strand.
CTACAGATGTGCATATTACTGTATAAATTAGACATATACTACAGATGTGCATCTTACTGTATAAATTAGACATATACTACAGATGTGCATCTTCCTGTATAAATTAGACATATACTACAGATGTGCATCTTATGGTATAAATTAGACATATACTACAGATGTGCATCTTACTGTATACATTAGACATATACTACAGATATGCATCATACTGTATTAGTTTACTTGTTTAAAGTTTGTTCTTTAAAAATACTAGTGCAAAACTTGCCTGAGTCATCAGAAAAATTGTCTGGTATTCTGCGGCAGTTCTGATGTACTGTGCATGCGTATGCTTATGCAGTACATCAGAGCTGTGGGTGGAAGCAATGGAGAAAGCAAGATTTCCGTTGCTTTTTACAAAGTGTCTCACTATGTTAAAGGAGTTTAACATAGCAAGACAGCTTTAAAAAAAGCAACAGAGAAAGGAAGATATCTGTTATTTTTTTTAAAGATGTCTCGCTATGTTAAACTCGCAACAGGGATCTTGCATTCTCAGTTGCTGTAAAAAAAAGACGTATACTAATGGAAAACGTCCGGGCGACCGGACCTTTTTCCATTAGTATAAGTCTGATTTACAATGTGCACGCTGACCAATCAGCGTGCACGTTTTGGCATATTAATGAGGGGTTGTTGTATAATTAATGTGTTTGTATGTGCTGGTGCATATGTATGTGTGTCTGAGCCAGTCTTGTTTGGTGGTAGTTTTATGGAAGGGGTGTTTTAAGGTAAGAAGGAGGGTTACAGTTAAGAGGCAGAATTGGGGTTAGCACATATTACTAAAGTGGTAGGGGGGGTTAGACCCCCAACACCACCTTAGTAATATATCTTAACCATAACTCTGCCCCTGCCCATAACGAAGGCAGTGCATAATCATTGTATGTTACTGATTGCTCTTGAGAATCAATTAAATCTTAGGAATAAATGCTTACCCTAACCCTAATCCTAACCCTACCCTGCCCTAACAAAGGCCTGCCAAGGAAGTGCATCATAATATGTTTCTGACTGCTTTTAAAGATCAATTAGCGATCATTATAAATAATTTAATTTGTTTAGTTTAGTGTAGTAGTTCTATATTCTTTGAGTTAGGATTTCTCTATCTAGACTAGTTTATGGGTCCTGGTTGTGGAGTTTTATATATATATATATATATATATATATATATATATATATATATATATATATGTATATATGTATATGTAGACAGATATGTGTGTGTGTGTGTGTGTGTGTGTGTTTGTGTGTGTGTGTATATTATATATATATATATATATATATATATATATATATATATATATATATATATATATAATATTATTTTTCGATGCGTTGCTCTCAATATTTAAATCTGTTAGTAATCTGGACTTTTTACTTATTACCTTTTCTGCTTAAAGAGAATGTATTTTCATAAAAATTGTGTCATATTGGGTATTCAGTTGTACTGGGAACCAAAGAGGCATACATGGTGCTGTCCTTACTGACCACATGAAGGGGACATATATGGTGCTGTACTGTACTTATTGACCACATGAAGGGAGGCATACATGATGCACTTTTTACTGACATGAAAGGATGACAGAATTAACACTTTCTTGATCCTACATGCATTCAAGTTGTTTTGAAAACAACATGTTTCTGGCTTCTAGTCTACAAACTGAAGACTAATATATGTTTTATGTTATTAACCCATATGTGTATACATCTTGATTTAGCTATTTGAAAAAGAGTTGGTTACAATACATTTTTGCTTCAGACAACTTAACAAACAGCTTTGGAGTGACCATTTTATTTAACAGGGTTCCCACTTAAATATTGTCCTGGTTAAAAGTGATACACTATGAAGATTATTTGTAGTACAATATGAATGTGTCTTTTATCTTAGACACTGAGTCATACTGTTGGCTTATTAACTTTTAGAAGCTTGAATTAGTTTTATTTTCCACTTGTTTCAAGTCTTTATCTTGTTTCAGTTTGAGTGAGATTATTATTATATGTGGTGACTGAATTAATATTATCTGCTTTCCTTTAAGTAAATGAGGGTTTGCTGCACCAGGTCAAAACAAAGACAATTTTTTTTCATTGATTTACTCAAAGCATATGACATCTTAAATCTTCACCACACTGCATACCCTGAAAGGGAAGATTTTACCTTGTTTTTGCCATCTCACAGAATCTAGTCAAGTTTCTGCTATAGTTACAGACTCGGTTGTATCACAGAATCAAGATCTTTCTCAGAAAATTCATTAAGATATTTAACAATTACAGTGAATTCAAACCTTGAGTATGGGAATATGTCAGATTTAATCCATTTGTCCTGCATAAAGAGGAGTATTGGGAACAAGTTACCCTTTGATATTAGATGGTTTGTCTTTAAATATATGAGAAGCAGTTTCTTTTATTACCAAAGCATTAATATATAAAGAAAGAAAGATTAAAGCAAATAACCTTGTATATATATATATATATATATATATATATATATATATATATATATATATATTTCTCATTTAGCTGCAGAGATCCAGTCAAATATGAATGAAATAAGTTTGCAAGATAAAATTGAGATAAATGTTTATCTTTAATCAAATCTCAACATGAACATAAATCTCTTCCTGCCTCAGAATAATCATTGGATGCAGCATTCAAAATCTATACAAGATATGTTGAGTGGGCTTTCATTCCATCTAAACATCTTTTCACTTTATTGAAATTAAATTGTGCTTCAAATAATATGTTATAAATAATAGATAAACACCATAGCATCATGGATCTGTTGAAGACTTTTATTCTCAAACCAAGATATTCAGTTAGTAAAAAAAATAAACAGAAAAGCAATTGTCATACTATGTCATAACCAGCTGTTGACAATTTGTATTCTAAAACCAAATTCAGATATTCTGTTAGAAAAACACAGCTATCATGCAATTTCCTTTATTATTTTCCATAATTTATTTTATTTATTTATTTATTTTACATTTGTTTACCAGGGAGGTCTGACTGGAAAGAGCTGTCCATTTTCAGTTGAGGCCCGGGGAGAAAAGCTCCAAAACAATTGCTAACATGCTATACATAATATTCAGTGAGTGAAATGTGCTAAAAAATGTGATTAGTCACAAATCACATTATCTCAGCATTTCATTAGCTGTTTATGAAATTTTGATAGACTTGAAGAAAACAAAAATAATTTTGGAATTAATACTATTTCATAATGCATACACTGAGACAATCAGCAAAGAGTATACCACCTGATGGCACAGATGCAGGGCATCCTTCTGTTCAACTATTGAACCGTGTTCAAAATGTGATTAAGGCAGTTGGTAGGGCTGCCCAAAAGATAAGAGGATGAAACAGTCAACAGGCAACTCTCCAATAAAAAGGGAGGGATAGAAGTATGTTAATGATTGCATGATATCCAATGTAGGTCAAGAGTATCTTCGATCATGTTATCAGGATTATGTGGATGGTAGTGGTGTTCTGATGTCACTTCCTAGCTGACCCCATGCAGGGGATGCTGACCTGTTCATCACGATCATGAAGGTTCCCAGCTGCATGAACACAGTACCCCATCGGATCCCTCATGTGGGAGGCAAAAGTACAAAGGTGTTTCATATGGACGTCCTCTTGAGGAGTCAGGAGGCCCTCCCCATGAAAGAAATTATCTGGGTGTCTAGCAAAGTATGATTGTATCTATGGCTGGGCATGAATGCAAGCTGAGTGGTACAGCTAGTGGTTGTGGGGAGGTCTGGAGGAGAAACCAAAAAAAAAAAAAGATCATCATCAAGGTGTATTTGCACCAGATGCGCGGAACATTTGGATGAGTCCATGCACCTTTACTTTATGTGCTAAAATAATTTGCCTTTCTTGAAAATGTATGCTGTTAAAATCAGTACCCTTACACATCCTAAACAATTTAAGACAGCCACCAAAGAGCACTTTAAAAGTCACTGGTCCTGCCACTACACTCTCCCTCCTTAAACATCCCCTACTTTCCATACCTTAATCTACTTTCTGCGCTTAACTCACTCCTCTCACTAGCTCTCTCTAATCTTGCTTGAATACTCTTTCTACTGTCTTCTAAAACCTACTAAGCTAATCGCCTTAGAGAAACATTCTATAGTAATTGCCTTATCTTCATGCAACTACGTTATGTTAAAACTGTTTTTTTGTAACCACTTACTCCAAAAACTATATTCATCTTAATGACATATTATTTCTTTTTATACCTCTTGAAAGAGCTTTTCTATACTCCTGATTATTGACACTGTATAACATTCTATTGCTACTTAATGCCTTGTAATAATCTTGTAACATTACTGTTTAATGCTAATTTATAATGAAATTTGTTTAATATGTTGGAGCTTTTCTCCCCTGGCCTCCACTGAAAAAGGGATCTTCAGCTTAGTCGGACAAACTCGGTCAACAAATGTAAAATAAACAAATAAAAAATAAAAAACAATAAAATCCTATATAAGTCAGCTCATACCTGCATGCCAATCAACAATAAAATCTCATGACTTATAAAAAGTTTCTACCAGTACTTGGCAGGGGTGAACGCTCTCCTTTTATCTTTACATTTTGTTTCTGGCACTTTTTGTTTCCAGAATTCTGCAAGATCCTCTGGTAGAAGGGATAACATTGTTAAATTCATGTCATGATATTACATGTTCATTGATGTTCTTTTCTGTTTTGAAAACCTGTAAACTCTATCCCCCATTAAATGGAAGCAGGAGAATAACAGAGTAATATTTCAAAGCATAAAGTCAATTTCAGAAAGTCACCCCTTTTCCCTTTAAGCATCATGAAAGAGTTATTTGTATCCCATGTGATAACTAACAACAGCATTTCACTTAAATATATGGGTGTTAAATATAAATCTGATATACATACCTTTATGGGTGAATCTATTTGGTGTAAAAAGGGATGACTTAAATAATAACAGCAACAGGTTTAAATGTAACCTTCTTGCAAGAGTATCCCCAGAATTCAGCAGGGTGTGCAGGAATAGTGCAAGAGCTGCTGGAGGCAATATGGCCACTGTGAGATCCAGGAAAAAGCTCCCGGGACGTGCACAAGCCCTCGTGCAATATTCATGCACGGACACAGCTCCTGTATGAAAATTACTCCATTTGCAGGTGAAAAACATGCAAATGAGGTGAATTTGCAATCCAGGAAGCTAGCAGCCAGCCGTGCAGGACTAGTGTAGTCTGCAGAAATGTACTCGGTTAGTAACCGAGTACATTTCTGCAAACTACAAAACGGAGCCATGACAGCTCCAAATAAAGGGCGTATATTATGTGGAAACCATGCCTATGGGCATTGGCATGGAAAACAGATGCAAAAAAAAAAAAAACGTTTATTTTTTTTAGCCAATTTCGGCTGTTTAAGCATAGGGCAGCAGCGTACAAATGGGATCAGGCCAAAAATAAAAAAAAAAACTGAAATAAGCATTTTATCCAAAAACACTATTTTGCCATTATACTCAATGGCAGGCAGAAGCCAACATGGCCACTGAATAGTGGTTGCTAAGGGGAAAGGCTCAGTGTGGGACTTGTAACTAGGCATTAGCAGGCAATCCTATGCAAATGAGGGGAATGATACTGAATCCCAGATAGTCCTCATGGCTAGCCTGCACTAAACCGTGTCAGTGTAGGAAGACCATGGTGCAAGCCTAAGAGCTAGCTGACATCATAGAGGGGTGTGTCAGGCATACTGTAAGCTTATTGGAGCCCTGTGGCTCAGGTTTGCCCTTAGCTTAGAAGAGCTAAGCAAGGGTGTGTGTCTGAGGCTGCCTAGCACTCTTTAAATTGCCTAAGCATGGAAATAGTAGTTCTGTGCACATCTGAGCACTGTGTTTGCACGGTGCACCTCGGGGCTTAATCAGGAAGGCAATGGGAAGGGAAAACAGCAGTAGGAAGGTAATCAAGGAGAACTATCATAGCTGGCAGGTGAAATGTATCAGAATCAGCCAATTACACAGGCAGCAGACCAGACCAGCCCAGCACACCACTATAAACTATGCAAACACCTTTCCCTCTATTTTTTCCCACAGACTCTACACCACCGGTGTACACAAGTGGGGAAATTTTTCCAAACAAAAGCAACAAAATGATAGAGGCTTCAGCAGTTATCATAAATAAACATGTGGAAGAGGCTGAGGGTGGTGAGGATGAGAATGCTGTCAATCAACCCAGAGTGAGGAGAAGGAGAAGAGTGTACAGACCCAGGGTAACCTACCAGGGGCTACATGTGCTGGAGACAGTAGAGCGCTATAGGGTGGACAGGGACCTCCTACAGCAAATTGTTGAGCTGTGCTGGCCACACCTCATACACAGAACCAACAGGAAGGAACCCATCCCAGTGGATACCAAGGTATGTGTAGGCCTAAGAATACTAGCCACAGGTACCTTCCAAAGGCCAACTGGGGATATCATGGAGATCTCACAGGCAACAGCATCCAGGGTACTCTACCAGTTCCTGGATGCCATGTCAGCACACATGCCAATGAGCACATATTTTTCCACAACACCCGTGAAGTGTGGGCCAGCAATATGCATCTGATCCACCAAATAGCAGAATACACTGAGGTAGTGGATGCTATAGACTGCACTCACATATGCATCAAAGCACCACCCGGTGAGTGGGGTAGGGTCTACATCAACCGCAAGGGCTTCCCTTCTATCAACTGCCAGATCATGTGCGATGCCCAGGTTATTATAAAGAATGTGTATGCTGGCTGCCCTGGAAGCTATCACAACTCCCACATCTGGCATCAGACACAGCTGTACCAGAGATTTGCCAATGGAGACATCCCTTACAGTCACTTAGTGGGGGATGATGATTACGTACTGGAGCCATGGCTGATGGCACCCATCAGAAATGCACACACCCGAACAAGAACTCCATAATGAGGCAAACGCACAGACCAGAATCATAATAGAGCCTGTGTTTGGGATGCTGAAGTCACGGTTCCAGTGCCTGGACACACCTGGTGAAGCCTTGCAGTACTCACCAGCTAAATGTAACCAAATTGTCATCGTATATGCCATGCTGCACAATATGATCCTGTGGAAACAGCTGCAGCAGGCACAGCACGGGGCAGGGCCACCCAGCCCTCTCACCATTGCCAAGGCTTGCACAGGCACAGAGTGATTCATATGAGAAACAACCTGAGCCTGCCCCAGTAGGCAGAAGGAGGTGTGCCCAGTATGCTCAGGCCATGGCAAAGAGACAACACATAGCACATACAGTAACACGGTAGGGACGCAGGAAATTACACCTCTCTCTGACTCACACATACAGTAAAAGGGATGCCAAACATTATACTATTTTTGCTTAACCATGTATAGGGAGTATACTATGTGCATCCAACGTAAGTAATAGACAAGGTGACAAAACTCACTGCAGGAAATGTGCTGAGCCACATGTGTGTCCATAGGACACACACACATGCCAGTCAGGGAGTCTCACATACCCAACAACAGTATCAGCCAGCAGGACAGGTGTAGACAAACACAAACAAAGGCTGTGCTATGGCCTCTGATTGATGGCTATGGAGAACAGCCCCTCCCCCCAGACCTACACAGACAGACTACAACAGGTCAGGCAGTGGGATGTTAGTTCTGAAGGGTAAGAAGTCAGAAACTGAAATGTAGGTCAATCAAACCTAAGACCTGTAGTACACTGATATGCCTCTAGTCAGCATGATAGGTTAGAAATAGGAATGAAATGGAGTACCTGAAATACCAGTACAGTCATAGTAAATGTGTACAAGTGTCATGTGTGCCCCCCAATCCTATGTAGAGATGTAGTAACAGTCAGGTGTGCCCTCCATATGTAGAAATGTAGTAACAGTCAGGTGTGCCCCCCAATTCTATGTAGAAATGCAATAACAGTCAGGTGTGCCCCCACAATCCTATATAGAAATGTATTAACAGTCAGGTGTGTCCCCCCAATCCTATGTAGAAATGTATTAACAGTCAGGTGTGCCCTCCATCCTATGTAGAAATGTAGTAACAGTCAGGTGTGCCCCCGCAGCCCTATGTAGAAATGTAGTAACAGTCAGATGCGCCCCCCTCAATCCTATGTAGAAATGTAGTAACGTGTATGTTTAGGTATAATAACAGTTGAGCACAGATTACCTGAGCTGGCCAAGGTAGCAGGATAGATTGTAGCATGTGTACAATATGTAGGGCTGTGTGTTAGGCTGGTGTGTGTCATATATTGTGTGAGAGTGGTCAGTTTGTAGGCATGGTGAGGTTTGTCTTGGTGGCCATTGCCCAGTACTGCCGATGACAGGGCCAAGTTCTCACAACTGCAGTGCCAAACAAAACACATTCCAGCAATAAGCCATAGTAAATGCTTATTAGTAATATGACTCACCATCTGAAAGATGGACATGGCATGAATGTGGGCCCAGACATACAAGTAGTACACAGGGGGAAGTACCCCAGACAGACAGTGTATAATATGTAACTGTCAAATGGACACACCCTTGGAATTGTACATACAGGTTAGCAGCACATTATTTGGGCTTGTAGTAGGGAATACCGTTGTCATCTGGCCAAACACTGGCAGACCACAAAGGTCATAGGAATGAAGTATTGAGAAACAGCTGATGTCCTTGCACAAGCCAGCATAAGTGGAATGTCCCATGCATATCTGTGAGTCAGATGCAAGTAGTGTCCATAGCACACATGCACCCAGCTCACCCCACCACCATCCACAGGCACATCTCCAGTCTTATCCCTGCTGTTGGGAATGAGTACAATATGATCCACGCCTCTGCATGGCAATAGCTAAAGAATGCAGCATGCAGAACAGGTGTCCCATGCAGGTGTGCCCCTAGCTGTAAGCAGCACCCTGCCAGCATCCACATCACTGGATCAATAATGACAGTGAGTATTGGCATGAACACCTTGCATACCTACCCTGTTACCCTAGGGGAATATAGTGTATTGCAGTCTGAGACTGTAGGAGTGACAGAATGCAACAGCCTGCTACAGCTGGCCTGCATCACTACCAAATGGCCTACAGTCCTCTGCCAATGGCCTGTGTCTCACCCGTACTGTCAATGTATGTTATGTCATGGACTCCCAAATAACAACATTTATTTTTATTTATTTTATTTATTATTTATTTAACATTTAATTTACTTATTATATTTTCTTTTTTTATTTCCATTGGGAGAAAAGACAAAAAAAAACTCCAAAAAAGACATAGTAACTATTACATACGATGCAATAAAAATAAAATAAAAAATAAGGAAAAAATAAAAAAAAAAAAAAAAAAAATCAAACTTATTGTATTCAGAATGTACAACAATGTAATAATGTATCTTGGAAGCAAAACACAAACACAACTTATTTTTTTAGCATAATCAAAAACATCATAAAGAAGAAAAGGGTATTTAAAGACAACTATGTAAGTAGATTAGATTAGATTAGATTAGATTAGATTAGATTAGATATTTCTATAAACATAACAGTCAACAGAATCCAAATGCAAGGCCATGTGGAAAAATCACAGTAACATGCCCAACATGTCCTACTGCATGAACTGTGGACCAACACCAAATTACTGCTGGGATGAGGTGATAACTATAGGGAAAATATCAGATAATGTTTGCATAATGTATGGAAGAGGACAGAATAATAGAGGGGGGGTTGGAGCATGGGTGGCATGGAGTGTGTGAAGTCCGAAACTCAGCCGTGTGCGCATACTATCCCTGGCTGCAAACACAAAAATGGGTGGCTACAAACCTGCTCGTAAACCACAATGTGAAGGGGTAATATCCAGAATTATGACCCCTGCCTCTGGGTAACCTGTGTGAATGTGTACAGCTGTGAGGTATGGCCACAGCAGGATATGGCCATACTGTCACGTCAATGGATGTACAAGCATGGGATCCTCTGTCACCACTGTACCAAGGTGCTGAACCATTTACACAGACCCAGCAGCAAGTGTCTGCAGGTTTCCTGCCTGAATGGCATGATTCTGCAAGAATATGTAGGCTGCTGAGCACAATACTGGGCACAGCTGCATTCACCCTGTGTTCCCCAGGACATCACTGCAAGCAAATATGTATACCTGACAGTAGTTGATGACATAAAACATTACAGTGTAAAACAGTACACATGTCTGAATATCTCTGATAACACGAGGACCATGTAACAGAAGCAGCACAGACACAATTATCTACAGTAACCCACTATCCTTTGCCCATTTTGACCCCATATTGTCAACCGATCTACAGCTATCCCACAGAAACAGTTTGCTAGCTGTAGGTGTAGAACACAAAAGTCTGCACTGGAGTACAATCTACTTGGAATGGATTCACACATTCAATACAGAAGGTCATACTGGGCATGCTCCCACACTTAGAGAAATGAAGCCCATGTCAGGTAACAACAGTGGCCCATACATATCTGACAGTCGCAGATGTTAGTGCAACTACTCCTCAGTACACACCAGTCATGGTTTGCACACACATTGGATAGGAATACACACATATATCCAAGGACAACACACTATAATAGGCCAAAAGTACACATACATAGATGTATGGAAGAGAGTGACAGTGACAAAGAGCCTCCCATCATTAGGCCTGTCCCACCCAGCACACATCCAATTGGCTAAAACCACATGATGTGCAAATGTCAATCACTGTAGACATATGCCTGTGGTATCCCTCAGCACTATAGTGTTTGTGGTGCTTGTACTAACTATGTAACATGATTGTACAAGTCAGTAGTCATCTAGCAGTTGTATACATATCCCTGTGGAATATAAACCTATGTGTGCCTGAGTGTTGCGTGTCTGCCTCTAGATGAATGGGTTATGGCCCATGCACACACACTGCACTCCTCATTGTCCTACTTTGGCAAGCCTGCTGATGTCTTGACCTTGAAATACACATTTGGGGAAGCAGTAACCCAGGAATCACTGCGGCATGTCCTGTAACTGTGCAATAATATGATGTACTAGTTAGGTAAGAGTTCCATTCCCAGACATGACAAGCGTAAAAGTATGTGTGTTGTTTGTCTGTGTAGGAATCAATGCTTTTTAGGCTAGTCACACTCACTACATTGTCAAATGCCCTACTTTGGCAGGGCTGCTGATGTCATTCACTTTGAAATACACCTCTGGGGAAGGAGTAGCCTAGTAATCCTTGTGTCGTGGCCTATAACTGCATAATGCTATAGTGTGATATGCTAATTAGGTAGGAGTTCTATTCTAGGACATGGCACGTGTAAATGTTTGTGTGTTTGTCTACCTGTTTAGGAAGCAATGCTTTTGAGGCCCTTTACAGTCACTACAACCTCCATTGACCTACTTTGGCAAGCCTGCTGATGTCATTCACTTTGAAATACACCTTTGAGGAATGAGTAGCCTAGTAAGAGACTTGGTGTGTGTGTGTGTGTGTGTGTGTGTGTGTGTGTGTGTGTGTGTGTGTGTGTGTGTGTGTGTGTGTGTGTGTGTGTTTGTCATTCATATCCTGTGTGGAGGTGGCTGTGAGTGTGTAACAACCGGACACATTGTGGAGTGGGTTTTGAAAATTTCTTATATGGTGGGCCTATTATATTCACAATGTCCACCTTACAAGGATAACAGATGTCAAACAGCAGAGAGGCTAGGGTAGACAATCCATACCCCTACATGTGACATCAAGCCCTGGAAAACAATATAGGCAACCCTTGTATTACCCAGATAACACTCTCAACCCATGTCTCATATACAAACACATTCGGCTAGGCAACAACCACTATGTTGGTAGTTCCCTGGATATTGCCCACAGATGATAACCATGGTGTGATTGCAGTGGACTACAGAGGACATGGCACCCTGTCCCATCCCTACAATAGCCACATAATTGCATACAGTGCTCCTTCATTATATTCCCCAGTGGACGCCTGCAACAACTGTAGAGCCAGCAAATGTAACCCACAAAGGGCATACCATGCCTTATACACATTCCCTGTATGGCAGATGCCACTGATGCCAGGGAATACCTGTATCATGCTGTCAATGCAGGTGCAGGTTTAACCTGGTGTCCATTGCCAGTTCTTACCACATGAGGCCAGGAATGGCACATCTGGTGATAACAATCTGTGTACACAACATGCCCCAGACACCCCAGGTACACTTCCATTTGTCACAGAACATGCATGTGGGATGTGTGCACATCCCAGACACCGTCCATGTCATGGGCTATAGAACACATACATGGCAAGCATTGCACAGCACTGGCCATCCACAATTGTAACCCAGATGACTGGATGGTGAATACAATACCCACCTGTGTGTGCCAATCCAGACACTATATCCCTGAGCCACACAGCAGACCATTGTCATGTGGCTTGATGGCAAGGTATACCCTTTACCCAGCCTTGTACAACCTTCTGCCACAGTCAACCACTACACACCTGTGAAGCAATGCACCCATGCATATCAGTACTGCCAACCTGTGTTTGCGTGTGTGTGTGAAGTATAATGATTTGGATGCCATTCACACTCATTACACCCCCTATTGGCCTACTGAAGCATGCCTTTTGATGTCAGACACCCTGGCATATCATTTGCCCATATATCATCCTGATAACCCCTGTGGTGCTTGTGATATCTGCATTTTACTGTATTGTGGCAAACTTGATAGTTAGGAAGTCTAAGCCTGACCCTGCCAACTGTGATAATGTGTGCGAGTCCCTGAGAGAGTGTGGCTGTGTCGACCTTGACACCTGTTCATGTGGACAGGCACATGTACTACACCTACTGTATCCCCTCTTTATCACTGTTGCTGATGTCACTCACCTTTGAATATACCTTTGGACAGCCCTCCAATATGTAAGCTCTGTGACACATGCAATAACTGCATAGACATGTGATAGCAATACATAGTCCGGCAGGGGGTTGAAACACCATACTGGTAAGTGTGTGACACAAACATGCTTAGGTTTTACTTTCCCACACCCTCCCTGTCTTACTTTGCTTCTATCTCTCTCACTCGCTCTCTGATGGATGTGGAGAAGTACACTTGCTTTGCTTAGGCAGCAACTTGTATTTTGTAAGGGATGCTCATGAGCAGCTGATCACCTCTGCACAAATTGCAGTCCCCCACTAGCTGATTGCATGTGGGACAGCTGTAGTAACATTCCCATAGCCAATTTTATGAAAACACACTCCTATAACTAGGAAAATCATGTGATTGTTGGACCTTTTCATTTACTGTGAGCAGGACTTCATGTCAGTGTTTGCCAAACAGCATCACAGATGGTAGTGTGATATACCTCTAACAACATGCACTGTGGAGACAGGCCAACAAACAGGAGGGAGATGTTCCAGACATGACTACAGAATGTAAGTGTTGATCTTATCCCTTTGGAGTAATGCTGGTTTAACAGAGTTTGTGTGGATATGGCTGGTCTACATGATTTAATACCCGTCATGACAGTGTTATGTGTTTGAGGAAACACCCACCTCTAGGGTTATCTGCAGACTGGCCAGTGTTTGGAGTCTTATGTGTCTTGTGTTACTCACAGTTCACCTATCTTAGAACTGCAGAAGCATAGTCTGAGGATTACAGTTAGTGCATGGTGATATCCATGAGAGTTACTGACCTCATATCCCTCATAGAACATATGTCACAACAAACCCTTTTACAGCAGTAAATGTATGAGGGTATCACAGCAACATGCCAATATTGGCACAGTGTTTGTGGCTTCTGCCACAAGTCTGTCAACCTTTGTACATATGTCATGCAGTAAGAGGTGCATCTGTTCTGTACACCATTATGTACTGACTTCATGCCTGATAAGCCAGTCAGATATCAGACTGCTAAACATGTTATGTATAGTAGGGGTTATTTCTGAGGACATAACCTGGGCATTATGTGGTTGTGTGTACAGTAGTGGGGTCTGTGTACTTATGGTGATTGTCGACAGTATGTGTACTGCGAATACATACCTTGGCCTGTGTACAGACTGTGGTAGATGTCATTGTTCTTGGTCCTGTTTTATCTGATATTACATGCTGCTCCAGTGTATGGTACCCTATTGGCTCATGTGTTTGTAGGGCCAAACACACATGTGTCCCATACCACAAACAGGCATTGGACCACACTGAGTTGTGACCCAGTATATGTAGGGTTAGTGTGTGAGTGGCGCATATGAGGATGGTGTTGATCAGACAGTCCATATAGTGTAATATTAAGCCTGTTTACCATATGTGGCTGTATTCACACTGGTTGTGCGTATGCACTTTCCCACAGGTGTGTGTTACTCTGGGCTGTGAAATGCCTGAAGAGCCTGCTATATTTGCAGGTACATGTGTATTCCCCCATACGAAATGTAGGCCAGTGTTGTGGCAGTCTGCTTGTAGTTTGCACAGTGCTTTGTTACATGCCTAGCAGCTTAGTGTAATTACCCAGTGTGATGTTATGTCCAGATATTTGCAAGATGTACTGCTGCCAGGCCACCATAACTGTTGTGTATTTATACTTGAGAAAAAAGAAACCAACTGTAAAAAAACAAAAGGCAAACCACGTAGTACTCCTCAATGCTACCACTCGTGAAAACTGAGTGAAAATAGTACCAGGCTGCAAACTGGAACGAAATTCAAATACACAGATAATCCAAAATGAGTTTATTTCTTAAGCGCTTTTCGTCTGCTACTAATGGCAGACTTCTTCAGAGTAAACCCATCAAAATATCCACATCATTTATACTAAAAACATAATTAACTAATTAATCTTATTTAACAATCATTTAAAGGAACAGTATCTAAAATCCATTTAAAACTAAAACTCATGTGCTAAAAGCATAAATTTCAATAAAAAGACTCTTACCATATAAATTCTGTTTACTACATTTTGTCATAGGTATAAGAATATATATATGTTATATAGAAAATCAACTTTATACGTACACAAACCCAAAGTCACATAAAAGTGTTATTGGGTTAATTCATTAGTGTGTGTTGTACTTTATTTAATTAATTCCGTATTTGTATAGTAACTTTATGATACTCACACTTTATCACTTAGTCTAGTAAACATTATACAATGAAGTATAACTATTTCCATAATGTTTCATGTCTATCTTTTTAAACTGAGTAAACTAAGTATGCACCCTATAGAACATGTTTCATTGAGACCTGGAGGGTGGTATGTTTCCAACCTAATCTGCCATCCAAGTTCCAACGCTAGTAGTTTTAATGAAGCTGGACCACCTCTACTGTCTTGCTGAACTTGGTCAATGCCAATAAATTTAAATTGATGGTCAGGGTTCTCTGAAACATGTTTAGCTAATGCATTTGTTAGCTTACACTTCCTGATAGCATACTGATGTTCGTAAATTCTATCTTTGAATTTACGTTCGGTTTTTTCCTACGATAGAGCTGTACACATTTGGCATAGGGCTAAGTATACTATCAGTTTAGAATTACATGTGTATCTATGTCTAAGTTTGAATTCACCTTTGTTAGTTTTAAACCTATTTGATTCTATTATGAACCGGCAGTAATTACAGTTGTGACATCTGAACATACCTGGGGTTCTCACTAGCATAGGTTTCATTTCGAACCAAGATTTAAGGTTCCTACCTCTTCTATACGTCACTGAAGGGGTAGAACCTAACTTGTTGGATACAGCCGAGTCTACCCCAAATAACTGCCAGTTGTTCTGAATGATATCCCACAGAATGGTACTGTCAACTGAAAATGTGGTGATGAATCTGGGGATGTCTAAATTATCTACTCTGCTGGGACCCACTGAAATTTCTGAACTTACAGCTGTTACCATACTCTCTTTCACTCTCATTTGCAGAAGTGGCACATAAAAGTTGTTATTCCTTTTGATGGAAATCTCATCTATGAGTTCATTAACTAAACCACAGGGATACCCCCTACTTAAAAACATAGATTTAAGTGTGTTACATTCCTCTATAAAGTCTACCTCTCTGCTGTTAATTCTCGCTGCTCTAACAAGCTGCCCTTTCACTACTGCACGTTTTTGTGTGTAAGGGTGACAGCTTGTGAAGTGTAGTAGAGTGTTGGAATAAAGTGGTTTCCTGTATATTTTAGAAGTGAAACATGCCATGTCCATATCCTTTGTTAGAAGAATGTCCAGATATGCCACCTCAATGCTACTGAACGATGAGGTGAAGGTGAGGAAATCGGTGGAATTGTTCAAAAATTCAATGAATGAAATGGCATGTTCTTCATTCCCGTTGAAAAGAATGAAAATATCGTCCAAATAACGGGTGTAGTAGACCAACTGATCAGAAAATGAAGGATTATTCAGGATAAAAAGATGTTCCCATTGGGCCATTACGAGATTGGCCACGCTGGCTCCATAAGGTGAACCCATCCCTACTCCCACCGTCTGCAGATAGAAATTGTCACGTAACATAAAGAAGTTCCTTGGTAGTGTTAAATCCAGTAATTCTGCTACCAATGCAATGTCACAACTCTTAGCCTCCCTAGCTCTTAACCTGTCACAGACCCATTCAATAGCGATTTCCTGAGGAATACTGGTATATAGGTCTTTGACGTCTATGGTCAGCAGGTTGTAATATGCTTCAAAATGTATTTCATTGATTTTAGATAGAAAAGTCCATGAATCTTTGCAGATCTGTGACTCCATAGTGACATACTTCCTTAATATGATCAACCACCTTAGCGCAAGCATAGGTGGGTGATCCACCATCTATAAGTGGACGATGGGGGGTCATTAGTATTCTTATGTATTTTCGGTATCCCAATAAGTATGGAATTCTAGGGTATAGCGTGGTCATGTAGTTGTACTGTTCTTGGCTAATCCTACATTCAATGTACATCTCTTCTAGATGGTCTTTGATTACTTTATAGGCGATGTTGATTTCATTTTTTGAACTCAAAGTGTACGCTTGAGTGTCCAAAACTAATAACATACGTGTGAAGTAGTCGCTGTTGTCAAAAATTACAACTCCTCCACCTTTATCGGGTTTACATATGCGTAAGTTGTTCATTTGGAGGGACCGAATATTCTCTAGTTCTTCACTATTTCTGTGTACCATCCTTTTAGTGCGGTTCTTTATATGCCTCCTGATGTCAAGTTCACACATCAATTCGAACATAGCAAGAAGTGGGTGGAGGGGAGGATTAAAGGTACTAGAAATATATAACTTGTTGTTATCCTTTAGATAAGCTTCCCCTCCCATCATCAACTTAAAATTAAGTTTACGTGTGAACATTTTGACATCAATTAAAGCTTGAACTAAATCTATGTGATGGTCTGGTACATAAGTTAAACCTTTAGCCATTAAATCAGCCATGTCCACTGAGATATCAACATTAGCAAAATTATAGACATTAAAGTCACCTATTGAATTGGTAATGATAGTTGGTCCATAATGAGTGTTTTCATAACTCCACTCAACACTTTCTGTCTCCAATACAAGTTCATCATCCCTCCGCTCAACACCTTCTGTCTCCGATACAAGTTCATCATTCCTAGGTGAATTTATAGTGTATATTAGCGGTTGTTCCTCAGTGGATAAGGGTGGTTCTGTCGTTGGCGTTGTGCTTTTGGTCGTACTCCTAAAAAATTCCCCTGTTCATAGTGTAAGTCCCGACTGTTTGCGTTATGTGTTTGGTGGATATCTACGTTGTTTTTATTCAACAACCTTTCACTCCTACGTAGTTCATTGTGAGGCTCGACTGTCTCACTGTCTTGGAAAACAGTCTGCTCCTCATCTCCATGTCCATAATTGTCAGGCAAACTATTGTGGACATGAATGGCACTAGCTGGATTCATGTTAGCTCCATTCCCACGCGGTACTCATGTTGGCTCCATTTCCACGTAGTCCTTTCCCCTTCCAAACCTGACTAAAATGAGGTTTAGGATATGCTAGGCCTTCCTTATATGCCTTAGTATCCCTATCAAGTTTCTTAGATTTGATTGCCTGCAGTTTAACCAAGTGTTCATCAATATTTTTGTATAATTTACTGTATTCAAAACTATGGCTCTCAAATCTAGTATCTGTTTTGATCCTGTCGTCCAAAATTGTTGCTTCACTATTCAGTTGATCTATTTGTAAAGCGTAATGCTTACTCATAAGTTTTAGTAAATCAAAACCATGCCTATCATACATATTACACAGTTCAACATGAAATTCAGAGTTAGCGATTAGGCCTGTAGGATATTGACAGTGCCTTAAACCTTTTGGCACTATTTTCCTAGTAAGGCATTCGTTGAAATATGCAATTTCAAGTTTTAATTTTTTAATTTTAAACAATGTGCTATCAAATTCTTTCAAATTACTGTAAAATTCAGAATCAGCATTGTCCTTTTGTAAATTAAATGTCACTTGTTCATTATTGAACGAAGGATTATTATTAATCCATTTGGAATAAATAGGTACATTGTTCGTGTTAACACTCACCGGTGCTGTTTCGTGTGTATTGTTTCCTACCATAATTGGCATTTGAAGTTAGCTGAACAATAGTCCTGTTACACGGAGCATTATCGCTATATCCTCTGTAGTAGTTGGAAAAGTTCCTCTCGATGTACAACAAATGTACTAGGATCACACATGGTGAAGTGTCAGGTTTGTCCATAATAAAAGTTGGTACTGTTGATTGTAGAGGTTCGCCGTCGGCTGGAATTCTCCTCCGCGCCTTACTTGATTAGTGTTACCTAACTCTGCTACAGTCGTGACGTTGGGAGCAACCAAGCTCGACATATGATTGGTGGACTGCTGTTCAGCTCGCAAAGTCATATTCAAACCTTTATGGGAAATAAAGTTACCCGCTATGTTGCTCCCCAAAGAATTATAAGTTCCATTGTCACTATCGAGGGAAGTTCCTTGTAGTATACGTTGTTGTGAAGGGGCTACATCAAACCCAGGTTTCGTAGTAGTAACTGTTGGTATGTTGTTGTGAATACAGTCAGTGTTATTCATTGGGATCATTTTAGTAGATAGTAAAATACCTTGTGCTTCAGTTTTCACGAGTGGTAGCATTGAGGAGTACTACGTGGTTTGCCTTTTGTTGTGTATTTATCACAAATCTATGGGATGCTGTACAGATGTATGTCATTAACTACTGGGTAGTGTGGCCACGCGACCTCTGTGCCACGAATTATTATGTGTCAGGATAGACAGGAGTGTGTGAATGCTTAAACGGTGTGGGCATACGTAGTCCAGTATTTACATGTTATACCTATGTACATGGCTGTTAACATCCACATTGTCAGGCTTGGTCGACATGTCTCGCACTAAGGGGATCTATGTATACCTCTGGACTGACCAGAGTGTGCCAGACTGTCCACATATATTGGTCATATCTCTGCTGTAGTACACAGGATCATTACTGTGCTTGTGCCAGACTGCCCACATATATTGGTCATATCTCTGCTTTAGTCCACAGAATCATTACTGTGCTATCAGTGGTACTGTACTATGATGCCCTTAGGATGTCTGTCAGTAACTGATGACTTACATGTCAATAGCTAATGTGACCTCCCACACACAACATGTCTGCTAAGACAAACCCTACAGAAGCAATGGTCTACACATATATATATATATATATATATATATATATATATATATATATATATACATATATATATATATATATATATATATATATATATATATATATATATATATATATACCTGCTATACATACATGACATTCCCTTGCACTAAGAGGCTGAGACTATTGGTGCTGAGGTATGACTCCACTCCATGTTCTGGACATATGGTAAACATATATATCCATATATCTATATAGATATATAGGCATATACATATCTACATACATATATGGATATATATATTTGTACATATATATATATATATATATATACATACACACATATATATATATATATATATATATATATATATATATATACACACATATACACATCTATATATGTCTACACATATACAGATATAGCGATATATATGCACATATAATTATATATACTCTCTCTCTCTCTCTCTCTCTATATATATATATATATATATATATATATATATATATATATACACACACAAAGATCTATAAATGGCCATATATATGATGCACTATACAGATGTGTATAAATACATATATATGAATATATGTGTGTATGTACATGTATATATATATATATATATATACATATATATATATATATATATATATATATATATATATCCATATCCTTGTCATGTGTAATTATTACTGTTGTGCATACCTTCCCAGATGTATCACACCATATGTATCTGATATGTGTATATTTGGATATAATAACATATGTGATGCAACAGTAATATCACTAACATGTACTATACAATTGTAGAAGTCACTGCAATTGTAAATACTATTTAATATGTCTACTGACAGATGTATTAGAAAAACAACAACTGCTTTCACAGCTGTCATGGCTTAGTGGTTAACTGCTGTGACTGTAGTGTACAAGGTCCTGGGTTCAAGACCTGCAATGGCTGTTTATTTTGTTGCTGTGCAGAAGAAGAGCTGTTGGATACAGAGTGGTTAAGTCAGTTTTGAGCAGCTTTAAGCACATTTGAGTGGGTTTCTGTGAAGCTAAGCAGTGCTAAGCTATGGTTAAACATATGGGTGCTTCCACCATGTAGGCTTCTGCTACCAGTGTGCAAATCTGCTTAGCTGTTTTATTGCAGCAATGCTGACACTTGCTAAGCATGGCTTAGCCCTGGTAACCTGTGCTCACATACCAGTCTGATAACATAGCAGGGTAATGACTTCTGTAACAGGTGTATTTAATGCCATGTACATAACATGCCTATGTGCTGTCATTACAGTAGCAAGGGGTATAAGGCTCCTGTCTGGGACTGATATAAACCTATGTGTGCCTGAGTGTTGCGTGTCTGCCTCTAGATGAATGGGTTATGGCCCATGCACACACACTGCACTCCTCATTGTCCTACTTTGGCAAGCCTGCTGATGTCTTGATCTTGAAATACACATTTGGGGAAGCAGTAACCCAGGAATCACTGTGGCATGTCCTATAACTGTGCAATAATATGATGTACTAGTTAGGTAAGAGTTCCATTCCCAGACATGACAAGCATAAAAGTATGTGTGTTTGTTTGTCTGTGTAGGAATCAATGCGTTTTAGGCTAGTCACACTCACTACATTGTCAAATGCCCTACTTTGGCAGGGCTGCTGATGTCATTCACTTTGAAATACACCTTTGGGGAAGGAGTAGCCTAGTAATCCTTGTGTCGTGGCCTATAACTGCATAATGCTATAGTGTGATATGCTAATTAGGTAGGAGTTCTATTCTCGGACATGGCACGCGTAAATGTCTGTGTGTTTGTCTACCTGTTTAGGAAGCAATGCTTTTGAGGCCCTTTACAGTCACTACAACCTCCATTGCCCTACTTTGGCAAGCCTGCTGATGTCATTCACTTTGAAATACACCTTTGAGGAATGAGTAGCCTAGTAAGAGACTTGGTGTGTGTGTGTGTGTGTGTGTGTGTGTGTGTGTGTGTGTGTGTGTGTGTGTATGTGTATGTGTGTGTGTGTGTTTGTCATTCGTATCCTGTGTGGAGGTGGCTGTGAGTGTGTAACAACCGGACACATTGTGGAGTGGGTTTTGAAAATTTCTTATATGGTTGGCCTATTATATTCACAATGTCCACCTTACAAGGATAACAGATGTCAAACAGCAGAGAGGCTAGGGTAGACAATCCATACCCCTACATGTGACATCAAGCCCTGGAAAACAATATAGGCAACCCTTGTATTACCCAGATAACACTCTCAACCCATGTCTCATATACAAACACATTCGGCTAGGCAACAACCACTATGTTGGTAGTTCCCTGCATATTGCCCACAGATGATAACCATGGTGTGATTGCAGTGGACTACAGAGGACATGGCACCCTGTCCCATCCCTACAATAGCCACATAATTGCATACAGTGCTCCTTCACTATATTCCCCAGTGGATGCCTGCAACAACTGTAGAGCCAGCAAATGTAACCCACAAAAGGCATACCATGCCTTATACACATGCCCTGTATGGACAGATGCCACTGATGCCAGGGAATACCTGTATCATGCTGTCAATGCAGGTGCAGGTTTAACCTGGTGTCCATTGCCAGTTCTTACCACATGAGGCCAGGAATGGCACATCTGGTGATAACAGTCTGTGTACACAACATGCCCCAGACACCCCAGGTACACTTCCATTTGTCACAGAACATGCATGTGGGATGTGTGCACATCCCAGATACCGTCCATGTCGTGGGCTATAGAACACATACATGGCAAGCATTGCACAGCACTGGCCATCCACAATTGTAACCCAGATGACTGGATGGTGAATACAATACCCACCTGTGTGTGCCTATCCAGACACTATATCCCTGAGCCACATTGTCATGTGGCTTGATGGCAAGGTATACCCTTTACCCGGTCTTGTACAACCTTCTGCCACAGTCAACCACTACACACCTGTGAAGCAATGCACCCATGCATATCAGTACTGCCAACCTGTGTTTGCATGTGTGTGTGTGAAGTATAATGATTTGGATGCCATTCACACTCATTACACCCCCTATTGGCCTACTGAAGCATGCCTTTTGATGTCAGACACCCTGGCATATCATTTGCCCATATATCATCCTGATAACCCCTGTGGTGCTTGTGATATCTGCATTTTACTGTATTGTGGCAAACTTGATAGTTAGGAAGTCTAAGCCTGACCCTGCCAACTGAGATAATGTGTGTGAGTCCCTGAGAGAGTGTGGCTGTGTCGACCTTGAATACACCTTTGGACAGCCCTCCAATATGTAAGCTCTGTGACACATGCAATAACTGCATAGACATGTGATAGCAATACATAGTCCGGCAGGGGTTGAAACACCATACTGGTAAGTGTGTGACACAAACATGCTTAGGTTTTACTTTCCCACACCCTCCCTGTCTTACTTTGCTTCTATCTCTCTCACTCGCTCTCTGATGGATGTGGAGAAGTACACTTGCTTTGCTTAGGCAGCAACTTGTATTTTGTAAGGGATGCTCATGAATAGCTGATCACCTCTGCACAAATTGCAGTCCCCCACTAGCTGATTGCATGTGGGACAGCTGTAGTAACATTCCCATAGCCAATTGCATGGAAACACACTCCTATAACTAGGAAAATCATGTGAGTGTTGGACCTTTTCATTTACTGTGAGCAGGACTTCATGTCGGTGTTTGCCAAACAGCATCACAGATGGTAGTGGGATATACCTCTAACAACATGCACTGTGGAGACAGGCCAACAAACAGGAGGGAGATGTTCCAGACATGACTACAGAATGTAAGTGTTGATCTTCTCCCTTTGGAGTAAGGATGGTTTAACAGAGTTTGTGTGGATATGGCTGGTCTACATGATTTAATACCCATCATGACAGTGTTATGTGTTTGAGGAAACACCCACCTCTAGGGTTATCTGCAGACTGGCCAGTGTTTGGAGACTTATGTGTCTTGTGTTACTCACAGTTCACCTATCTTAGAACTGCAGAAGCATAGTCTGAGTTTTGCAGTTAGTACATGGTGACAGCCATGAGAGTTACTGACCTCATATCCCTCATAGAACATATGTCACAACAAACCCTTTTACAGCAGTAAATGTATGAGGGTATCACAGCAACATGCCAATATTGGCACAGTGTTTGTGGCTTCTGCCACAATTCTGTCAACCTTTGTACATATGTCATGCAGTAAGAGGTGCATCTGCTCTGTACACCATTATGTACTGACTTCATGCCTGATAAGCCAGTCAGATATCAGACTGCTAAACATGTTATGTATAGTAGGGGTTATTTCTAAGGACATAACCTGGGCATTCTGTGGTTGTGTGTACAGTAGTGGGGTCTGTGTACTTATGGTGATTGTCGACAGTATGTGTACTGCGAATACATACCTTGGCCTGTGTACAGACTGTGGTAGATGTCATTGTTCTTGGTCCTGTTTTATCTGATATTACATGCTGCTCCAGTGTATGGTACTCTATTGGCTCATGTGTTTGTAGGGCCAAACACACATGTGTCCCATACCAGAAACAGGCATTGGACCACACTGAGTTGTGACCCAGTATATGTAGGGTTAGTGTGTGAGTGGCGCATATGAGGATGGTGTTGATCAGACAGTCCATATAGTGTAATATTAAGCCTGTTTACCATATGTGGCTGTATTCACACTGGTTGTGGGTATGCACTTTCCCACAGGTGTGTGTTACTCTGGGCTGTGAAATGCCTGAAGAGCCTGCTATATTTGCAGGTACATGTGTATTCCCCCATACGAAATGTAGGCCAGTGTTGTGGCAGTCTGCTTGTAGTTTGCACAGTGCTTTGTTACACGCCTAGCAGCTTAGTGTAATTACCCAGTGTGATGTTATGTCCAGATATTTGCAAGATGTACTGCTGCCAGGCCACCATAACTGTTGTGTATTTATGACAAATCTATGGGATGCTGTACAGATGTATGTCATTAACTACTGGGTAGTATGTGGCCACGTGACCTCTGTGCCACCAATTATTATGTGTCAGGATAGACAGGAGTGTGTGGATGCTTAAACGGTGTGGGCATATGTAGTCCAGTATTTACGTGTTATACCTATGTACATGGCTGTTAACATCCACATTGTCAGGCTTGGTCGACATGTCTCGCACTAAGGGGATCTATGTATACCTCTGGACTGACCAGAGTGTGCCAGACTGTCCACATATATTGGTCATATCTCTGCTGTAGTACACAGGATCATTACTGTGCTTGTGCCAGACTGCCCACATATATTGGTCATATCTCTGCTGTAGTCCACAGGATCATTACTGTGCTATCAGTGGTACTGTACTATGATGCCCTTAGGATGTCTGTCAGTAACTGATGACTTACATGTCAATAGCTAATGTGACCTCCCACACACAACATGTCTGCTAAGACAAACCCTGTTACAGTAGCAATAGTCTACATATATATATATATATATATATATATATATATATATATATATATATATAAATACCTGCTATACATACATGACATTCCCTTGCACTAAGAGGCTGAGACTATTGGTGCTGAGGTATGACTCCACTCCATGTTCTGGACATATGGTAAACATATATATCCATATATCTATATAGATATATACACATATACATATCTACATACATATATTGATATATATATTTGTACATATATATGCATACACACACACACACACACACACACACACACACACACATATATATATATATATATATATACACATCTATATATGTCTACACATATACAGATATATAGATATATATGCACATATAATTATATATAGCTACATATATATATATATATATATATATATATATATATCTATATCTATATATATATATATATATATATATATATATATGTATATATATATATATCACAGAGATCTATAAATGGCCATATATATGATGCACTATGCAGATGTGTATAAATACATATATATGAATATATGTGTGTATATACATGTAGATATATATATATATATATATATATATGTATATATATATATATATATATATATATATATATATATATATATATATATATATATATATCCATATCCTTGTCATGTGTAATTATTACTGTTGTGCATACCTTCCCAGATGTATCACACCATATGTATCTGATATGTGTATATTTAGATATAATAACATATGTGATGCAACAGTAATATCACTAACATGTACTATACAATTGTAGAAGTCACTGCAATTGTAAATACTATTTAATATGTCTACTGACAGATGTATTAGAAAAACAACAACTGCTTTCACAGCTGTAATGGCATAGTGGTTAACTGTTGTGACTATAGTGTACAGGATCCTGGGTTCAAGTCCTGAAAATGCTGTTTATTTTGTTGCTGGGCAGAAGATATGTCTTGATATTTATCCTCTTGTACCATTTAAGCTGCAGTATACATAGCTAAGCAATGGGCAAACCCACGCACCTACGGTTACATTTTATCTGTTTGATAAAAAAAAATTAACTTGTTTATATTATTATATTTTAACTATTGCTCTTATAAACTTGGGGGGATGTTGCTGGGGGCATGCAACCACTTATGAGCGGTCTCGCTCATTGCTATTGCTAAACTGCTGTTTTTGACTGCAGAGTCATGTGTATTCTGAGAGCTCTGCTCTCAGACACACCCCCTGCACTCGTAAATGCTCCGTGTTCATTTAGGAGCTCATACAGCATGCCTTCATTAATATGCATGGTGCGCTGCCATGCTGCTTCTAAACGGTCACTTCCGTGCAGGACTAAGCTAGTACCCGGTTATATAGCCTGAGATGAATGAATAAACTTGGTATGATTGGGGTAGACTTGATGGTGAGCAGGCAGGGAACCAAAAATGACCTGGAAGAAAATGGTATTGTCTTAGCTGTAATACTACTTTTTTGTTTAAATCTGTAATAGAATCTCAGTATCACCCAAAGATCCATCCTTCAATCTATCGCTTTGCTTTATTGAAAGAAGAGAATATTTACATAGCATGGGACAAAAATTGAAGTAATACTTTTAAGGTTCTTACAATTTTTAAGGTTCTTACATCAATTCATACTTCACCATAATTAATACCTGACTCCCATAAAGTACTTGCTATAGGTAAAACTGACTTACCCTACATAGACTTTCTGGAGACAATTCCACTCTTGATGCCATTCCTAATTTTTCATATATTAAGTCTGATCAACCAATCTTGTCTTTCTCTCTCTCTCTCTATATATATATATATGTATATATATATAGAGAGAGATGTATATATGTATACTTGTATGCCTATCAATATCTATATAGCACAAACACACACCACACACACACACACACACACACACACACA
The DNA here is from genome assembly GCF_019279795.1 of Protopterus annectens. NCBI lineage: Eukaryota > Metazoa > Chordata > Ceratodontiformes > Protopteridae > Protopterus > Protopterus annectens. The sequence goes on from NC_056728.1 coordinate 356,926,654, forward strand.
CACACACACACACCATATATGTGTGTGTATATAATTAAGCTGCCCTTTCACTACTGCACGCTTTTGTGTGTAAGGGTGACAGCTTGTGAAGTGTAGTAGAGTGTTGGAATAAAGTGGTTTCCTGTATATTTTAGAAGTGAAACATGCCATGTCCATATCCTTTGTTAGAAGAATGTCCAGATATGCCACCTCAATGCTACTGAACGATGAGGTGAAGGTGAGGAAATCGGTGGAATTGTTCAAAAATTCAATGAATGAAATGGCATGTTCTTCATTCCGCTGAAAAGAATGAAAATATCGTCCAAATAACGGGTGTAGTAGACCAACTGATCAGAAAATGAAGGATTATTCAGGATAAAGAGATGTTCCCATTGGGCCATTACGAGATTGGCCACGCTGGCTCCATAAGGTGAACCCATCCCTACTCCCACCGTCTGCAGATAGAAATTGTCGCCGAACATAAAGAAGTTCCTTGGTAGTGTTAAATCCAGTAATTCTGCTACCAATGCAATGTCACAACTCCTAGCCTCCCTAGCTCTTAACCTGTCACAGACCCATTCAATAGCGATTTCCTGAGGAATACTGGTATATAGGTCTTTGACGTCTATGGTCAGCAGGTTGTAATATGCTTCAAAATGTATTTCATTGATTTTAGATAGAAAAGTCCATGAATCTTTGCAGATCTGTGACTCCATAGTGACATACTTCCTTAAAATATGATCAACCACCTTAGCGCAAGCATAGGTGGGTGATCCACGGCTATCTATAAGTGGACGCATGGGGGGGTCATTAGTATTCTTATGTATTTTCGGTATCCCGAATAAGTATGGAATTCTAGGGTATAGCGTGGTCATGTAGTTGTACTGTTCTTGGCTAATCCTACATTCAATGTACATCTCTTCTAGATGGTCTTTGATTACTTTGTAGGCGATGTTGATTTCATTTTTTGAACTCAAAGTGTACGCTTGAGTGTCCAAAACTAATAACATACGTGTGAAGTAGTCGCTGTTGTCAAAAATTACAACTCCTCCACCTTTATCGGGTTTACATATGCGCAAGTTGTTCATTTGGAGGGACCGAATATTCTCTAGTTCTTCACTATTTCTGTGTACCATCCTTTTAGTGCGTTCTTTATATGCCTCCTGATGTCAAGTTCACACATCAATTCAACATAGCAAGAAGTGGGTGGAGGGAGGATTAAAGGTGCTAGAAATATATAACTTGTTGTTGTCCTTAGATAAGCTTCCCTCCCATCATCAACTTAAAATTAAGTTTACGTAGAACATTTGGACATCAATTAAAGCTTGAACTAAATCTATGTGATGGTCTGGTACATAAGTTAAACCTTTAGCCATTAAATCAGCCATGTCCACTGAGATATCAACATTAGCAAAATTATAGACATTAAAGTCACCTATTGAATTGGTAATGATAGTTGGTCCATAATGAGTGTTTTCATAACTCCACTCAACACTTTCTGTCTCCAATACAAGTTCATCATCCCTCCGCTCAACACCTTCTGTCTCCGATCCAAGTTCATCATTCCTAGGTGAATTTATAGTGTATATTAGCGGTTGTTCCTCAGTGGATAAGGGTGGTTCTGTCATTGGCGTTGTGCTTTGGGTCATGCTCCTAAAAAATTTCCCTGTTCATAATGTAAGTCCCGACTGTTTGCGGTATGTGTTTGGTGGATATCTACGTTGTTTTTATTCAACAACCTTTCACTCCTACGTAGTTCATTGTGAGGCTCGACTGTCTCACTATCTTGGAAAACAGTCTGCTCCTCATCTCCATGTCTATAATTGTCGTGGCAACTATTGTGGACATGAATGGCACTAGCTGGATTCATGTTAGCTCCATTCCCACGTGTACTCATGTTGGCTCCATTTCCACGTGTACTACCTTTCCCCTTCCAAACCTGACTAAAATGAGGTTTAGGATACGCTAGGCCTTCCTTATATGCCTTAGAATCCCTATCAAGTTTCTTAGATTTGATTGCCTGCAGTTTAACCAAGTGTTCATCAATATTTTTATATAATTTACTGTATTCAAAACTATGGCTCTCAAATCTAGTATCTGTTTTGATCCTGTCGTCCAAAATTGTTGCTTCACTATTCAGTTGGTCTATTTGTAAAGCGTAATGCTTACTCATAAGTTTTAGTAAATCAAAACCATGCCTATCATACATATTACACAGTTCAACATGAAATTCAGAGTTAGCGATTAGGCCTGTAGGATATTGACAGTGCCTTAAACCTTTTGGCACTATTTTCCTAGTAAGGCATTCGTTGAAATATGCAATTTCAAGTTTTAATTTTTTAATTTTAAACAATGTGCTATCAAATTCTTTCAAATTACTGTAAAATTCAGAATCAGCATTGTCCTTTTGTAAATTAAATGTCACTTGTTCATTATTGAACGAAGGATTATTATTAATCCATTTGGAATAAATAGGTACATTGTTCGTGTTAACACTCACCGGTGCTGTTTCGTGTGTATTGTTTCCTACCATAATTGGCGTATTTGAAGTTAGCTGAACAGTAGTCCTGTTACACGGAGCATTATCGCTAAGTATATCCTCTGTAGTAGTTGGAAAAAGTTCCCTTCGATGTACAACAAATGTACTAGGATCACACGATGGTGAAGTGTCAGGTTTGTCCATAATAAAAGTTGGTACTGTTGATTGTAGAGGTTCATCGTCGGCTGGAATTCTCCTCCGCCTTACTTGATTAGTGTTACCTAACTCTGCTACAGTCGTGACGTTGGGAGCAACCAAGCTCGACATATGATTGGTGGACTGCTGTTCAGCTCGCAAAGTCATATTCAAACCTTTATGGGAAATAAAGTTACCCGCTATGTTGCTCCCCAAAGAATTATAAGTTCCATTGTCACTATCGAGGGAAGTTCCTTGTAGTATACGTTGTTGTGAAGGGGCTACATCAAACCCAGGTTTCGTAGTAGTAACTGTTGGTATGTTGTTGTGAATACAGTCAGTGTTATTCATTGGGATCATTTTAGTAGATAGTAAAATACCTTGTGCTTCAGTTTTCACGAGTGGTAGCATTGAGGAGTACTACGTGGTTTGCCTTTTGTTGTGTATTTATCACAAATCTATGGGATGCTGTACAGATGTATGTCATTAACTACTGGGTAGTATGTGGCCACGTGACCTCTGTGCCACGAATTATTATGTGTCAGGATAGACAGGAGTGTGTGAATGCTTAAACGGTGTGGGCATACGTAGTCCAGTATTTACATGTTATACCTATGTACATGGCTGTTAACATCCACATTGTCAGGCTTGGTCGACATGTCTCGCACTAAGGGGATCTATGTATACCTCTGGACTGACCAGAGTGTGCCAGACTGTCCACATATATTGGTCATATCTCTGCTGTAGTACACAGGATCATTACTGTGCTTGTGCCAGACTGCCCACATATATTGGTCATATCTCTGCTTTAGTCCACAGAATCATTACTGTGCTATCAGTGGTACTGTACTATGATGCCCTTAGGATGTCTGTCAGTAACTGATGACTTACATGTCAATAGCTAATGTGACCTCCCACACACAACATGTCTGCTAAGACAAACCCTACAGAAGCAATGGTCTACACATATATATATATATATATATATATATATATATATATATATATATATATATATATATATATATATATATATATATATATATATATATATATATATACCTCGTATACATACATGACATTCACTTGCACTAAGAGGCTGAGACTATTGGTGCTGAGGTATGACTCCACTCCATGTTCTGGACATATGGTAAACATATATATCCATATATCTATATAGATATATAGGCATATACATATCTACATACATATATGGATATATATATTTGTACATATATATATATATATATATACATACACATATATATATATATATATATATATATATATATATACACACATATACACATCTATATATGTCTACACATATACAGATATATAGATATATATGCACATATAATTATATATACCTCTCTCTCTCTCTCTCTCTCTCTCTCTCTATATATATATATATATATATATATATATATATATATATATACACACACAAAGATCTATAAATGGCCATATATATGATGCACTATACAGATGTGTATAAATACATATATATGAATATATGTGTATGTACATGTATATATATATATATATATACATATATATATATATATATATATATATATATATATATCCATATCCTTGTCATGTGTAATTATTACTGTTGTGCATACCTTCCCAGATGTATCACACCATATGTATCTGATATGTGTATATTTGGATATAATAACATATGTGATGCAACAGTAATATCACTAACATGTACTATACAATTGTAGAAGTCACTGCAATTGTAAATACTATTTAATATGTCTACTGACAGATGTATTAGAAAAACAACAACTGCTTTCACAGCTGTCATGGCATAGTGGTTAACTGTTGTGACTATAGTGTACAGGATCCTGGGTTCAAGTCCTGAAAATGCTGTTTATTTTGTTGCTGGGCAGAAGAAGAGCTGTTGGATACAGAGTGGTTAAGGCAGTTTTGAGCAGCTTTAAGCACATTTGAGTGGGTTTCTGTGAAGCTAAGCAGTGCTAAGCTATGGTTAAACATATGGGTGCTTCCACCATGTAGGCTTCGTTTACCAGTGTGCAAATCTGCTTAGCTGTTTTATTGCAGCAATGCTGACACTTGCTAAGCATGGCTTAGCCCTGGTAACCTGTGCTCACATACCAGTCTGATAACATAGCAGGGTAATGACTTCTGTAACAGGTGTATTTAATGCCATGTACATAACATGCGTCTATGTGCTGTCATTACAGTAGCAAGGGGTATAAGGCTCCTGTCTGGGATGCTTGAGTATATATGACCTGTGCAACACTGTTATCCATGTGAATGTGTTACATACAAGGGTAGTATCCTAGGTTATGTGCAGTCACACTCTCATGTAGTGTATCTTGACATTACTACTGTTGATAGTACTTTCCCAAGCAAGAGTAGATTGCTAATTGTAACACTGACAACAAACACCCCTGCATGCATAGATGGACTCTTGAGTCCTCACTGTCATGTTCCTGATGTGTGAGCTGTATCACATTATATATTTCCTACTGGATAATGATCTGACATGTGGAAATTAACTGTAGACTACTGTCTGTATAGCACAGTCAGGGAGGGCTGCCAGCATGTAGTAATGGTATACCTATCAGTGTCAGACAGCTATCTGTCAACACATTCATCCTACTGCATAGCTAGTTGGTAAGCTGATGTCTGTCAGTCTCTGTACAAATGTGCAGATGTCAGGTATTCAGCTTGGATACATACAGGCAACCTATGCTTGACTGACACTTACATGTCTGCCCAGCTGTGTTATAACTGGCACAGATAGGACACTACTCTCTGTATGCACCACATGCCATGGGTACCTTCACTACACTACCACAGTCAACAGAACATGCTTGGGTACAGGTCTCAAAGACAGACACTAGCCATGTTATGTAATGCATGTTGCATACATGTCAACTGAAGCACCTCACAGGCCATTTGCAGGAGGCACCCAGAGGATTGGATGATGCATTCCACTCTCACCCTGAGGGTCACCACAGTGGTGTCTGTAGATAGGTTGCCTGCTGGCACATGACAGGTGGAATGATACCACTATACACATATCCCCTACACTTTCCATCTCTCCATGGACAATAGCCAGGTACACACCTATGAATACCCATGTGGGCATGGCCCCTTTACCTTTCCCATATGGAGGACATCCTTCCTGTGTGTGGGCAGCAGTGTTAAAGACAGCAGGTAGCAATACCTCTTACAAGAGGAATTGCAGATGCAGGCCAGCTACATATTTGTATAAGGTTCTAGAACTACAGAGTGTGAGCAGTGCTGTTATATGCATTGTATAGCACCAGTGTTACAGGGTTTGTGTGTACATACTAGTTTAACATGTCTGTCTGCATAGCTCTCAACTTTGGGGCTATCCACATGATGGCCAGAAGTGTGCCTGTTATGTTTTGTCTGTCCACCACACAGGTCTTGTGTCAGATATATCACTGGCAGTGTATGTGTGTTGAGTGCTATCAGTACATGGTTACATCCATTTGTACATCCATTTGTGTTTCTGATTTCATATTCCTGACTAAGGGACACACACACACACAAATATATATATATATATATATATATACATATATATATATATATATATATATATATATATATATATATATATATATACATACATATATATATATATATATATATATATATATATATATATATATATATATGTATAAAAATATATATATATACACACACACATACATCTACATGTATAAATACATTTCCTGTACTGTTGAATGACTGTGCTGGATGATGTTTGTGAAAACATCAGGGTTATGTATATCTGATATGGCTTAGTGATAAATCACATTGGCTATGGTGTGTAGGATTCTGGGTTTGAGCCTTTCCGAGGCTGTTTATTTTGTTGCTGGGTAGAACAAGGGCCGGTGGATACAGACTGATTAAGGCACTTTTAAGCAGTTGTAAGCGGGTTTGTATGGGTTTGCACGAAGATAAGCAATGCTAACCTCCAGTTAAATATGCTTACAGGGAGTTAGCTTCAATATTGCTTAACCTGTGTGCGCATTGCTTACCCCCCACACAAATAGGGTTAAACCCACTTACTACTGCTTAAATATGCTTAATCCTGGGTACTACTGCTTAATAGTGCTTACTCCCACTTACCCCCACACTAATTTAGACAGAAATGTAAAATGGTTCTTGGGAAGGTGGTGGATATGGACACTCTATGGATTTATCATTCATTCCATATTATACCTTTGATTTGTATCCCTGATTCATGTGTACATATACTGTATGGGAAACTTGTGTTTATCTGTGGATTTTACAACATTATTACAATGACACTTCACATCTCCATTTAATGCAGTACTCCAGTTGACAAATATATGTTATTTAGTAGGTTATGTAACAAAAAATATTTTTCATAAAGTGATTTGACATGGAAAATGGAATGTACTGGAGTGAGACTCGAACCGGGAAGGACTGCTCGTAACATGAATGCTCTGCCCACTACACTATTACAGTACTGCTTCATTTGCATATATCTTGATATTTATCCTCTTGTACCATTTAAGCTGCAGTATACATAGATAAGCAATGGGCAAACCCACGCACCTACGGTTACATTTTATCTGTTTGATAAAAAAAAAATAACTTGTTTATATTATTATATTTTAACTATTGCTCTTATAAACTTGGGGGGATGTTGCTGGGGGTATGCAACCACTTATGAGCGGTCTCGCTCATTGCTATTGCTAAACTGCTGTTTTTGACTGCCGAGGCATGTGTATTCTGAGAGCTCTGCTCTCAGATACGCCCCCTGCACTTGTAAATGCTCCGTGTTCATTTAGGAGCTCATACAGCATGCCTTCATTAATATGCATGGCGTGCTGCAATGCTGCTCCTAAACGGTCACTTCCGTGCAGGACTAAGCTAGTTCTGCATGGAAGATTAGTGAATCTGGGGGTGTGTGTTATCTAACTTAATATTTTCCCCAGGATGTTCTATTTGCTAAAACTCAGTCAATTGTATTATTTACAAAATGCTTAAATCTAATGATAAATTACTTTTGAACATTTTATAGATCAATAAAAATACCAGAGAAAACTTAAAATAGTATATCTTATCCCAGGCAAAAGGGTGGGCTAAAAATTTGAAATTTCTTACTTTTTTATACTTTTTCAAGCCTGTGTAAATGTTTTATTATATCATGCCACTTCTGTTCTAGTTCTAGTACTAACCCTCCATAGATTATTTCTGTTATGTCAGTTATAAATAATATTGGTATTTCACCTAGTTCTCTACCTTTTAGAAAGATAATTTTGAATACTCTCTCTCCCAGTAACTTTGATTTGTAAAATGACTGGTTTTGGACTCCCACAATTAGTTGAACAAAATATTAGTACTCAAGGAATTTTTGCTATTTCAACCTCCTTTTGGTATTCCAGATATTGCAATTATTAATGAATTACTCAGGTTAATAGACTTACAATAACTAACTAACTAACAAACTAACTAAATAAACAAATAGACAAATACATGCATAAATGCCTGTAACACATATTGACTAGTAGCATTTTAATCCTCTGCAGTAGCTCTGTGGCTTTCATGGAACCTCAAACCAGCCCAACCACAATGTGAACTAAATAAGACTTGTAGTTGCAAAAGTCTTCCTTCTATATGGGTTGCACATTAGCAGGTTTAAATTGAAAAGTCCTGACTATGACCCAGGTGGCCAGGTGATGTTTAGTGGCTTGTACACTTGGCAGCACTGGCATAGAAGGATGTTAAGTGATACCTTCTCTGAGAGGAGGGTTGGCATTGCCAGGAGCATCCTGGGAATGGGCATTTGGCTCCCCAAGCCAATTTTGGTAGCAGACTTCATTAACAAGTGTAGGGGAGTTTGCTCTTGCAAGACAGAAGATGAGACAAGTCTTTCTGATAATGTAGGTAACTAATCCTTCTGTCCAGTAAGGCAGAATTTAATAAAATGCTGTAAGCTGCCAGGAATTTGGTAAGGGCACAATCAGTCATTATGGCTGCTTGTATGACAGAACAGGTTCAACAGGCAGCTCTCACCTGTAAATTACCCAGTTATATAGCCTGAGATGAATGAATAAACTTGGTATGATTGGGGTAGACTTGATGGTGAGCAGGCAGGGAACCAAAAATGACCTGGAAGAAAATGGTATTGTCTTAGCTGTAATACTACTTTTTTGTTTAATTCTGTATTAGAATCTCAGTATTACCCAAAGATCCATCCTTCAATCTATCGCTTTGCTTTATTGAAAGAAGAGAATATTTACATAGCATGGGAAAAAAATTGAAGTAATACTTTTAAGGTTCTTACATCAATTCATACTTCACCATAATTCATACCTGACTCCCATAAAGTACTTGCTATAGGTAAAATTGACTTACCCTACATAAACTTTCTGGAGACAATTCCACTCTTGATGCCATTCCTAATTTTTCTTATATTAAGTCTGATCAACCAATCTTGTCTTTCTCTCTCTCTCTCTCTCTATATATATATATATATATATATATATATATATATATATATATATATATATATATAGAGAGAGAGAGAGAAAGAGAGAGAGATGTATATATGTATACTTGTATGTCTATCAATATCTATATAAACGCGCGCGCGCACACACACACACACACACACACACACACACACATATATATGTGTGTGTGTGTGTGTGTGTGTGTGTGTGTGTGTGTGTGTGTGTGTGTGTATATATATATATATATAGATAGATATATATATAGATCTATGTCAGTTGATTGAGTTTTCAGAAACTCGAAATTCATATTGGGGAGAAGATATGATTGCATTTCTGAAAATTCAACATTAAAAATAACCCACAAAAATCCATTTTTTATGGTTTTCCAGGGGAGGGGAATCCCCCCTGCATTCCCCTTGTGGGGTGCTGCATCCCCCACACCCCCTGCTACTTATATAAAAATGTTGAATAAAATGGTGATTATGAACAAAAAATTAAAACTTGTAAAGATACAGTTCTTGACACTGACCTATTAAAATCAAACACATGGAAACCAATTGGAGTGAAATGAAAACAGCAAGTGACAGTCATGGCTATAAACTTCATAATACAAGAAAATTCCAGTAATTTGTAGAAGAAATAAGGTTAACAGTTTAGAGGGAAATGTAAATGGTTATTAACACATGACTGAAGAAAAATACCGCCCACACCCCGTAAATTAAATATACCAACTCCAAGATTGCACTACAGTGGGAAAAAGTTAATTTCCTAACCCCACTGTATTAATCCCCCCTGCAGAAATGTAGTAAAAAATATGTTTGGTAGTTTGGCGTTGTTATATGGTGAGGGGATGTTATTTTCTTGTGATTTGTAGTGTTAGATGTTATGAAATTCGATGCTATGGGTTTTAGATGTTCTGGTCTCAATGTTATGAAATTAGATGTTATGGGTTTTAGATTTTTCAAAGTAGTAAAAAGTGTGTTTGGTAGTTTGCTGTCATTATATGTTGTTATATGTGGAGGGGATGTTATTCTCATGTGATATGTACTGTTAGATGTTATGAAATTCAATGTTATGGGTTTTAGATGTTTTGTGTTTTAGATGTTCTGGTCTCAATGTTATGAAATTAGATGTTATGGGTTTTAGATGTTTTGAAGGGGACCCAGCCCCGCTTACTAATCCTACTAAATGAGTATGTCTACTAATCTTACTAACAGTTTGTACACAACTCTGTCCAGTAACCTTACTAACAGTGTGTGTACATACATATTTGTTAGTGTGTGTGTGTGTGTGTGTGTGTGTGTGTGTGTGTGTGTGTGTGTGTGTGTGTGTGTGTGTGTGTGCGTGTCCATGTGTCTGGACATCTGTGTGTCTGTATGTAGAGGAAGGGTAACCATCCAGTATCTCCTGTGCCCAATGAAGGGCATCGTGTCCATGCCAGTTGCAACTCTGCAAAGGCCCGCACTGTCTCTGAGGTGCCAATAACCAGTATAGTGGAGATGCACATAGCACCATTGCTACAAAGACATTATATATATATATCCATAGACCTGGGTGTCATCCTTGGTATCCATCAGCATTTATGAAGGTCAATGATCCAGGCCCAGATGGATACTGCTGCCACCACATGAGTGATACTGAGTGTGTTATGCAGCCAACATGAGAATCTGCAACAGCTTTAGGGACTATAGGACATCCTGCAATGTTTTTTAGAGTGACATGGTGTATAGGATAAAGAAATAGTCATGATTGTTGAGAGCATTGCTAGCCCAGGTGCCATTCACTGGCACAGCACTGAAGATATGGGCAATTAGCCACCATAGCTGTCCTAGGACCATATGCAGTGGTGGTGCTGCAGTAGCGTTATCGCCTCACAGTAAGACGTTGTCCTGTTAGATTCTCAGCTAGAGCGTCTTCTGTGTGGAGACATACGTGAATGGGCGTACCTTCGTTGAAGGTTGTGCATCAGGGCTGGCAACTTGGCATGTAAAAATCTACTGCCAATCATTAGCGGACCAGAGTTCAGCTGTGGCGACCCCTAACTGGGAAAAGCCGAAAGACGCAACAGCTGTCCTGGGACCATATGTGATATACACAATCACATGTCAGACTTATTAAAATGATCCACACATTATTCCAGCAAAAGTTCTTTGTCCAAGCTGTCTATGGCTGATGCTGCCCCTGGGCATGGATATTCCCATGGTCATGGCCAATACACATCTGTCAACACCATGGGCAAATTCCACCAAGCAAACTACTCAGGGTACCATAGTTCATTGCATTACACTCTCCTGTAGTCCTACCATGAATAAGACTTACCTGAGTCCTCTCCTGGGGACATGGATGCCTACATTCTACTAGAATGGCACATGGGAGTTAACACATGGTACAGCATCCCTTGGATGGGAAGCCTCCAGTCCAACACTCCAGGTACACATGGTACACCTGGCCAGTATTTAGCCATAAAACTTTCTCACCATAGCCATGTGTATAGCTACTGCAACATCCTCCCCCATGACCCTTCTGCTTTTCCAGGCATTGCTGCTACCTATCATACTGCTCCATCCAACTGTGCAAATGATGATGTCTGTGCCCTTCTCACTTCTCATTTTGAGAATGGTAAAGAATGACTCACTTGGATCCTTTTCCTCTGCTGTCCCAGGTTTGTCAGGCAGTGCTATTGTGTTCTTATTTTGTAAGTGCTTTAATAGCACCATCTTGTCTAGCATGGTGCAGAACAGAAGATTCCAGTTGCATGCTTCTGAAACATACTGAATGAGGTATACGACCTGATGTATTGAAAAAGGAGAAATAGGTTTACAGCAGTCCAAACAAATCTTCAACAATATTACATTTAGGTTCATAGGTTCATAGGTTCATACTAGGCTATCTGTCCTAGGGCATTTATAAGCCTAGCCAGAAAGTGTTTGGCTTTCGTCACCCATTTTAAATGAATTTTGCTATGCCCTTTTATGAGGTTAGTATACTGTGCCTCTGTCTAAAAGTGACACAGAAGTGATACCCGGGGTAAACCTATGACCTCCCATCCACTCATCAAGATTCCTCTTGAAGAGAGTCAATGAGGGACTCTGCCTAACCTGGACTGGGATTTTATTCCAGAGTGGAGGGAGCCTCTGGGTTATGAATCTGTCCTTCCAGCTTGTCCTATTTATTTCAGTGCTGAGGTTCAAGTCTGTCGAGCATGTAGCTCGATGGGATTTGGATTTTCTGAGGTGCAGCATGTCCATTAATTCGGGGTTGGACATGGCTTTATACGTCAGGCACAGATCGCCTCTGAGCAGGCGGTATGCCACTGAGTAGAGCTGGAGTTTCTTTAACCGGGCAGCATATGCATCTGTTTGAGCCCTTTGATCCTCTTGGTGAGGTACTTTTGGGGTCTTTCCAGTTGCTGCAGGTGTCTGGTAAGGTACATCCCAAAAGGGGCCTTGTACTCAATTATGGGCCTGATGAGGGATGAGTAAAGAGGCACAATGACCTCCCCTGATCTAGATGTGAATCCCTTCATGATTAGGTGGGCTATATAAAATGTTTTTTTAACCACTTTGGCCACGTGGTTTTCAAATGAGAGATTGCTATCAACTTGGGTCCCCAGGTCCCTAATTACTTCTTCCGTACTTAATGGATTACCACCTATGTGGTAATTTGTGGGCACTTTGTTTTTGCCAAAGGGGATGACTATACACTTTTTGGCGTTTAGCTTGAGGCCATGGCTCTGGCACCAGTTGTCTGTTTCTATGAGGCCCTTTTGTAGGATGCTTGTGTCGGCTGGAGAGTCGATTATAGTGCCTAGTTTGCAGTCATCTGCGAACTTGGTCAGCCACAGTCCTTCCATGCTGGCCTGTACCTCTGAGAAATATATACCGAACAAGAGAGGTCCCAGGACTGAGCCTTGTGGGATGCCACTTGTAACTGGTTTGGAGTCTGACATGCCTCCAGCAATTCTAACCATGTGGCTTCTGTCCTTGAACCAGTTTGCAACCCATCTAGTTACATAGGGGCTTATATTTAAGCTGGTGAGCTTATCTATAATGCCCGAGTGGGGTATTGTATCGAAGGCTTTTGCGAAGTCCAGGTAGGCTGTGTTGACCACCTTCCCCTCGTCAATGGCCTTGGTGACTGTTTCAAAGAAATTAACCAGGTTTAAGAGGCAGGATCTGCCCTTAACAAAGCCGAACTGGGTAGGATCCAGTGTCTGTACATCCCCAATATCTTTATTTATGAGGTCCATGATGATCCTTTCCGTAACTTTTCAGACCAAGCTTGTCAGGCTTATGGGGCGATAGTTTCCAGGATCCGTTGAGGCACCACCTTTGTGGAGAGGGACCACTGTTGCTGTATGCCACTGTTTGGGTACATATCCTGTAGTAAGGCTGAGATTGAACAGTAGTTTTATGTTTGGGTTTAGCTCTTCTTGGAGTTCATGTAGGATGCAGCCCGGGACACCGTCTGGTCCCATTGATGCTGTGTTTTTTGCTTTGGAGAGGGCAGCTCTTACCTGAGCATCTGAGATGTCAAGGGGGCAGCACTCTGCTGGGATAGATATTTGCCCTTTTGGTGGGAAGGGGGGGAGAAGTTTGCGCTGAACCTGTCAGCTAGGATGTTGGCAATGTCTGTGGGTTTGATGTATTTATTGTCGTTTTGCACTAATTCTGAGCATATCTGGGAATTCCCACCCAGGTTCCTAACATAACTAAAGTAAGCCTTGTGATTATCCTTAGTGTCCTGTGCAATTTTTCTCTCGAAGCTGGTCTTAGACGATTTTATGAGTGCCCTTAGTTTTTTGCTAATACTGATCAGAGATGCCTTCCCTTTTTGGGATTTTGCTCTATCATGTAGTAGCTTCCTCCTTCTGTTGTATAGTTTGTTTATGGCTGGGGTCCACCAGACAGAATGCCTGCCTTTAGAGGATTGGGTCTTGGTTTTATTTGGGATTGCATGATCCATGCATTCCTGAAGGTGTTCATAGAATGCATTTATAAAGGATTCTGTGGTCTGGGCCGTATTTTCCACAGGCCCGGGGGCTTTGAAGGATTCCACCTCAGTTTTGAGGAGTGTGAAATTTGCTTTAGAGAAGTTTTTTCACTGTGGTTTTCTAGGCAGGGGGCTGGGTCGGGATGTGAATATCCAGTGAGATTAGTTTATGGTCTGATCTTACCAGTGAGGGATACACTTCTGGTCTGGAGCATAGAGCCCCCATGTTGCTGATGATCAGGTCCAGTATGTTTTCCCCTCTTGTGGCAGTGGTAACAAGTTGTTCCATAGCATTTGAGTTTATAAATTCTAGGAACCTTTGGGCTAGGGTGTTGGAGCTAGAGTAATGCTCCCAGTCTATGCTTGGATAGTTGAAGTCGCCCAATATAATGGTGTTTGGAGAGACCTTCATATTTTCCAGTGTTCTCAGGAAGGCCGAGTGGAGTTTCTGGGTTTGGGAGGGTTGTCTGTAGCAGGCTATAAACTGGAAGGCAGTTTTACCCACTGTTAGTTGCACATGGATAGTCTCTGATGTTTTGTGCTGTGCTACCAACCTGGAGGTTTGGGTATCTTTGACGAATATTGATACTCCCCCTCCTTTTGTGGTTCGGTCCAAGTTTTGGTGCCGAAAAGCATGGTATGAGGTATAACCTGGTAGTGCTGGGGTGCTCTTGGGAGCCTTGAACCAGGTTTCTGTTACTGCACAGATATCGATGTTCTCCATGCTAAGGAGAGTTTCGAGTGCATGCATCTTGAGGTTTAGACTTCGGGCATTGAGTAGCATTACTCTTAGTTTCCTATCCCTTGTGATACCTATGGAGGTGGGTTTGTCTTTTGAGCCTTGCCTAAAAAAGGCACTATGAGGGTGGCATGAGCCTTTGCCAATATCCGAAAGCCCAGGGGTGACAGGTACAAGCCGTCCCTAGTGAAGCATCGTGGCTTGTCGAGCATGTCATCCCAGGTGGACAGGCATTGGATCCCCTTTGAATGATACCAATACTTAAGCCAATTGTTGAAATTGATCATCTTGTCTTCATATTGTGGCATCAATCTTGGTGAGGGTAAGATGCTACTCAAGGTCAGGGTCATACAGGCCAGGGCTACATGCTCAGAGAGCTCCTCTATGTCTCTTTTCATGTAGTCCAGAGAGGTACGTCTCAGGTCATTCACACCAGCATGGACAATGACTGAGTCATATTTGTACTTGCCTTGGAGTGACCTGAGTGCTTGTTTTATGTGGCGGATCCTAGCGCCCGACAGGCAGCTCACCGTGACCTTCTCCTTGTTCAGCCAGGTGAGCAGGACGTCAGTGTGCCTGACGATAGAGTCACCTATTGCAAGTGTATCATGTGTGTTGTTTAGCCTTAAGGGCTGTGACTGTTTGGCACACTGGCTTTGTGAGCTATGTGTTGCACATGTTTTGTTTTGGGGTAGTGGTTGCTTGGGTGTCTGCTTTGGAGGTCTCTGCTGCTTAGCCAGATTTTTATTTAGAGCTTCCGAGTATGTTTTTGTGTGTTTGTGTGTTTGGTTTGCTGTTGTGGTAGGTCTATGTGAGACTGGGATTGTAGTGAATGTGATTTCCTTCTCCTCCTGACTGGTTACACCAGTACTGAGTTGAGAGAGCTTAGCCTCCAGTTTGGTTATATGGTTGCATCTCTCACATGTGTTGGAATTTGTTGGGAGGAGGAGAGGGTTGTCTGTGTACATGAGGCAGTTGTAACATTGCCTCAAGATTCCCAGATTCACCAGCTAGACCGGAGAGGAGATTGACAACTGACCTTTGGACATGCTAGAATAGTATTGGGAATTCCTTTATAATTGAAAAAAGGGCCAATGGGGAACAAGGTACTCAAGGGGAGTTTGTGAGAGTGTAGTGCTTTTAATTTTTTAGTGCTGACTTATATAATTGCTTTAGTGAGCAAGTGCCAGGCTTTAGAGTAGGAATAGGGTGTTTATTATGAGAACTAGATCAGTTCTAAGGGAAAAAGTGAACAGCAGACTTTGTGGAGCCGAGAATGGTTTAAACCCAATTAAGTGGAGCTGCCCGATGCTGCGCTATGCGCAAAATCACGCAAAACCGCGCCAAAGCGGGTTTTATGCAGGGGGACTTGAAAGAGCTAGAAATTGGCCCAAAATGGCCAATAGGCTACCAGATTCTTGTGCTGAAACACTCCTCTAGGGACAGATAGGCTGCTCTAAGCTCCACACTGCCACTGGTGAACAAAGAAGCCTCCCTTTATCCAAGAAAGGAAATGGGCAGCACAGAAACTTTCCAAAAGTCCAGAATACAGCAAAGCCTGTATTTGGACTAATCTAGGTCAGGAAAGACAGGAAACAAGGATAATTGTTTTTTTTTTTTTCTTTTTTGCAACAAACAGCAGGAAAATGCAATAAATATGTAACACAGGCTAGCACACTTGAGTGTGTAGCCTCAACAGGTAAATGCAACAAACATGACACACTTTAAAAGTGCAGGTGCAAAAACAACTTTAAACAGTTTAAAACAGTTCAAGAAGCAGAAATACTTGCAGTTTAGCTAGATCAGACAGTCGCCCAGGTAGTAGCAGGAAAAAAACACTTTTATCAGGTTAGCAGTCGCTCTTTTAGCCTCTCTGCTGCTAGCACCACTCTGCAGGACCACGAGGAGCTGGGCTGAGTAGTAACAAGCGCAAAAACCACGCCAAAGTGGGTTTTATACAGGGGGACTTGAAAGAGCTAGAAATTGGCCCAAAACGGCCAATAGACTATCAGATTATTGCACTGGAAACACTCCTCCATGCATAGATAGGCTGCTCTAAGCTCCCCACTGCCACTGGTGAACAAAGAAGCCTCCCTTTATCCAAAAAAGGAAATGAGCAGCACAAGAACTTTCCAAAAGTCCAGAATACAGCAAAGCCTGTATTTAGACTACTCTAGGTCAGGAAAGACAGGAAACAAGGATATATATTTTTTTCTTTTTTGCAACAAACAGCAGGAAAATACAATAGATATGTAACACAGGCTAGCACACTTGAGTGTGTAGCCTCAACAGGTATATGCAACAAACAGAACAAACTTTAAAAGTACAAGTGCAAAAACAACTTTAAACAGTGTAAAACAGTTCAAAAAGCAGAAATACTTGCAGTTTAGCTAGATCGGACAGTCGCCCAGGTAGTAGCAGGAAAAAAACACTTTTATCAAGTTAGCAGTCGCTCTTTTAGCCTCTCTGCTGCTAGCACCACTCTGCAGGACCACGAGGAGTTTGGCTGAGTAGTAACAAGTGCAAAAAACACGCCAAAGTGGGTTTTATACAGGGGGACTTGATAGAGCTAGAAAATGGCCCAAAATGGCCAATAGACTACCAGATTCTTGTGCTGGGAACACTCCTCCAGGGATAGATAGGTGGCTCTAAGCTCCACACTGCCTCTGGTGAACAAAGACGCCTCCCTTTATCCAAGAAAGGAAATGGGCAACACAGGAACTTTCCAAAAGTCCAGAATACAGCAAAGCCTGTATTTGGACTACTCTAAGTCAGGAAAGATGGGAAACAAGGATAATTTTTTTTTTTTTTTTTTTTTTGCAACAAACAGCAGGAAAATGCAATAAATATGTAACACAGGCTAGCACACTTGAGTTTGTAGCCTCAACTGGTAAATGCAACAAACAGGACAGACTTTAAATTACAAGTGCAAAAGCGTGCTAAAGCAGGCTTTAAAGCAGGGGGTTAGAAAGAGATAGGGAATGGCCCAAAATGGCCAATAAGCTACAAGTCACTGGGTTGGAACCACTCCTCAAGGTACAGATAAGCTGCTCAGAGCTCCCCACTCTCACTGGTGAACAAAGAAGCTTCCTCCTATCCAAATAAGGATATGGGCAACACAGGAACTCTGACACAGCTCAGAGATCAGCGATACTTGAAGACTGGACTATTCTAGTTCAGTAAAGAAGATGGGAAACAAGGATTTTTTTTATGTTTTTTTCTTTTTTTTTTTTTTTTTACAAAGTAGCAGAACTTAGGTACAGAAACACAGTAAATGCTTTAATTCGGCTAGTGCACTTGAGTGTGTAGCCTACCAGTTAAACTAAGCAAAAACAAATTTTAAAAGTGCAAAAAACTCAGAAATACAGGCAGGAATGCAATAAAACAACTTTGCAGAGCTTATTTAGTTAAAGAAACAGAGAAGTCTATATATACAGAAAAGCAGCTAAAACACACAAACACTTCAGATGCAGTGCAACCTAGAGCACTTGAGTTGTAGCAATATTTAGGCAATTACAGTTATAATAAATGCTCTGAAATATACTCTATATTTCCAAAATGTTTGAGAAGCACAGTCAGAACACAAGGAGAGTCAGGCAAAAAAAATGTTTTTTTTTTTTTTGAAAGGGAAAAATGAGAAACAGAAGGCCTTATCCAATGTTCTCTCTGTATTAGGTAGAATGAGCTAATGACACTAGACTGGGAGGAGTGTCACAGATCATGGCAGGCAACTGCAAAGCCACCAAGTATAACAGCAAGACACCAACGGGGAGGGGGGTTGGAGACAAAAACAATAGCCTACAGACAGTAAGCACTAGAGAAAGCCACAAATGAAAGTTTTTAAACAGATAAAGATTTGTAAAGATACAGAATGCTTTTAACTGCAAACAAATCAGTTACTTGTGCAGATTAGTTAATAGCAATAAAATACACTCAAAGACTAAAAAGCAGGCAATAAAAGTACTATATATTAATTGTTAGAAACAATAATCTGTATAAATAATCGGAATAAAAAACAGGATACTTATATATCTCAGCTAACAGTTGTGGTCAACAACTCTCATTCACTCTGCTCAGTGTGTATAGACAGACACCCTATCAAAGTTAGGGCTTAAATACCAGAGGTACAACTTTTTTTTTTTTTTTTTACAAAAACACAAAAGAACCAGCCCCCACTAGCCAGCAGACAATTAACACAATCTAGCCAAGTTAAAGAAAGGCTTCAGATAAAAACAATAGCCTACAGACAGTAAGCACTAGAGAAAGCCACAAACGAGTTTTTAAACAGATAAAGATTTGTAAAGATACAGAATGCTTTTAACTCAAACAAATCAGTTACTTGTGTAGATTAGTTAATAGCAATAAAATACACTCAAAGACTAAAAAGCAGGCAATAAAAGTGCTATATATTAATTGTTAGAAACAATAATCTGTATAAATAATCGAAAAAAAACAGTATACTTATATATCTCAGCTAACAGTTGTGGTCAACAACTCTAATCCAACTCTCATCCACTCTGCTCAGTGTGTTTCTGCAGCAGTCTAGTGTCATATGCCATTTCCATCATGGTGTGGGGCTATGGATGGGGATTATCAACTGCAGTTGTAAAGTGTTTCACCTGCAAAGGTGGATGCCATTATGATCAGCATGTTATCTATGTTCATGGGAGTCTGCTTGTGTCAATGTGAGCACCTATCAAGTAAAAACGTTTTTGAAAGTCACCTTGTATGAACCACTTGCCTAGGTTCCACATGGGCCAGATGTAGAAATCATCAGAATTGCCTGTATGGCTCACAGACACATTGTATTTAACACACTGTGCACAGTACTTAATCTGGCAGTTGATGGTCTGGGAGCTGTTCTGTTTGGTATAACTGACAGAATGTGGTGCAGACAGGGCCTTGATAGCAACATGGGTGCTATCAGTGGCTCCCAGGACCTCAAGGATGTGGACTACAGAATGTTTACACAGTGGTAGTTCTTAACCCTGATGTCAGTTGGTAACAAATATGCTCCTTTATATGCTGCAGTATAATATCAAGGTAATAATGGAGGATCTGAAAGGCTGACATGTGTGAAACTCTTAAAGAGTCCCCTATCAAATGCTGAAAGGTCTCAGCTGCAAGGATGGTTAATACTGCACAAATCTTCATGTGCAGTGTGATAGGTAGCCTATGGATCTCCCTTGATCCCACAGGAGGACAGAATATCTATTAATTTCCATACTGAATTTCTGTCCACACAGTAATGGTCGACAATGTCTCAGTCATGGAAGTGATCATGAGGCAACTGCTGGTGGACCGTTTTGTGATGTAAATGGTGGAGATTTGCAACACTGTGGGCACTGTCTCACAAGAAGGTCACTAATGCATGCTGCCCAGTTACTGCAGACACTGTTCTCAATATCTTAATGTGGGGAGTGGAGCCAAGATGGCCAACTGATAGCAGCAGTTTTTCAGAGTTCCGTGAAACTAGTCTATAAAACAGGAAATATTTTATTTTAGTAAAAATACTTAAAATTGATAGATGAAAGTATAAACTATATTATTAGTAACTTTGGTGAACTTAGGAAAGTTTTTTTTCCTGTCAAATTATAAAGGAGAATATACAATTTGTGGAGATGAGCACTTCGAAGACTTCTCATTCTGACATGGCTTTAAAAAAATGCAGCTTGCGACATCTGCTCTACAAGAACTCACTAAAAATGAATGATTTTAAGGATAATTTACAAAACCTCAAGGAAAATTATCAGAAACAAACAGATTCTCTCATGTAACTTATACAGCAGCATCAATCCAGAATAACACACTTAGAAGCATCCCTAAATGATCTTGATGGAAGACTGAAGGAAGAAGAAAGCCAGAAATATTTCCTCATCAAACAAAACATTTGGCTACTCAATCAAGTAGATGACCTGGAAAACAGGGAGAAAATGTCAAATATAAGGATTTTTGGCATCCCTGAGAGAGTTAAAGGAGAAGATATCATATCTTTCCTGAATACCTGGATTCCAGAGATTTTAGATTTAAAGGAGGGTCTGTCCTTTGGTATTGAAAGGGCTCATAGAGCTTTAGGAAAGCCAGTGTTAACATCCTCCTCTACTCCTCCCAGATCAATAGTCATAAAGTTTCTATCTTATTTGAACAATGAGTTGGTCCTAAAATCTGCCTGGAGGAAAAGTCCATTGAAATTTAATCAAAACCCAATAAGGTTTGATAATGACTATTTTACCCGGGTTTTTTGAACAGAGGAGGAAAAAAGCTTGGCCATTAATAAAACTGTTAAAGCAGAATAACATCAAAACTCAGCTTGTCTTTCCTGCCAAAATACAAATTCTGTATCAGAATGAAATGAGATGATTTAATGCCCTAGAAGAAGCCACTGCCTTTATTAAAAACAATAACATTATTTCCTTACCTGAAGATATGGAATAGGCATCTGCATCTCTAATGAGAGTTACTGATAAATCTTCTTAGACTGATGTTAAAAAGAAAAAACAAAAAACTGAGTTAAAGATTGCTGTTCCCCTTAAATCTCTCAAAACATCTACTGCAACTGGACTTTAATTTGTTTTATACTTGCTAAATATTCAAGTAAGGTATGGCATGACAATATTTTTATTATTACATTTCTTTCTCTTTTTTCTTTTTCATTTCTATACTTTTTTGTTCATACACAAATTAAATAACTGTTTATGCTTTTACTGTATTAGTATATTACTGGTTTATTGAGTGATATAACTGAACAGTAAGCTGTCTTTGCTTTTATGACCTTAAGATGATATGCTTTATTTCAAATAATATATAGCCCTTTGCACTGCTAAATTTTCTTCTGAGTTATTACACAGGCATAGTCACTGCTTAGATTAACTTATCAAAACAGTTTTGGCTACATGGGATAACAGGGCATATCTATGATTTAGTATATATCAACTAGTTTCTTTAATATGTATAACTTCTGATTGTTTCAGAATATATATAGGTACCTGTGTGAACAAAAAGCTGTTTGCTAGGTTTTGACATAAATTGGGTCTCTTTGACAGTTATATGCTTGTATGTTTTATGACACAAGGTTTTTAAATGATTACACGTTATGTTTCCTGTAGAGTGTAATGTTATAGTACTGTTTTCTCTCTCACTGGCATTGAATGTTATTTTACTGTTTGGAAGTATCTGACAGCTAAACATTACATTTGTTACTGTAAATAAGCAAACTTTGTGATACAGTTAAAGCGAGGTCAGGAAACTACTGTGTAGCATGCTGGTCAGGAAAATGTCAGTTTGAAATTTAAGAAGTGAAGCATCTGATGTTGTTAATCTTTGTTCAGTCATTACTGATGGGTTATCAGTTCCATCTACAGAACTGAGCCAGCCATATGCCAACCTTGCATCAGCCAAAAACCCTTGAGCGAAGATGTTACCCAGCATGCCCCTCTCCCTGTTATCTCAGATCTCCTTTGCTGCATTGCCTAACAGCCATGTCAAGCCACTTCTCTTGAGCTAAGTATATTTGTTTGATATTTTATCAGATATTTCAACAATTTACCAAGTTTTATTAATAGCTAAGGCTTTATCTTAACCTATTGCATTATTTTACAATATTTCAAAATATTTCTTACCTTTTTAGGTAACCTTGTTACCATTGCTGGTAATCTCTTCTTCTTTACTCTCTTGGCTAGCCTCTCTCATACCATTGTTGGTAATTTCTTTTTCTTTATTTCTTTTTTGAATAACAATGTCTGACAAAAAGGAAGTCCTGGTTTTTAAAAGGTGTTTAGATGCACATGTTTTCTGTGTATACTGTTTGGGTGTCTCCCACCTCACTGTTGATCCTCTGTGTGGGATATGTAAGAATTGTTTTCTGATCATACCTCAAATGAGGAAAAAAGAAATAGTTGATTTTAAAGGGTCTCCTAAAAACTTACTGCAGCAAGGCTATCTCTGGGTCGGAGGTTTCATCTCCTCCTTTGAAGCCCCCCCTCTTCCATCGTCTCCCACTGGAGACCCTAGGAACCGAGACTCAAAAAGTTGAAACTGACAGAACCATTGGAATTGACTTTATCTCCGACTAAGACATCCACACCTTTTTTGCCTCTGAAGCACTCAGTGCGGACCCCTTCGGCACCAAAGCCTTCGGCACAGAAATATTTGGCACCGTCTCTGGAATTGGTGCAGACCACTTCAGCACCTATCATGGTGCAGACCTCTTTGGCACCGTCCAATGGTGCAGCCCCCATTTGGCACCAGCCTTGGTGCAGACCCTTTCAGAACTGATGTTCTTTCCATTTCAAACCGCTTTGGCACTGACGGTTTTACCGGTGCAGACATTTTTGGCACTGACCTAGGGGTGCAGACACCTTCAGCACTGACCCTTATGATGGAGACAAACTCCTTGCCACTGATAACCTTGTTCTTGGTGCAGACACCTTTGGTACCCTCTCTGATGGTGCAGAACTCATTGACACCAGAGGTTTTGGTGCACACTACCGCTACAGCACCGTTATCTTCAGTGCAGACGTCATTCAATCAAGTTAGGATCAGGACCATTTATGCAAGAAGCCTCTCTGAGCAAGATGTTTTGCCCCTTGTCAATCAACTGCTTATGGTTAGAGGAATTTCTACCTCCAGGACATCTCTCCCCTTCGGAGGTGATCATTTTTCTCCACAGACTCCAACCTATTCTCCTGTATGTCCCACTGGCCATTCTCAGCACAGTAACTGTGCCATTGGTGCACCTCCACCTCAGTTCTCTTAAGACTCCAGACCAGGGGGGCTAGTTCATCTGGGTGGGGTGTGCCCCCTGTTCCGAGGTTGTTGTGCTTGGTTCCGGGCTCCCACCCTTCCTCAGGTGGGCCAGCCTTTCGGGTCATGGAGAGGTCCTTGCCTCAGTCGGCAAGTCTATACTGTCAAAATCTATCTCCTCCTCTGGGCCGCAGTTGACACAAGCCACTCCTTTTGGACACTGGGCATGGGTGTCTCAGGACACCCTGCCACAAGATACCCCATCTACATTGTCTTTTCCAGAGCCCCCCTCCAAAGAAGTACATCATAAGAGTACGTGCAAGAGGAAGCACGTGGACTCCCCGGTAGAGTTCTTGATGGAAGACACAGATTTTGATGATGGGGAAAGCTCCCCATGGTCACCCTCTGATGAGGTGTCCTTTGGTGACATCCTTGATATCCTGAAACAGAGAGGTGATTGGAAGTCCTCAACCCTTCCTCAGAGGATGCTGTGTTCCTGCAGGCTTTCCATGCCTGGACCCCTACCTCCTGAGTTACTCCACCTGCCAACATGCTCATCCGGCTCATCATGCATCATGCATCGAAGGCTCCTGACACCACTGAAGCTATTCCCTGGAGGCCGGATAAAACCTTATCTTCCCCTGAGAGTGATCCCCACTGGTCTAAAGGTCTTCCACTAGATGCCATGGTGGTAGTGGCCTCAACTAAAAAGGAACTGGCAATAGAGAGCCAGACTATCCATCTACCCAACAAGGAGTCCCGGGCGGTGGATCGACTAGGGAAGCATGTTTTCACATCATCGACCTTTGCAGTCAGGTCCTTGGACTTTTTGGCACACTTCACCAGGCTTCAAAGGGACTTAATAGCTGAGGTCTCTGAAACCTTGGCTGGAGCTGTCTCTAATGAGGTCTTTGACAAAGTGGCCTCACAGTTAGGTACCCTTGAATCTGTCTCCAACTCCTCCATGCACCTGATTTCTCACATCATGGAAGGAACAGCTAGAGCAGTGGGTGCAGGCTTATTCATGAGACTGTATGCCTAGATGCGCCTTTGTTACTTTGAGGAACCCTTTAAGGCCTCCTTCCTGAACACTCCCATTGAAGCCTCTTCTTTATTTGGATTCAAAGTAAAAGACACACTGGCTAGATGCGAACAAGACGGTAAGACCCTATCTGACATTGGTGTGTGTTTCTCCTCTCCTCAGAGATTCTCTTCCAGAAATCAGAGGAGTGGAAAGATGTGGCATAAGAAATTACAGGGCCCTTTTCATGATGCACATGCCAAGTTGTCCCCAGGGGCAGAGGGGTAAACTCCAATGGAAGATGGCCCTTTTGGGGCAGGGGAGGTCCACAAAACCAGGGTTCCAGGGATTCTTTCTCTGGTCAACCCTACCAATTCTTCTGAAGGGTGGCCCAGCTGTTTACCTCTGGAAGCAGTTGGGGGGCATTTTCCCTTGTACCCTTCTGCCTGGCAAATCATAACCACAGATTCTTGGGTACAATGGATAATCACCGTAGGCTATCACATCCCGTTCAATCTTTGTACTGCCCCCCTCACAAACTTAAGGGAAAAAGTAGCACTACAGATATCAAAGCTGCTACAACAAAAAAGAGTTATCTAAATAGTCCCCCCAGACCAGATAGGATCTGGATTCTACTCAAGAGTCATTTTAGTGCCAAAAAAGACCAGGACTAGAGACCAATTCTGGATCTCAGTCTGTTAAACAAATTTGTAAAGGTACAGCAATTCCAGATGGTCATGGTACAGTCTATCCTTCCACTGTTGGAAAAAGATGATTGGATGTCCTCTATAGATCTTCAAGATGCATATTACCACATAAAAATGGACAAACCATCGAGAAGATTTCTTTGCTTCCATGCTGGAGCCAGTCATTACCAGTTTAAAGGGCTTCCCTTCAGACTCTCTACAGCTCCCAGAGTGTTCACCAAGTGCATGGCAGTCATCACAGCCCACCTGCGACTTCAAGGATTCCAGGTGTTTCAGTATGTAGACAACCGGCTTATTACTGCCCCCCACCAGGCATCTACTGGAAGAAGCCCTGGCATACTCTCTTCACACAGCACAAAGCCTAGGCATTTCCATAAACTGGCAGAAGGCTAATCTTACCCCTTCTCAGTCTCTAGAGTTTATTGGGGTTTTTCTAGACACAAAAAATTGCACAGCACCTCTCCCCGACCACAGAATTCAAAGGATAAAACAGCAATTGATACTGATTCTTTCTCAAGAAAGATCCACAGCTCACTCTGTTCTTCAGCTGCTGGGATCAATGGCAGCCTCTATTACCTTTGTTCCCCTTGCAAGACTTCATATGACTCTTCCAGGGGCTACTGCTCACACAGTGGTACTCATTACAATACACTTTGTCTTTCAAAATTCATGTAACTCAAAAGTGCAAACAGGATTTAATCTGGTGGATGTCAGAGAACTCTCTACAGTGGTCTTGTCCCTTCACCCCACATTAGACCAAGGCTACAGTGACCACAGATACCTCTCTGATGGGATGGGGGAGCTGTTTCAGAGAAAGACAGTCCAAGGCACTTGGTCAGAACTAGAGGTCCATCTGCATATCAATGTCCTAGAATTAAGGGCATTGCTTCTAGCATTGCAAGCATTCCACTCCATCCTTCTGTCAGGGACTATTGCAATACAGTCAGACAATATGTCAGTAGTCTGGTACATCAACAAACAAGGCAGAACCAAATCATACCCATTATGTTGGGAGGCCAGGAGGATATGGCATTGGGCGATAGCTACCAACTGCTTTCCTGATAGCAAAGTAAATTCCCAGGTGCTCCAACGTGATAGCAGACAAACTGAGCAGGTGCATTCTCCAACCTCATGGGTGGTCCCTCAATCCTCTAACAGCGGTGGAGATTTTCAACTGCTGGGACTATCCTTGCTGTGACCTCTTTGCTTCCCCAACCAATCACAAATGCAGCAACTACCTCACCCTGATCTCCCGTCAGGGACAGTCACCCAGGGAAATTCTAATCCAGGACTGGCTCTCAGGTCTACTTCATGCATTTCATCCTCTCCCAGTCATTCCCCAATTTCTGATGAAAGCCCGTTGGGTGAAGAGCAAAGTACTGGCCTCAACAAATCTGGCTTCCCTTTCTATGGCCTCACCTGCTAGATTGACCGTGGATTCTCATTCCAACACCAGAGTTGATCTCCCTTCTGCAGAGCCTGATTCACCCCAACTTGACCAGCCAGAAGCTCACAGCTTGGCTCCTCCACTTTCTGTGATTGCCAGGCAGCATGACCTTCTTCCTTTCAAATCTGTTCAGTCTAGACTATCAACTTCTACCATTCGAGTTCACTTGGCTGCTAGATCTAATTTTCACAATGGTTACCAAGATTCCTCAATTATGTCACACAAGTTGTAGAAAACTTTCTTAAAAGGTGTGATTCACTTGAAAACCCCCATTTATAGAACCAACGCAGCCTTGGGACCTGTCATTAGTGTTACAAACCCTGACAGTGCCTCCATTTGAACCAGCATCCTCTTGCGACCTCAAGTTTATATCATGGAAGACTTTGTTTCTGGTCACCATTACTTCTGCCAGACGTATTTCTGAACTCCAGGCCTTGTGCATCAAATGCCCCTTTTTGGTTTTCCATAAAGATAGAGTATCACTGAGAACTAATCCATCCTTTCTGCCTAAAGTGATTTCTGAACTGTCTATAAACCTAACAATTGACCTGCCAGTTTTCTTCCTCAATCATTCAAACAGAGGAGAGTATTGCCTACATACCCTAGACATTCACAGACAAATCCATTTTTTATTTGGACAGAACGAGACCTTTTTGCAAATCAGATCAGTTATTTCTGGCCTTTTCTGGACCTAGATTAGGATGTCCCATTTCTAAGGTCACATTGGCTAAATGCTTGAAAGACTGTGTATTTACAAAAAGCACAACATCCCTTTAACTGGAACTTTAAGGGCCCATTCTACAAGATCAGTAGCAACCTCTGTTGTCTTTCATGCTAGAGCTTCTCTAAATGACATCTGTGCAGCTGCAACTTGGGCCAGACCTCATACTTTCATCACTCATTACAAATTGGATTTGGCCTTTAGAGGAAGAACTTTATTTGGTTCAGTGGTGCTCAGGAATGTCCTTTCATGAGGACCTCCCAGGAATAAAGGTAGCTGGAGACTCTATCCTATCAGTAATGACTGAACGAAGATTAACAACATCAGATAAAGAAGTTATATCTTATCATAATGTTCCATCTGTGTTGTTGATCTTTGTTCACTTCACCCTTCCGAAGGTTTCTGGTGGATCTCATTGTCCTATAACAGCAGGTTATTTAGATCAGAGGTAGCCTCTGCTTCTTTCTTACAACTTGCAAACTCGATCTGAGGTAACAGGTAGAGGGGCATGCTGGGTAACATCTTAGCTCGAGAGTTTTTGGCTGACGCAAGCTTGGCATATGGCCAGCTTGGTTCCAAAGACTGAACCGATAACCCATTAGTAATAACTGAACAAAGATCAACAACACAGATGGAACTTTATGGTAAGATATAACTTCTTTTTTCTTACTTAGCTCGTGACATCATGCAGTCCGTGCATACAGATCAGATTGCATTACATCTAATGTGTATATGCAAGCCTAATTGTGAATGTCAAGTCTCTGATTGGTTAATATAGCATAGTAAGCTTCTTTTACAAGAATTACGAGCTACACTGTCTGCAAACATATTCATGGTTCCCTTTTATAATAGTGACTATATTTTGTGATCAAATATATACAGAAATGTTATTTTTTTCTTGTAAACAGTTAATTATAGCCACTATTTCTAGTGAATATAGTGGAGTTTTTTATAAATAACTTTCCTATGCAGTTAACAAGTGTTTAGTATAGGCTTATACATTTACAGGAAATGCTTATGACTAATGGTAATAACTGTAAGGATACTCAAACACCATACTAAATCCTAACAAATATATGTATGAATAATTTTGATTGAACTATAATTACTTTGCATTTAATATGTTGATTTCCTTATTGTATCCTAGATATTATTTATATTTCAGATGTCATGTTTTCAGTTATTCTAAAGCCATGCTTTTTAGTATATTACCACTTTATGACAGGGAAAGAGCTCAGTAATATCTATGACTTGTGATAACACAACAAACAAGTTATGAGTTTCAGTTTTACCCTATTACTATGCTAGATATTTAGAGCTATCTCTATCTTAATTCTGTCTTTGAATCATTCACTTTTAAGACCTGTTATCCATAGTAAGTTTTATATAAATAATGTTTTTTACTAATTTTTGTCATTTTAACTGATGACAGTTAATTATTATTGATTTTAGTCAGTTATTTAAATATCTGCTTTTCAAAAAGTTTAGAAGTTAATTAAGGACAGATTTGTCTTACGGAATATTTCTAAAAATCTAAGTTAACATCTTTTAAGAAGGACACACACTCACTATGTGCTAACACCCAATTCTCGTGAAGTTTTTATTTAGTGGAAGTTTGTCATGATAACATTTATTCAGAGGGCAAGTAAATACAATGCTAAATGATTCTTTGATTTGTTCTGCCATTTTGAAGTTTTTATTAAAACTAATGCAGATGACATGCTTAGGTATTTTGGGTAATCATTTAGATTGTTAATAAAGCTAATATTTCCTTAGTCTATTAAGCACTAAATTCAGATTTTATATATATCGTAATATGTCTCTTGCTTCCTTAGTGAATAATTACTGTATAAATGTTTACTGTTTCTTATAATAGTGTATGTAACTCATCTCTAAAACCTAACTGGAATCAATATCTGATTAGTTGTTTATCACTACTGTTTTTCTCTTAATTTATAATATATTCTCCATTTTTTACTTTGTTTTCATGGGCTCGAACCAACAAAGGTTGATGATTGGGATAGGTAGTCTAGCAGATTTAGTTTTATTTGCTAGACTAGGAATGTATCTCATTCCATGTTGTTGTTGTGTCTTTCGGCTTTTCCCAGTTAGGGGTCGCCACAGCGGAACTCCGGTCCGCTAATGATTGCTAGTTGACTTTTACGTGCTGAGTTACCAGCCCTGACACACAACCTTCAACGAAGGTACACCCATTCACACGTCTCCATGCAGAAGACGCTCTAGCTGAGAATTGAACCGGACAGCGGATCTCATTCCATGTATAAGGTGTATTAAAGTTTATATCAGAGTGAAATATGCTAATTTTTTGTTATTTAACTTTTTTTCTAGTTTTGAAATACCTGAAACAATTGTTTTACTTTTATCTTTCATGGAGAAAGTTATTTGGATTGAGATAAATAGAAATACAACAATTTATATTCTATTGTCTATTCAGGAAGAGTATTATGTATACAGAATTCTATTAATACAAGTTCCTTTATTATTTATCTTTAAAGAATTCTGATATGGGTTAAACTTTGATATCCTTAAATGCTAATGGCTTAAACAACCCATATAAGAGAGTCAACCTACTAAGGTGTCGTAAACTAAATAAGACTCAAGTAGTTTTTCTCCAAAAGACACACTTTAAAATAAATGACACATTTATGTGGGACCCTAAGGAATGCACAATACTTGCTCAATCTTCTTATAAAAATAAGACCAGAGGAGTAACAATTCTATGGAAAAAGACTTTCTCAAATCCCCAAATCATTTACAAACATGTAGATAATGGACTCATGGCCTTAGTTATACTTAAGTTTAATAATAGAATTTGGACCCTGGTTAATTTATACTGGTTTCCGAGGTGTGGGGGTTGGACTAGCTAAGAAATGCTTAGACTTTATTACAACTACTTCTAAAGGTAATATTATACTAGGAGGTGATTTCCATTGTATCACAAATATTACAGAAACTACAAATAGGAAATCACCTAGACTATTGTCCTCAACCAAACAGTTAAATGAACATAAATGTTTAAATTAAAAGATACCTTTAATGCTTTGGGACCAAATTCTTTACTATTCTCACACCAGGGCTATAGACATGGTACCCAGATTAGAATAGATATAATTTATATCTCACAAGCTCTTTATTCTAAAATCTTGAATTTTTAAATACAACCTTGTCCCTTTTCAGATCATAATTCCCTGTTGTTAACAATACACTTGGAATTCAGTCAATTAGTTATTACTTCAAGGATTCCTTCATATATCACAAAAAGTAAAGACATTAAATCTTGGATAACTTCTGAACTTTAGCTTTTCTTAGAGATTAATTATAAACCTGAAGCAAACACAATTATGGTTTGGAATTCTCTTAAGCCTAGCTATATGGTAAAACTATTAGCTGGTACAAATATAAAATTAAAGAATGGGACTCAGAGTTACAGCAACTCCAAAATCAAATATTATCTCTTAAATCTAATAAAAACTTAATTGCTATAGATAATAATAAGAAAATAAAAGAAGCAAGTAAGAAATACAATGAAATATTATCCCATAAAACCAATTTAGCTATGGAAAATGGAAATTAAATTCTTATGCTACCTCTCCTAAGCATCTTCATAGCCTATCTATGAAAGTTAAGATACGATCAAAAATTAATAACATTGATAGTATCTTTCATGAAGGGAAAAGTAAAAAAGTCTCAGACATAGGGGACATTATGGAGGCTTTTAATTATCATTATGCAGAGCATCATAAAGATAAAATAAGTACAAATGAATGTGAGAAGTTAGAGTACATAGTTCCCAGCATAACAAGAATTCCTGAGGAACTTAAGTTAGATCTACAAAAACCTATTTCTCAAAAGGAAATTATAGATGGGATTAAAGGAAGTAAGTCTAATAAAGCACCTGGAATAGATGACTTAATTATCAAAATTTATAGATTGTTCCCTTCTTCTATAATCTCTCTGCAACATAAAACCTTTCTTGAAGTTCAAACATTAGCAAATATTCCTCCTTCTTGGTAATATTCTCTAATTTTCCCTATATTAAAAGAGAATAAGGACCCTAATCATTGCAACTCATCTAGACCAATGTCTTTGTTGAGTAATGATTATAAACTATTGGCCAATAGATTGAAAATATCCATATCTAAAATAACTAATGAAGACCAATCTGGTTTCATACATAACAGGCATACACAGGATAATATTAAAAGAGTATTAACTCTGATAGATTACCTCAATAGAGGAAACAATGAAGCACCAATAATAGGTCTAGATATTCAAAAGGCCTTTGACTCCTTAAATTGGGATTATTTATTTAAAGTCTTACAGTTATTTGATTTCCCCCTTTTTTATAACAATGATAAAGAAAATCTATGAAAATAATCTAGCATATTTCAAATTTGGTCCCTTTACTTCCAAAGCAATCCAAATCACTAGAGGTACTAGACAAGGAAGTCCCATGTCTCCTATCCTATTTGCTCTACCCATAGAAATACTTGGCATTTTAATATGTAATAACCCAAAGATAAGAGGTATAAATACATATGACCAATATATTTCTAAAATAATGATGTTTGCTGATGATGTCTTACTTACCTTACCAAACTCTAAGGAAGTGTTAGGTGAAGTGGATATAGTAACAACAAATTTCCAAAAAATCTCAGGACCCTCCTTCAACAAATCTAAATCAAAATAATTATTATTAAATAAAAAAAAAACACATATAGATTCCAGTTAATCATATTATTGGAAACCAAGTTTCAACTCTAGACTATTTAGGAATAGCCCTAGGCAAGAATATAGAGGAAACCTTACAGCTTAACTAGGCTAAAGCCATAGACTTAATCAATACATTAATAAGCAAATGCAATAATTTGTTTATAACATTTGATGATAGGTTACAACTGATAAAAATAGTTTTGTTACCTAAAATATTATATATAGCACAAGCCCTTATACTTCCACCAGGAAAGAAAATCCTTAAAGAAATCACTTCAGCTCTGAGTAAATTCCTATGGTACCCCAAAAGAAATAGGGTGGCATATTCTTATCATATCAGAAAATGGGAACAAGGGGGGGGGGTTAAAATTCCCAGAGATTGAAACTTATATAAATGCATCTATAATTAAAATAGTGATGAACTGGATAAATCCTAGATACTCTTCCAATTGGAAACAGTTGCACTCCATTATACTAATGAATGAAAATTATTTATCAAAGAATGCTTTGGTAACTGACAAAGATAACACAATATGGCACTATTTAAGTTTAAATTTACAGTATAGTACAACAAAATTAACTAAACTAACACTAATAAATAATATTTTTGATGTGTTTAGAAATCATCTCAACTCTTCCTGGCTATGTTCCTGCTCTATAACCTAACCTCTTCACTCTCTTATATGATTACTAAACTCCTATGTCTTTTGCTACTAGTGACTGATGATACTTTCTCCATATTTATTTTTGTCTTCACTTGTTAATACTGATACATTAATACTGATTAATATATTGCTGTTTATGCCACTCTGATTTAATTCATGGAATTCTGCTTTAATGTATATTTTCTGTATATATTACTGTAATCAAACAAGCTAGATTCCTGCTTTTATGTATATATTTCTGTATGTTGCTATATTTACTATCTGTAACACTGTTTCTACTTCTGCATCAATAATGTTTATATTTTTTCTGTATCTCATTGGAGCTTTTCTCCCCGGGCCTCCGCTGAAACTGGGCTCTTTTAGGCCCAGTGGACTTTCCCGGTAAACAAATGCAATAAAATAAAAAATAAAAAATAAAATAAATAAATAAATTTAGATATAAAACTGTGGCATAGAGTTTTAATACCATTTACTATGACAATGGATTTCATTGATAAAACACATAGAGAGTTTTGGTTTATGGGAAAACAATAACCTATTTTGTTGGTTGCAATGTATTGCAAACCAACAAACTTTGAACACACAAAGTATATTGTCAACCTATGGCCTATCCACTAATGACTGGTTGGTTCTTCAGAGTGTCACACCATACACTAAGGATCTGTGTAGAATAATACATAACTCATCCTTCAAAACTGTACCAAAAATTATAAACTGGATTTTTGGAATTCTATATAATAGTACCAATGTTAAGAATGAATTATCATATCTATATAACACTTTAATTGTCTATAAGACAGCTCCTAAAGATTCTTACTGGTAATAGCTAACTAAATGATTTAAAGTATCATTATCAATGGAAGATAAAACAAACATTTTATTTTCAGTTAAACTAACTTCTTACTCACAATTCTGGAAGATTTTTCATTGGAAATTTCTACACAGATCCTTTTTGACACATGAGAAACTCTCAGAAATGAACCCTTCAAACAGGAAGTTATGTTGGAGACGTCATCTGTCCACTAATGTTGACTGGTCTCATACTTTTTATGACTGTACTAATATTAAACCATATTGGAATAAGATTAACAAATTTCTTCAAGCTATCTATACTGACATGTTTGTTTTGACAACGTTTTTAATTTTATTAAATGTTGATAATAGTAATAATATGAAGAAAGATGACCTGTACTTGTTATGGACAATGTTAACAATAGCCAGAAAATGTATAACTAGAAGATGGAACTCTAATGTAGCACCTACAATGGAGGAATTCCTATCATCACTGAAGAAATGCATACTAATGGATAAAAGAACTAAAGAGTTAAGATCTTTTCCTAAGCCATTGGTTAATATTCCATGGAGGAAAGTTTTGACTTTGATTGATACCCTACAGATGGAACCAAACTTTTCCTAACTGTCATAGTTTATATATTAACTTATTATTTAACTACAAATGCTTTTATCTGAATATTTTTTATCAGGCTGAATGTAAATACTGTAAATAGTTAGTGAATGTTATGAATTTATTAAATTATTGTGTTATTTCATCAAAATAATAATCATTTCAGTAAAAAACATCTTAATGTGAGCAGTGTTCCTATTCCATGAAAAGTTTTGATATTTAGAATAGCTGATCACTACAGCCCAACTTGCAAATTGTATGTTTCTGAATCATGCTTCCCAAGTTTTGTCTTGTTGTTTGCATGTGCAATGTGATTTTGTGGTTATTAACATATGCTGCATAGTATGTTATTTCTCAGGTATTATGGCCCTGCTACCTGTGTGTCTGAATCTCCCCTTTCCTGCCCGTTCCATCTTGATTCACATAACCTACTATGCTAGTTACTTCCTTCCCCTCTGTTCATTTTATAATTTGCATATGAATTTGTCTTTCATTTACACTTTTTATTAACAACTTAAGTAATATATATATACATATATATATATATATATCTAATATATACATATATATATATATATATCTAATATATACATACATATATATATATATATATATATATATACATATATATATATATAAAATATATATATATATATATATATATATATATATATATATATATATATATATATATATATATATAAATATATATATATATATATATATACTATTAAAATGTCGATGTTCACAATGTAAACCTATCACTTCCATGGTTAATTGAATTTTAATGCTGAATGTAACACCGTTGCGAATAGAGTATGAATCTGTCAATATTTTTCTTTTTACTTGCATCAGCGCTACTGATTCTAAACCCAAAATTGTGCAAAATTTCCAAGTGCACATATGTAAAACCAATATATGTGTACACTCAAACTCAGTATGTCAGAAGGAGAACTTTCTAATCACGAGGTTGTATTATCCATTACAGTCTACCGCTTGTTGTTACTTCTTCTTATTTGCACTGACAGTGATATTTTTGCATCCCCCAGCAACTTATATATTCCAACTCTGAGATCGCACTACAGTGCAGAAAGGGATGAATCACCTGATCCACACTGTCCAACAATCTCAATCAAAACATTGCCACACATTCCCATGTTCGCATAGCTGTCCCTCTGCATTTTGATAGCAAGCTATATATATATATATATATATATATATATATATATATATATATATATATATATTACACATATTTATATATACCAAAGATACATAAAGATATCGAAAATCCCCCTTTAAGACCGATTGTATCTTTGCAGGGTTCGAAAACACAACTGTGGATGTTAAAGACTTATTTTCAGTGATTCCACACAAAATTAGCCTAGACTGGTTTGAAAAAATGGTAGTAGAAATGCAAATTTTAACATCAGATGAATTTAAGGTGGTTTTAGAGAATATGGAGCTAGTGTTGAAATACAACTATATTTATTTACAAGGGGAATTATACCATCAACAAGATGGCGTAGCTATGGGATCTGCCTGTGCACCCATTTACACGAATATTATTATGCTATATTGGGAGAAAAAACATATTTTTAATGGTAAGTTTAATGAATATATTATAGGGTACTATAGGTTTTTGGATGACATTTTTATTCTGTGGGATGATTCAGAACAGGAGATTACCAATTTTATGGACTATGTTAACAATACTACAGACTTTTTAAAATTTGCATCTGAAATAATAGTATCAAT